>NW_020664862.1:1087001-1222465 GCF_002925995.2 Terrapene triunguis | reverse complement strand
GCTTGACTGCAGCAGCCCATCCATCAGTGGAACAATTTAAGAACATAAGAATGGCCATATGGATTCGGTCCATCTAGCTCAGTGTCCTGTCTTCTGACAGTGGCCAGTGGAACTCTCAATGACCACAGACTCAGATAAGGTACGAAGGCACCCTGCCAGGTTTATTGCCAAATGAAACACGGTCTCTAGCTCCCCGGATCAGATGTCTACGGTTCTGCTAGTATATATGTGCCCCCTGACAATGGACTCAGCTCAGTCAGTGGCAGGACTTTCCACTGCCCCCTAGGCTGGACAAAGACAGCCCCTCTGAGATACATCTTTATACACAGATACAAACGAGTTACACATCACTCCTGACATATCGAGGTGCGACCCTTCTACATATCAAGGTGCCACCCATTACATTGTGCATGTTGGTTCGATCAAAACATCCCTATCCATCATGTCATCCTGACCCTGTCTTTAGGATGGGTCAGCATATTCCTGTTATCTATGGGGAGAGTGCTGGTATCGGGGTGTTCTTGTACCACCCTGGAATGTATTTACAGACTTGTACCTAGTACCTCTTAGGCATGTGGGTTTCTGCAATATCAGCCCTGTTCTTCCCAGATTCTGTGAGCAGGGCCTGCCTCTTGCTCACAGCTTAACGTTGCTTTATATTAGCAAAGTTGTGGCTACTTTGGTTTAGGCCTCAGGCCTCACACCAAGCCTCTGATGCATGGGCTTAAGTTTCAGGGCTTCATCTTACTACAGACGGGCCTAGCTACCAGTGGGTCAGTGAGATCTGTGCATAACTTTGGGGATCCCTGGATCTTGGCTCCCCCTTTTCATTCCTCAGGAAGAAGGGAAGGGACTTCTCCTCCTGGAATGATCCGAGGGAAATTTCCATGTACGGAGCCTTGTGGAATCTCCCTTCCCTGGCCTGCATCCTGAGTTTGTAATACAGGACAGGGGGCTACTGAGGAGAAATCTGGTCCTATATTAATAATATTTTAATGATTAATTTACTTATTTATTAATTTTATTTCAGCAAGATCACAGCTGTGACGTTGTTACCACTTGGCCGCCCCTGAGGTAGCCCTGTGACTAATCGGAACCATACAAACAGTGACAACAAGCCTGGATTCCAGGAATAGACCCTGCAGAAGGGCTGGTGCTGCAGTCCATTGGGGTAGCATCACCGCACGTCCCCTGTGATTTGGCCTCCTGCAGTTTGCCATTGGCTGTCACGGGGATTAAAGCTGGTGCACATGAAGCCAAGCAGCCGAGGTTCCCTGATAGCCAAGTAGCCCCCAAGGGAATGTGCAGGCATGCTTCATAAAGACAGTTGCCTCCCCATCTGAACAGATACTGCCTGCTGCCCGTGCAACCTCTCTGATGACTCCTTGTTCTTTACGGTGAAGACCTCTGGTGTCAGCGGCTCCGCTTCTAGCAGGAATTGGGTACGTTGGCAGGTTTTGCTATCTTTCACATTTGCACATATTGTCTGAAGCAGCAGAGGACTCGGTGATGGGGCTGGAGGGCAGGCAGCGCTAGGTCGTTTGGGAACCCCTCCCCTATATCTGCCCATGCTGCACAGTGAATAATTTCAGCTACACAGAAATCTGACATTCAAAGCGATCTCAGAGTGTTAAAACCCCAATGACCCATGTCAGGATTTCTCAAGGGCTCCCATTTCTATAGATGCAGTGTGCTCTGGGCCCTATAATGCTCCAGGCTGAGTAAGAGGACACCCCAGAGAATAGCGGTTACTAGTTCCCCAATCGCGCCAGGTTTATTTTCTCCTGGAAATTTAATCAGCAAATGCATTTTCAACAATTTTATTCTCTGGCTTGATTGTGAAGGCAGGAATTCAGGGTCGTGCACTCAACAACTTTGTAATACCTGTGCAAGACTTTCCAAAAAGTCCTGGAGAACAGAACCGCTGGTCTGTGTTTCAGCAAAGAGTAGAGCTGAGGTGCAGGAAAGGGGAGCATAATAGTGGTTTCAGTGTAATTTACACGCATTACCTGTTACACGAGCATGGCTGAAGTAACTTGCACATTCAACTGGATATTAGTGCAAATGTAGTGTTTGTGACGCCAACCCCTCCCTGCCCAGCTGAAATAACTCTCTGAGTTATCTGTCACACTTCTAATTTGCCTAATACAGGATGCAGATTCTGTGAGGATGAAGAGAAGTCTGTAGGATGATCAAACTCTCTGGATTCAGTCAACATTGGCTAGGAAAAGCACTTCAGCTTCTCTTGGAGGGATTCTTGGGGATCAGAGTGTATCACCGGGAGCATTTGGCAAGGGAAAGGTAATAGAGTCCTGTTCTAATTGAATTTACACATGTAAATCTGGAGTGATTCCATTAGAGTCAATTCAGAACATGGCACTAAAAAATTATCTCATGTGCTCCAAAGAGGTAGGGGCATAATTTGGACTCTCCAGATTGGATAAAGTAAATAAAATATATATAATGAGGCAATGAAACATGTAAATAGCTTCAATGCAGGATAGATAAATAGTATGACTGTTTTCATCATGCACTTGCCATGTGTTTACACACATGTTATGATACAATGGGCCACACTCAGAAATGGAGGGCCAAAAAGGGTGTCTGCGGGAAGGTCACAATTGCAAAAGCACACAGTACTCAAATAGGCTGAGGAATTCTGAGCCACAAGATATCAATGGGGCCAGTTGCTTAGAAGAATTCAAAGAGGCACAGGGTGTTTATATGGCTTACCAGAAAATCCAATTGAAGTAGTGAGGATTTATTGAAAAACTCTTGGAAGGACTCTAAACCTTCCTGATTTACACCACAAAATACGTCTAACTGGTGGGTGTCAGGGGAAAAATTTCCTGGGAACAGGTTATCTCATAGCTGCCTATGGCAAGACTAGATGGTGCTGGTCCTGCCATGAGTGCAGGGGACTAGACTTCATGACCTCTCGAGGTTCCTTCCAGTTCTATGATTCTTCCACCTTCCTCTGAAGCTTGTGGAACTGGCTACAGGCTACTGGGCTAGAAGGACTACAGGTCTTATCCCGTCTGGCAGTGCCTATCTTCCTATTGATCCTGTAAATCCAAAACTATGTTTTTGCTGATCTTCCTTGAGCTCCGGGGAGTCTCTAGAATTGCACTCAGAGCAGAATGATGTCTCGATAAATATCATCTAGTCTCTTGTTCTTTTTCCTTTCAGGAAGGAAAGTTCAAAACTCATCGGACCTTCTCAGTCCATTATGTCAGCTGTCAATGAAACCAAATTCAACCCTGACGTTTTCCTTCTCACCGGGATACCTGGGAAGGAAGACGTCCATCTCTGGATCTCTATCCCCTTCTGCTTAGTGTATGTTATTTCAATAGTAGGAAATTCAATCATTCTATTCATTATAAAAACAGATCCAAGCCTCCATGATCCCATGTACATTTTCCTTTCCATGTTGGCCATCACAGACCTTGGCATATCAATATCCACCATACCGACAATACTGGGCATATACTTGTTTAATTCTAGGGAGATCAGCCTCAATGCTTGTTTTACCCAACTGTTCTTTATCCACTTTCTTGCAAAAATTGAATCCTCCATGCTCTTGATGATGGCCTTTGACCGCTTCATTGCGATCTGTAACCCACTGAGATATGCTTCCATCTTAACCCTGCCGAGAATAGCCAAGATGGGGTTGGTGTTTGTGCTAAGAGGGGTGGCTGTAGCATTACCATTCCCCTTTCTCCTGAAACGCTTCCAATACTGTCGAGCCAATGTCCTCTCCCATTCCTATTGTCTGCACCAGGACATCATGAAGTTGGCATGTGCGGACATCGCAGTCAATAACATCTATGGCTTGTTTATTACACTCATAACGGTGTGGTTGGACTCGCTGCTCATCTTCCTCTCTTATGTGATGATCCTCAAAACAGTGCTGAGCATCACATCCCACACGGAGTGCCTCAGGGCCTTGAACACCTGCGTCTCCCACCTCTGCGCCGTCCTGGTCTTCTACATGCCAGAGTTCAGCCTGACTGTCACACACAGATTCTGGAAGGGCTCTTCTCCCTTGCTTCAAATTCTCCTGGGCTACATCTACTTGCTGGGCCCGCCCTTGATTAATCCAATTGTGTACAGCGTGAAAAGCAAACATCTTCGTGCGAGGATAATCAAGGTGTTTTTTAAATGAATAGTCAGTTCATCATCCAGCTGCAAGGTTGGTGATACAGGGGTTAAGAAAAACAGGCCATGGCCACCTATTCCATCCTGGACCCTTATGTCTAAGACTACAAGAGCTACTGATTTCCACTCTTTAGAGAGAAGTTCAGATGGGGTGTAAGACCTGGAGCAATGGAAGTGGGCCTGTTCCCACGCGCTGTTAATGGAGGACAGGGCACTGCGCGAAGGAGACCAGGGGAGGCAGCAGCATTTACAAAGTGACTGTGTTCGTGGAGAGCCCAGGGACCAGTGGAATGTTGGCCCGTAAAGAGCCATATTGGTGGCTACTCCGACCTCAGAATTCCTGTTGATACAGTCAATAAAGAGACGGGATGTGAATGTTGTTTCTCATTACACCTGGCCTGTCACACCGTTCCATCTCTATTTAAACATCCACAGGTCATGAAAAAAGCTGCAGAGCTGTTCTGTAGTCACAGTTCTGGCCCTTAATGATCACTCTGGGAGCTACATAATCCATTGGTCTGCACGAGCTGTGGACAGGGGCTATTCAAGGGACACAGTCACCCACTCTTCCCCCACGCCCTCAGCCAGGTGCTTGTGACTGAGTCGTGTCAGAGACCTGATTAACAGAGGATCCCCAGGAGAAGCCATTCAGGTAATATCCCCCACCCCTTATTGATGACTCAGCACACAGAAGCATATTCCCTCCTACTCCTCCCCTCTGTTTGTGCTCTCCCAGTAATACAAAGGGGTAGAAACAGGCCTCACCTCCCCAACAGAGTCACGGTCATCTCCTGTCCCAGCCCAGCCCAGCCCATTCAGAGTAGGGTGAACACCTTTTCAAAAGCCACATGCAGGAGCCCTGCCCCCTACATGGCCTCACCCCGGCCCTCTTCTTCCTCCCGAACTCCCACCCCCTGCTCCTCCTCTTTCTCCAAGCCTCACCCACTGACTAGGTTGGATGTCACAGACAGGCCATGGTAAGAGGCGCCCAGGGAGCAAGTGCTGCTCTGGGGAACCCCAGATCCTCCACCTGCCCCAGTCAGGGGGTGTGGCCTCATAGCAAGGGCAGGCTAAGGATCTCCTCAGCCCCCTAACTGTGAAAAGGATGGCGCTGCCCATGATCCTTGGGCAGGCGTGGATTGGCACGGCAGGTAATTCAGGACAAATGCTGTTCTGAAGTCATCTAGCCCAGAGGAGGACTCGAACTCTGCATTTCGGGACTCTCCTGCCCAATTGGGGATGGGTGGTCCACCCTAATTCAGTGGCCATTAGAGCTGGTGTGCTGGGAACTGTCCCCTTTAGGGTTAGGAGAGATAAGGGGGGGTCAGTCAACCCCTGATCCAGAGTGGGGCCCTTTACAGTTCCTCTGACTGTTGGAGTTGACAGAGGCCTAGAAGAGGCAGCTAGTGGGAGAGACGAAGATGGTCGCAGGGAATAGTTACTGCTTTGGGAAATCCCTCACTCCATGCCAAACAGGAGGCGCCTTAGGTGGGACACAGGCTGAATCCTCTCTCGCAACATGGGCAACACCAGCAGGGGACAGGCAGCTCAGCCCACGGGAAAGGGACTGAGATATCCTGGGGACCAGCTGGGGAGAAGCCAGTAAGGCTGCAGCAATGCAGACCCCAGCAAGCAGGGTGGGGGGACTCCTGAGTAAAGAAGGAGGATGGGGCTGGAGTGTAGGAGAGCCTGTGTTTTGGAAAAGACTGAATTAATGTGACCCCTCAAAGGAGGCTCCTTTTTAAAGTATCCCAGACTGAGAGTAAGTCATTGCAAGGACCTTAGAGGGAAGGGCAGGACACCTGCAGGGCTACCTCAGACCTGAAGGAGGCAGTCTGGGGTGGCTCCCGTACACAGAGCCTTGGCCAGAGTGTGCTGTGCTCTTGCAAGGCATTATCACCAGATAATGCCCAGCCCCCAGGCTGCTCTAAACTCTGCTGAGGCAGGGAGAGAACAGGCCAGCAAATCAAACCACTGTAACTGGCTCCTTGTCATCCCCGCTCTCTGTAGCACAGGGGGGAGCTCTGCTGGCAGAGCAGAGAATCCAGCCGGGCCTGTCAGCGTTCAGATGGCTGGAAGACTGGTCCGGTGGTCTGGGCAGGACTGCTGGGTTTGAGTCCCTTGCTGTGTGTGACTATGGGCAAGCCATTGGCTGTCTCTGAGCCTCTGCACAGGTGGATAATAGCCCTGCCCTGCCTCACAGTGGTGGCGGGAGGATAAAGATAGTCAAGGTGCTCAGATGCACTGATACCCTAAGATCAGGGCTATGTCAGGGTTCCACAGAGCAACACATCTGACCTTTGTCTTTCAAAGGCCTCTTATTACAGCCTCCTGTGACAGCTGGCTTGTGGGAAGCTCTGTGACTCCAGCACCTTGGTGTGTGTGTGGCAGATGTGGGGGTGTTCAGGAGTGACAGTGAGGGGTAGGTATTGGATTTCTGAGGGGAGTGATGGCGTGTCACAGGGATGCCGAGCATTTCAGCACAATCACCATAGCCAGAGTGCCGAGCCCCCTGCTCCCAGAGCAACCCAGAGCTTCCACAGACCCATGGCTGAACCAATGATCCCTCCACCCCCAATGTTGGAGGAGCCCCAGGCTGGCTGGAGCGCCCCCAGCCATGCCGAGCCCACTCTCCTGAGACCCCAAAGCCTGTCTCTTCCCAAAGAACCTGAGCTTTTTATATGCCCAATGCATGTTCCAGGGCAGCTGAGGAGGTGGTTGTGAAATTGCCCCCGATATTGATCTTAGTGCTATCCTTGTGATATGATTATGATATAGTTAGTTGTGTCTTGTATAAAAAATGTCTTGGGAGTTTAGTATGGAAAAATTATGATTTTCAGAATATGATGATCCTATTTGTGTGCTTGTATCATTTTTGCATCTGAGGTTATGAATATTGACTATGTATCTGTATTTCAAATGTAGTTACACATGGGTGACACCCACTAGGCAAAATGCTTCCAGTCAGGACAGCTGGTTGTGAAGGGCCTATTCCGGGTACTGGGACATAGGTGAAACAACAGAAGAAGGTTATACTCCATCTGGTCAGCCTTCCCAGAACACTCAGGACAGCCTATGGATAATGGTTGCTATGACACAGTAGGGCATGCAAAAGCCTGGGACCAGACTACAAGACAGTTAACTCCATTTTGGTACCTGTATTTTTCTACTATATAACATGGGGAGTGACACCATCTCTTGGCCTCACTCCCCACAAAGAGAATTCCTGGAAACACCTTAGGAACAATGTCTGAACAGGGGGAAGTGCTGATCCCATGCTCAAAGGATTTCTAGCCTGCATTTGAAAATTTGGTGGACTGCTTGTACCATCACCGAGGGTGAAAAATTGTTATTTCATATCCAATCTATCTAGCGTGTTAGGCTTAGTTTGCATTTTTTGTTTATTTGCTAGGTAATCTGCTTTGATCGGATTTCTATCAACTTTAATCACTTAAAATCCATCTTTTTGTAGTTAATAAAACTATCTTATGCTTTATTTTTACCAGTGTGCTTTGAGTAAAGTGTCTGGGGGAAATCTCAGCTCTGTGTACAAAGGCTGTTGTATATCCTTCCCACATCAAGGGCAAAGCAGCCTATATTAATGAGCTTGGGTTTATATTCCAGTAAGGGAGCAAAGGTTGGGGAGCTGGGAAATTGTCTATTGTCTCCAGCCTGCCCTTGAGTGGCTTAACTAAAGCATCCAGGTAGCTTAGCTGGGTGTGTGGCACCACCTACTGTTGTGTTGGGTGAAAACAGGGATTGAAGAGGCTGTCTTTGTCACCAACAAAGCAGTGTAAGATTGGTCAGCCCAACTGGAGGGTTAAGGGGCACAGTGGTTCCCACAGCTCCCAGACTGCACCCTGGGGGTTACAACCTGTCACAGTGGTATGTGTTTCTCAGCTTCCTGGTTCCATCAGTAATCTCCATGGAGCGCAGCGAGATTACTGAAGAAGCTGAGTAGCCCATAATGCCTCCTCAACTACCCTGGAACCTGCATGGCACATAATAATAAAAAGTTCCCTGTGCAAAACTGACCATTTATTCCTACCGTTTATTTCCTGTCTTTTAACTGGATTGGTGCCACAAACCGAACTGAGCTACCTGAATGCTTTAGCTAAGCCACTCAAGGGCAAATAGGAAACAACGGCCAATTTCCCAACTCCTCAGCTTTACACACTTCCTGGAGTACAAACTCAGAATTATACCATCTTGCACTGCAAAGGGAGCTGTACAATGCAAACTCATTAATATCGGCCGCTTTCCCATTGATGTGGAAATGATATTCAACAACCTTTGTACACAGAGCTGAGATTTTCCCAGACACTTCACTCAAAACACACTGGGTTTGATCAAACATAAAACAAGTTTATTAACCACCGAAAGATAGAGTTTAAATGGTTATGTGTTATCAAACAGATCAAAGTAGATTACCTAGCAAATAAACAAGTTTGCAAATGAAGGCTAACATACTAGATAGATAGGACTTGAATTAGTAATTTTTCACGCTGACTGATGATACAAGCAGACCACCAAGTTTTCATAAACAGGCTAGACATCCCTTTAGGCTGAACTAGCACTTCCCTCTGTTCAGTCTTTGTTCCTCGGGTGTTTTCAGGAGTTCACTTGTGTGGGGAGTGAGGCCAAGAGATGGTGTTATTCCCCATGTTATATAGAAGAAAATTACTAGTACCCACAATAGATTTCAGTGTCATGTGGTCTGGTCACATGCTGTCAAGGCTGAATCCCCACTCTGTCACTCTGAGTGCGGAAGGTGGGGGCCCACAAGGATTCTAAAAATTAATACTTGCCACTCCAGGCTGGTATTACACTCCCAAGGTTACAGCTTTTCTCTGACCTTGGGTTGGTAAATGCTGCCACCACCCAAATGCAAAAAAACCCTTGGACCCAGGAAGGTGCACTTGGGAATTCCTCCCTGTGGGGTACCCTCAACTCCTTACACACACACACACACACACACACACTGAGAAAGAAAACAAAGGAAATTAGTTGTTGCCTCCAGCTAATCAAACAGCATATGCACAAACTTCTTAGGATACCAAAAATAAAATCCTGTTCTTAAAAAAGGTAAATTTTATTAAAAACAAAAAGAAAGAAAATACATCTGGAACTTGGGCTTTTGCTAGATTTTAAAAGAGCAATTCCAAAAATTAAACACCCAAAATAGCTTTCTTGGGGGTTCAGCGTAAAGGTTACAAGCAAACAAAAGCATCTGGGGTTAGCATAGAGGAGATCCACAAGCCTAAACAAAGAAATAAACCTAATTGCATCTATTTAAACATGCCCTGTCCAATGATTTCTTCTAGGTATGGAAGATGAATTTTTAAACCTGGTTCAAGCCTTACACAGCATTCCTGCTTATAGAATTGCTGCTTCATGTCTCCTTCTCCGGAGAACGACAGACAAAGGGAAAGTTTCTTTCCCAATTTTAAAAAGTTTTAGCCTTCCCATTGGCATTTTTGGTCAGGTGCCCACTCCCTTTTCTTTTACCTGTGGGCTAGTTAACCCTTTACAGGTAAAGGAAGCAGAGAACAGACACCAAGAGGGATTTTACAGCTAACTGGCTGGCTGGATGTTCATAAAAGGGAGCTATCCCCACTCCCCACTTCATTTATCACACGCCCCCCCAAATCACACATGGTGCTGGCTATCCTGGTTCAGGTCAGGTCCACACTGGCTGGGATTTCTTCCTGGAGGTTTAGGAAACAGAGTTAATAAGTTACATGCAGTGCTAATTTTACTAATAATTACATGAAGAACTAAACAGAACTTTTTACATTTGAAGGACTACAATGACTTAGAATGCAGCGACATTTTTACCCGGCTGATTCTGGGAAACCTTCCCAGGAGAGTGCATCAGCCACTTTGTTAGAGGCTCCTGAAATGTGTTGTATCTCAAAATCAAAGTATTGAAGAGCTAAACTGCACCGAAGATGTTTTTTGTTAGTCTCTTTGACTGTGTGAAGCCACTTCAGTGCAGCATGGTCAGTCTACAGGTGGAAACGCCGTCACCAAATGTATGGGCGTAGCTTTTTCAGAGCATACACAATGGCGTAACATTCTTTTTCTGAACTTTGGGGATCCAGGGATCCTGCTCTCCCTTTTCATTCTTCAGGGAGAAGGGACGATACCTTCCCTACTGCAATGATCTGAGGGAAATTTCCATGTAGGGAGCCTTGTGGAATCTCCTTCCCCTGGCCTGCACCCTGGGTTTGTAATGCAAGACAGGGGGCTGCCAGGGAGAAATCTGGTCCTATATTATTATCAATTTTTCCATTTTATTTTATTTTATTTCAGCAAGATCACAGCTGTGACAGCATCAATGTTACCACTTGGCTGCCCAGGAGGTAGCCATGTGACTAATCGGAACAGTACAAACAGTGACAACAAGCCCAGATTCCAGGAATGGAACCTGCAGCTGGGCTGGTGCTGCCGTCCGGTTGGGTAGGTTCACCGCACATCCCCTGTGATTTGGCCTTTGAAGTTTGCCATTGGCCATGATGGGGTTAAAGCTCGTGCACGCTAACCCAAGCAGCTGCGCTTCCCTGATGGCCCAGTGGCCCCCAAGGGAATGTGCAAACATGCTTCATAAAGACGGTTGCCTCCCTTTCTGAACAGATACTGCCTGCTGCCCGTGCAACGTCTCTGATGAAACCTTGTCCTTTAGGGTGAAGACCTCTGGTGCCAGCGGCTCCCCTTCTAGCAGGAATTGGGTACGTTGGCAGGTTTCACTATCTTTAAAATGCAAAGTGATGTGTAAAGGCTGCGAGCTGTTTCCATTGGCAGATGTTCTGTGCAGCAGCAGAGGACTCAGAGGGGCTGTCGGGGTGCCTCACTGACGGGGAAGGAGGTCAGGCAGCAGTAGGCAGCTTAGGAACCTCTCCCCGACATCTTCCCATGCTCTGCAGTGAGCTGTGCAAGCAACACAGAAATCTGACATTCAAAGCGAGTCGGAGGGTTAAAACTCAATGCTCTGAGTCAGGTTTTTGGGGAGGGGGGAGCATTTCTAGAGGTGGCGTGTGCTCTGGGCCCGATCCTGTGAGGAGTTGAGTGAGAGAAATCCCCCTAGAGTGATAGTTCCCAAATCACCTTCTGTTTATTTGCTCCCGGAAATTTAATCAGCAAATGCACTTTCAAAGCTTTTATTCTCTGGCACGATTGTGAAGGCAGGAATTCAGAGCTGCGTTGCTCTGTGGTAACAGGTCCGATAGGGCATATATCCTGACTGGCTGAGGGCTCCAGCACTTCTAGCCTGTAGATACCCCTGAGAGTTATGGGGCTCCTGGCATCTCTGCCCCCTCTCTAGTCTCTGAGTGCCAGATGTCAGGCCTTGTAGTCTTCCCATTCATGGGGTGGAATCCCATGATCCTCCCACCATCAGGCTGGGCCTTGGGCTACAGCACACTGCGGGTAAATTGTGCTTGCCCAGCTGGTCCGAGTGGGTTCAGCACCTGTGGTCAGGGCCGGCTTTAGGCACCAGCGCTCCAAGCATGTGCTTGGGGTGGCACTTTTCAAGGGGCGGCACTCCGGCCCCCTTTTTATTTTTTTTTAACTTTTTTTGCTTGGGGCGGCAAAAAGCCTAGAGCCGGCTCTGCCTGTGGTTCTTCCCTTTGTGAGCATTTGACTAGCAGTGAGACGAGTGACCAGCCAGCCGCCTTGAACCAAAATACTGTTTAGTCTGAACACAAGGAATAAAGTGTAACATGGGAGAATTAAAGCGTTTTCAAACAACAGTCTGTCCATGTCTCTTACCCCAAGCCCTCCCACTCTGACGGGGACACAGGCAGACTTCCCTACTCCTGTCGGTCCCTGTCAGTCTGAAGAGCTTCTCAGCAACAGTTGCCCTCCTCTGAAGAGATTCCTAGCGCTGATACAAGCTGTGTAATGTGGCTGGAGCTCCAAAATAGGCTATTCCCAGCTAGTAGCTCTGGTGTTGTCTCTCAACTGCCATGAAGTACTTACTGAACGATGGCTTTTCTGGAGCTGTTGCTTCCCTTCCTGCTTGTTTTCTAACAGCCTGCTATTAAACTAAGAGACGCCAAACTGGTTTAACCTAATATAGCTGTAACATAAACACCCCAATAGTTAACCCAATATAGTTCTACAGCAAACATCCCCAGAACTGGGTTTAACACACACATTCATTATGCCAGCTCAGCTCTGTCTGTCACAATACCAGAACCTGAGGAGAACCAGTCAGCTATTACCCCAGGCAGAGAGGATACTAGACTTTTGTTTGCTGACAAGTGATTGAATGAGGGCTGAAATGCTGGGATCTTTTCAGGATCTGAAGATATCCAGATGACAGAGGCTACAGTTTAAGTCCGGCTCTAAAATGAGAAATTATCTCTGAAAGTCGACAAGAGGGGAAATAATGGGTTCACATGTGTGTACTAAAGTACAGACGTGTAAAGGTTAGGCCAAAATGTTTCATTGTAATGCAAACATTGGAAATCAATCTCTGATGACATAGCATGTATATTGAAAGCCAGCAGCAAATTTGTTGGAATCTCTGTACAGGAAGGAGCAGTGGTAACTTTACTACTTAATCATAGAATCATAGAAACATAGAACCGGAAGTGACCCCGAGAGGCCATGAAATCCAGTCCCCTGCACTCATGGCAGGACCAAGCACCATCTAGACCATCCCTGACAGGTGTTTGTCCAACCTGCTCTTAAAAATCCCCAATGATGGAGATTCCACAACCTCCCTAGGCAATTTATTCCAGTGCTTAACCACCCTGACAGTTAGGAAGTTTCTCCTAATGTCCAACTTAAACCTCCCTTGTTTCAATTTAAGCCCATTGCTTCTTGTCCAATCATCAGATATTAAGGAGAATAATTTTTCTCCCTCCTCCTTGTAACAACCTTTTAGGTGCTTGAAAACTGTTATCATGTCCCCTCTCAGTCTTCTCTTTTCCAGACTGTGTGAGACTTTCCAAAAACTCCTGAGAGATCAGAACTGCTGGTCTGTGTTTAAGCAAACAGTAGAGCTGAGATCCAGGAAAGGGGAATGCAATAGTGGTTGTATGTAATTTTCGCCCATCACCTGTTACACGCACATGCCTGAAGTAACTTCACACTCAAATGGATACTAGTGAAAACTTAGTGTTTGCAGTATTCACCCATGTGTGAGGATAACCCTTTCCCTGCCCAGCTGAAGTAACTGTCTGTGTTAGTTTGTAACTTTGCAGATATCTACAGACCCTTGCATGGGGAGAGGATGCAGGATCTGTGACGATGAAGAGAAACTTGTTGGGTGATTGAACTCTCTGGATTCAGTCAAGATTCAGCTTCTCTTGAAGGGATTCTTGGGGTCAGAGTGTATCACTGGGAACATTTTTTAAGGGAAAGTTAATAAAGCCCTGTTCTGATCGAATTTACACATGTATATCTGGAGTGACGCAGTTGAAGTCAATGTTATTGAATCCAGAACCTATACCCAAGAATTTATCCCATGTAGTGCAAAAAGGCACTGGCATATCTGGGATCCTCCGGAGTGGAGAAAATAAAAAAAATACATATAATGAGGCAATGAAACATATTTGTAAATAGCTTCAATGCAGGACATATAAATACAAGTACCGTTTTTAACCATGCAATTGCCATGTGTTTATACATGTCATGATAAAATGAGCCATATTCCAAAGTGGCGGGCCAGAAAAGGATGTCTATGGGAAGGTCAGAACTGCAAAATCACACAATGCACAATAGGCTGTGGAACTCCCAGGCACAAGATATCAATGGGGCCAAAAACTTAGCAAGATTCAAAGAGGGGCGGGATATTTATATGGTTAACCTGAAAATCCAATTACAATAATGAGGATTTTTTAAAGAGTCTTGTAAGGGTTCTAAGCCCTCCTGATTTACACCACAAAATATGTCTAACTGCTGGGTGTCAGGAGGAAACATTCCCTGGGAGCAAGTTATTTCATAGCTGCCTATTGCAGGGCTTCTTGAACCTTCCTCTCAAGCATCTGGAATTGGCCACTGGATACTGAGCTAAATGGACTATAGGTCTGATCCAGTCTGGCAGTGCCCATCTTCTTATCGGTGCTGTAAATCCATGACTATGTTTTTCCTGATCTACCTTGAACTCCTGAGAGTCTCTAGATTTCAGCTCAGAGCAGAATGATGTCTAGCTAAATATCATCTAGTCTCATGTTCTTTTTCCTTTTAGGAAGGAAAGTTCAAAACTTCTCAGACCTACCGAGTACATTATGTCAACTGTCAATGACACCAACTTCAACTCTGCAGTGTTCCTTCTCACCGGCATACCTGGGAAGGAAGACGCCTATCTCTGGATTTCTATCCTCTTCTGCTTAATTTATGCTATTTTGATAGCAGGAAATTCAGTCATTCTGATCATTACAAAAATAAATCCAAGCCTGCATGAGCCCATGTACATTTTCCTTTCCATGTTGGCCATCACAGACCTTGGCATATCGATAGCCACCGTACCGACGATACTGGGCATATACTTGTTCAACTCTAGGGAGATCAGCCTCGATGCCTGTTTTGCCCAGCTGTTCTTCATCCACTCGCTTCAATTAATTGAATCCTCCGTGCTCTTGTTGATGGCCTTTGACCGCTTTGTCGCGATCTGTAACCCACTGAGATATGCTTCCATCTTAACCCTGCCGAGAATAGCCAAGATGGGATTGGTGTGTGTGCTAAGGGGGGTGGCCATAATAGTTCCACTCCCCCTTCTCCTGAAACGGTACCAATACTGTCGAGCCAATGTCCTCTCCCATTCCTACTGCCTGCACCAGGAGGTCATGAAGATGGCTTGTTCGGATATCACAGTCAACAGCATCTATGGCTTGTCTGCTTCACTCTTAACGTTGGGGTTGGATTCGCTGCTCATCTTCTTCTCTTATGTGATGATCTTCAAAACAGTGTTGAGTGTCGCATCAAAGGTGGAGAGTCTCACAGCCCTGAAAACCTGTATTTCCCACCTCTGCATCGTCCTGCTCTTCTACATACCAGAGATCAGCTTGTCTGTGATACACAGATTTGGGAAGGGCTCTTCTCACTTGCTTCAGTTTGTCCTGGGCTATATCAACCTGCTGGTCCCACCCCTGATGAACCCAATTGTGTACAGCATGAAAAGCAAACACCTTCGTACAAGGATAATCAGGTTGTTCATCAAGTGAAGGGTCAGTCCATCGACCAGCTCCAGTGCCTGCGACACGGGAGATGAAAAAATGCTCCACCTATTCCATCCTGGACCCTTACATCCAAGACCAGATGAGCTATTAATCTCCATTCAATGGAGAAAGCTTCTGACAGGATCTAAGGCTTGGAGCAATGGAATAGGAGCTGTCCTCACCAGCTGGTGAGTGAGGACAGGGCACTTGGAGAAGGAGACCATGGGAGGCAACAGCATTCATATAGTGACTGTGTTCATGGAGATCCAGGGCATCAGCCAGTTCTTGGCCCTTAAATACCCATATCGGTGGCTGCTTTGACCTCAGAAAATCTGGCAATACAGTCAATAAAGAGAAGGGATGTGAATGTTGTTCCCATTACACCTGACCTGCCACTGGGCTGTCTCTGGTAAAACATCCACGGGCCATGAAAAAAGCTGCAGAGCTGTTCTGCAGTCACAGTCCTGACCCTTCCTGAGTACTCTGGGTGCTGCGTGATCCATGAACACTGCACCAGCTGTGGATGGGGCTATTCAAGGGGCACGGACACCCACCCTTCCCCTATGCCCTCAGCCACGTAATTTTGACTGTGTGCTGTCAGAAACATGATTAACGCAGGGTCCCAGGAGAAGCCATTCAGGCAGCCCCCCTTCCCCCATTGATGGTTCGGCACACAGCACACCTACTGAGGCAGGGCAGAGCTGTGTGTGTGAGTGAGGGTCTGACACACAGGAGTCCTGGAAAGAGACTCAGGCCCAGACTCCCTCCCTGTCTGCTCCATTTCTGCTTCCCCAGCAACTCAAAGTGGTGGAAACTGGCCTCAGCTCCCCCATAGAGTCACGGCGGTCTCCTGTCCCAGCCCAGCCCATTCAGTGTAGGGAGATCACCTTTTCCAAAGGCAAAAGCAGAAGATATGCAGGAGCCACGTCCCCGCATTGACCCAGCCCCTGCTCCTCTTCTTCCCCCTCTGCCCCATCCCTTCTCCCAAGCCTCACCCCTGCTCCTCCTCTTTACCAGAAGCTCTGAACCCTCTCCAGGCCCAACACCAAAGACCGGATGTCGTAAGAGCTGCCCAGGGAGCCAAAGGAACTGTATGGAGCCCCAGACACTCCTCTTGCCCTGTGCAAGTGGCTGTGGGCCCCAAGAGCAGCTCCCAGCTTGTGTCCCCTCACACCTGGACACCCCAGGACATACCCGCAGGGAAGTTGGAGAGATTGGGTCTCCCCACAGTGGACTGGGCTCCCTGGGTAGCTCTTACCAAGGCCCAGCTGTGGCCTGGCCTGGGGGCAGAGCCTCAGGGGAAGTGAAGGAGCAGGAGGAAGGGCCTAGTGGGTAGAGACGGTGTGGGGGGTGTGGCAAGCCTGAACCAATGCTAACCACAGCAAGCAGGGCAGTGGGGTTCCTGAGTAAAGGAGGAGCATGGGCCTGGAGGGTAGGAGAGTCTGCGTTTTGGAGAAGACTGAATTAATGTGACCTCTTTAAGTACCCCAGGCTGAGAGTAAGTCATTTCAAGGGTTTTAGAGAGAAGGACAGGGCCCCTACAGGGCTACTTCAGGCCCCAAAGGGGCGCTCTGGGGTGGCCTCTGTTCACAGGGACTTGGCCAGAGTGCGCTGTGCTCTTGGAAGCTGTTACCAATGGGCAGAGGTCAGCCCAGCCCCCGGGCTGTATTGTGTTAGGCTAAACCAACCGAGCTCTTTTATTCTCCTTGAAATACAGGTCCTCCATTGCCCTGACCATCCTAGGAGTAAGTGGCTCTTGCTGTTCCTGCTCTCTACCGTGCAGGAGAGACTCCAGCTGGATCTATCAACGCTCAGATAGCTGGACATCTGGTCCTGTGGTTTGTCATTGCTCCGTGACTCAACAGAGTTTGGTTTGATTCCCGTGCCACGTGTGACCATGGGCAAGCTATTGGCTGTCTCTGGGCCTCTGCACAGGTGGATAATAGCCCTACCCTGCCTCACAGTGATGGCAGAAGATAAATACATTTAAGGTGCTCAGATGCTCTGAAACCCTAAAATCAGGGCTGTGTCAGGGTTCCATAAAGCAAAGCCACTGACATTTGTGTATAAAAGGTTTTTTAACACAACTTCCTGTGACAGATGGCTTCTGGGAAGCCCTGTGACTCCAACACCTTGGTGTCTGTGGCAGATGTGGAGGTGCTCAGGGTGATAGTGAGGGGTAGGAGTGGATTTATGAGGGGAACGTTGGAGCATCACAGGAACGCCAGGAGTTTCAGACAGTCACCAGACTGCTGTTTGCCACCCATTGAGGCTGAATGGGTCTAACTGTCAAACAATGGAGCAACAGCCTGGGGCATCATCTTAGATGGTCTGGCTGGGAGAAAGCAGTCTGAGGGCAAAGGTCAGATTCGCACATTATCCCTGTAACACTGATATGGCTGAGCACTATGGTGACTGGACCCAGGCTCACACAGGTTTCAGCAAAGGCTGCTTCCACAAGAAAGGGGCAAACAGAGGGGAAGATGCTCTCAGAGACACAGGGAAACTAGGCTGGGTTCCAAGAGCTCCTTGTTGTCCCAAAAAATATAAGTTGGGCCAGTTCTGTTTCTCTGTCTCCAGAGCAAACCCCGTATAGCTTAGCTTTCAGTGCTTTGTGAGTTAGATGAGTGTAGACATGTGACAGCTGCCTGATATTTTAAAACCATTTTTTCTAATGCTTTGTGCTGTTTTCCAATAAGCCTGCTAGTGTTTAAGGAGTCTGGAGATGATTGTGTAGCTCTGGTCACAAGACTGAGGTGTCGCATTGGACCTGCTTGGTGATAAGCTTTTATCATGGAGGGGGTGTGGTTCCCAGCTCAAAGAGTGGGATAATTGTGAGATTTGCCCCAAGACAGAAAAGGACCTGGTTTAGAGGGTAAGGAGACCATATATCCTGGTTTTACTGTGACAATCCTGATTCTTCTTGTCCAGCATCTATCCTTGTTGAGTGCCTATCAGGATTCAGAGGAGCAACTTCTTCAAGTTGCATCCAAGACAACGATCCACTCAAGATAATGATTAGTAGACCTATAGAGTTTAAGGCCAGAAGGAGCCATTAGATCATCTAGTCCAGAGGTTCTCAAGCTGAGCGGCGGGTCCCCCGGTGGGATATGTGGAATGTATTCCAGGATTGGCATGAGAAGCTTTAGGAAAATAAATCTTACTGTGCACTGTTTTACCCATAGCCGTGAATAACTAGCCAAGCTGATTCCTCCAGCGAGATCTGGTCTTCAGTCGGCACTGTGCGTTTGTCTCTAGGTGGTACTGTGCATTTTGATGGATTTCTATTACGCTTGCACCACATTATACAAAGTCGTTGCCATTTGTAGGTGGATCTGTTTGGTATGATGCAGTGTGCACATTTCATCATAGAAAAAAATTTAATTGGAACAGAAACAATAAAGCAACAAAAAATAAATGATACATTTCTCAAATAAATTTCACTACAAATAATGATACATTTCTCAAACAGATGTATCAAAGAAGCCATTATTGTAAAAGAGGAAAAGAACAATGTTAATCTAATCTCCACTGGGCTTGCTATTCAAACTGTAAAAGCAATAAAACCAAAAAAAGCCACCTCCCATGCCAGAAGGCTGGAAAACCTGGTGGACTGAAAAATAAAATGGATGGGCTACAAACCCGCTAAATACAGGAAAGGTACAAATTTTGTTTACACTAGAAGGAGACGTGCCGCCATACATTAAATAATATTGAATACCCCAACCACCCAAAAAATATCATTAAAACAAGTCATAGAGAACGACACAAAAACGAGGAGGTTAGTGAAACAGAAATTAAAAGGTACAGTATCAAAAGTAAAATCTCTGCAAGCTGCATGGAAACTTTTTAAAGACACAATAATAGAGGTTCAACTTAAATTTATACCTCAATTTAAAAAATATAGCAAGAGAACGAAAAAAGAGACACCGTGGCTAAACAACAAAGTAAATGAAGCAGTGAGAGGCAAAAAAGCATCCTTGAAAAAGAGGAAGTTGAATTTCAGTGAGGAAAATAGAAAGGAGCATAAACTCTGTCAAATGAAGTGAAAAATGTAATTAGAAGTGACAAAGGCCAAAAAAAATAATTAAAGAACAGCTAGCCAAAGACTCAAAAAGTAATAGCATCGGAAGTAGAAAACCTACTAAACAACCAGTGAGACCACTGGATGATCGAGATGCTAAAGGAGCACTCAAGGACAATATGGCTATTGTGGAGAAACTAAATGAATTCTTTGCATTGGTCTTCATAGCTGAGAATGTGAGGGACCTTCCAAAGCCCGAGCCATTCTTTTTAGGTGACAAATCTGAGGAATTGTCCCAGATTGAGGTGTCATTAAAGGATGTCTTGGAACAAATTTATAAACTAAACAGTAATAAATCACCTGGACCAGATGGTATTCACCTAAGTGTCCTGAAGGAACTCAAATGTGAAATTGCAGAACTACTAACTGTAGTCTGTAGCCTATCATTTAAATCAACTTCTGTACCAAATGACTGGAGGATAGCTAACGTAACGCCAATTTTTTAAAAGGGCTCCAGAGGTGATCCAGGCAATTACGGGACGGTAAGCTTGAATTCAGTATCAGGCAAACTAGTTGAAAATATAGTAAAGAACAAAATTGTCAGACATATACATGAACATAATTTGTTGGGGAAGAGTCAACATGGTTTTTGTAAAAGGAAATCATGCCTTACCAATCCACTAGAATTCTTTGAAGGGGATCAACAAGCACGTGGACAACAGAGATCCAGTGGATAGAGGGTATTTACATTTTCAGAAAGTCTTTGACAAGGTCTGTCACCAAAGCTCTTAAGCAAAGTAACCTGCCAAGGAATAAGAGGGAAGGTTTTCTCATGGATTGGTAACTGGTTGAAAGTGTTAATACAGCCTCCCACCCCCCCTCCCAATTTGTTTGGCCAGGCCGCCTCTCAATCCCGCAGCGGATCCGAAGCCAGGAAAGAGGCCCAATAGATTGCATGACCTTATTTGGGCATAGTGCTTATCACAGGAAACTTATGAGGGATGTATCCGTAGTGTTACCACACAAAAAAGCCATTTCTGCAGTTTCTGCATTATGTTGCTCTTCCTAATAAGGGGAAGACAGTTGGGGCACTAAAAAAACCAATCAACGCATGCCAGATTTACTTCCAAAAAACTATATACTTAGTCGCCCCTGTATAGCAATTAGAGGTGTCCTGAAAAGGAACTAACGTCACTACCAGTCCAGGTCTGATCTACTTGGGCTTGACCCTCCCGCTCCCGAATCCAGCCCCGAGCGTGTGTCCTGTAGCCGGCTCGAATTCATTATGTATATGCTCTCCCATCTGGCTGTTATTTGCATGGCCATAAGTAATTAGTTAACTGTCATTGCTTTGTCTGTGGTTACTTTGTTTGTTACTCCCTACTGTGTTTAGATAGGAAAAGGTCTTTGACTGTTAATGTGCTTCCTTTCCCTTATCTTACTTGTTTAAATTTGGTTACATAGTACTTGTAAGTGTTTTAAATTTAGTTACTTAGTAATTGTAGTTGCTTAAAATTAGTTATATAGTATTGTAGTAAGCTAATAAGAATTCATAAAATTAACATTTTTTTATATATATATAATCACCATCATATAATACATTTAAGTTGTATCCATCTCTCCTCGTCCTGGGTCATTCAACTCAGTCCTTCACCGAGAACTCTCAAAGAACCACAAGCCCCTTTTTGGGCTGAACAGAAAGATAGGAAACAAAGAGTAGGAATAAATGGTCAGTTTTCAGAATGGAGAGGGGTAAATAGTGGTGTCGCCCAGGAGTCCATACTGGGCCAAGTCCTATTCAACATATTCATAAATGATCTGTAAAAAGGGGTAAACAGTGAGGTGGCAAAATTTGCAGATGGTACAAAAATATTCAAGGTAGGTAAGTCCCAGGCAGACTGTTAGGCAATGCAAAAGGATCTCTCAAAACTGGGTGACTGGGCAGCAAAATGGCAGATGAATTCAATGCTGATAAATGCAAAGTAATGCACATTGGAAAACACAATCTCAACTATACATATCAAATGATGGGGTCTAAATTAGCTTTTACCACTGAAGAAAGAGATCTTGGAGTCATTGTGGATAGTTCTCTGAAAACATCCACTCAATATGCAGTGGCAGTCAAAAAAGTGAACAAAATGTTGGGAATCATTAATTCAGGGATGGATAATAAGACCGAAAATATCATATTGCCTCTTTATAAATCCATGGTATGCCCACATCTTGAGTACTGCATGCAGATGTGGTTGCCCCATCTCAAAAAAGGTATACTAGAATTGGAAAAGGTTCAGAAAACAGCAAGAAAAAGGATTAGGGATGTGGAACAGCTTCCATATGAGGAGACATTAATAAGACTGGGACTTTTCAGCCTGAAAAAGAGATGACTAAAGGTATGTCTACACCATGAAATTAAGTCGATTTAATAGAAGTCGATTTTTTAGAAATCAATTTGATACAGTCGATTGTGTGTGTCCCCACTAAGCACATTAAGTCGGTGGTGTGCGTCCACAGTACCGAGGCTAGCGTCGACTTTCGGAGCATTGCACTGTGGTAGCTATCCCACAGTTCCCACAGTCTCCGCCGCCCATTGGAATTCTGGGTTGAGCTCCCAATGCCTGATGGGGCAAAAACATTGTCGCGGGTGGTTCTGGGTAACATGTCATCAGGTCCCCCTCTCTCCCTCCCTCTCTCCCTCCCTCCCTCTGTGAAAGCAACAGCAAAAAATCGTTTCTCGTCTTTTTTCCTGGGTTACCCGTGCAGACGACATACCACGGCAGGCATGAAGCCCGCTCAGCTCACTGTCACCGTATGTCTCCTGGGTGCTGCTGGTAGATGCGGTACTGCAGTGCTACACAGCAGCATCCCCTTGCCTTGCCTTGCCTTGCCTTGCGGACGGCAGACGGTGCAATACGCCTGCTAACCGTCGTTGTTGTCCCGTGGGTGCTCCTGGCCGATCTCACCAGAGGGTGCTGTGGCACTAGAATAGCACAGCAGCTCCAGGCAAAAAATAACTTCAGCAGTTCTGCCTTTCGCCTGCTGTCAAGGTTCCTTCCCCACTCTGAACTCTAGGGTACATATGTGGGGGACCTACATGAGAACCTCTAAACTGAATTACCAGCTTAGATCTGGTTTTGCTGCCACCACTACCAAGTGCTAATTCCCTTCCTTGGGTAGCCTTGAGAGACTTCTTCACCAATTTCCTGGTGAACACCAATCCAAACCCTTGGATCTTAAAACAAGGAGGAATTAATCATTCCCCCCCTTCCCTTTCCTCCCACCAATTCCTGGTGAGTCCAGATCCAATCCCCTTGGATCTTAAAACAAGGAGAAATCAATCAGGTTCTTAAAAAGAAGGCTTTTAATTAAAGAAAGAAAGGTAAAAATCATCTCTGTAAAATCAGGATGGAAAATAACTTTACAGGATAATCAGATTCAAAGAGCCCAGAGGACCCCCTCTAGCCTTAAGTTCAAAGGTACAGCAAACAGAGGTAAACCCTCTAGCAAAAGGTACATTTACAAGTTGAGAAAACAGAGATAAACCCTATGAGAGACTTGTTCAGAAGATTTGGAGAGCCTGGATTGATGTCTGGTCCCTCTTAGTCCCAAGAGCAAACAACCCTCAAAACAAAGAGCACAAACAAAAACCTTCCCCCCACCAAGATTTGAAAGTATCTTGTCCCCTTATTGGTCCTTTGGGTCAGGTGTCAGCCAGGTTACCTGAGCTTCTTAACCTTTACAGGTAACAGGATTTTGGAGTCTCTGGCCAGGAGGGATTTTATAGTATTGTACACAGGAGAGCTGTTACCCTTCCCTTTATAGTTATGACACCTGCCATAGGGCACTCTGGCAATAGGATAGAACAGCAGCTCCCAGCCATCTAGAGAAGAGAAAGAGCCTGCCTTCTTCACAGTGCCTGTCGGGCCAGGTCAGGAGACAGGGACTATGGGGAGACAGACAGCATGGGTAGCTGGGGGGGCAGATAGGGGCTCATAAGGGCTAGTGGGGGAGGAATAGATTGGGTCAGGGGCTGAATTGGAGTGACAGTGCAGGGCAACAGGTGGGAGGGAAGTGCAGGATGACATGGGAGAAGGGAGATGGCTGAGTGGGGGCACAGAGACCCATAAGGAAGGCAGGGTGCAGGGCCACATGGGGATAGAGGGAGTGAGTGTCTGAGTGGGGGTGGAGGGAAACATGTGGACAAGGGCAGATGTTCCTGACTGAATGGGCAAGGGTAGGGCTGAGCCAGGGTCTCCCTTCCTAACAATCCTTCGCCCAAGGAAACCTCTTCCATATTTTTCCAAACCATAACCAACAACCCTCCAAGTTCACACCTAGGCACCTTTTCAGCAATTTCTTCCCTCTCCCTCAGCTCCTCTGTTACCCAAGACTCCCCCAAGCTTTTGCACCTACTCCCTCGGTGCTGGAGAATACGGTTCTGTATTATAGTTTAAATGAATTATTATTCAAAGTTATGTATTAATATCCCTGTTAAGGAAGCTATTTGTCAAAAAATATATCTTTTTTGTTGTCTGTATTGTTACCGACATATTTGCTGACAGGTATTTTGAAATAAATGACCAAAAATAATTGAAGCTGGCTTGATTATATAGTGTTATTTAACAAATAAAATATGCAGATTTTTGCACAATTTGAAAATATAGTGTTCAGAATTTGAATTTTTAATTGTTTTGGCACAGAATTCCCCCAGGAGTAAATTTGAGCTAGAGTTTAGCTGGAAAAAAATAATTTCCCCCATGAAAAATGTGGACACATACTAAAATTTTCCTTTGTATCCATTTTTGGGAGGCTCTCCCTCAAAACATAAACAAAGGTTGCACTGGCAGAGTCTGTGGATAAACTCTGGGTATGGAAAGGTTGAAACCTCCTGACTAGTCTATGGCTGGGGTATTGTGTTCATCAGCTTCTCTAACCAGCCTTCCCATCTCTGTGCAGCCCCCTCCACCCTGTACAACACCCCTTCAGCACATCCTGTGGGCTGTGGCTACTGTGACAGGCCCTGGTAGCACATCTCTGATGAACCTGTGCTAGCAGGGAGCTGGAGAGGGTCCTAGAGCAGTTGTGGGGGCACAGAGATTGTGGGTGAGGGGCCTAGCTACCAGGGATCACTGAGATCTATGCATAACTTTGGGGATCCCTGGATCCTGGGTCCCCCTTTTCATTCCTCAGGAAGAAGGGAAGGGACCTCCCTCCTGGAAAAATCCAAGGGAAATTTCCGTATAGGGAACTTTGTGGAATTTCCCTTCCCTGGCCTGCATGCTGGGTTTGTAATGCAGGAAAGGGGCCGCAAATCTGGTCCTGTTTTATTATTATTATTTTATTATTATTATTATTTTGTTATTTCAGCAAGATCGCAGCCATGACAGGATCATTGTTACCACTTGGCCACCCTCAAGGTAGCCATGTGACTAATCGTAACCACACGAACAGTGATGACAAGCCCGGATTCCAGGAATAGAGTCTGCAGCAGGGCTGGCACTGCAGTCCAGGTGGGTAGCATCACCACCCATCCCCTGTGATTTGGCCTCCTGCAGTTTGCCTGCAGTAGCAGGGGCTAAAGCTGATGCTCTCAAAGCCAGTTAGCTCATTTTCCCTTATGGCCAAGTGGCCCCCAAGGGAATGTGCAGGCATGCTTCATAAAGACGGTTGCCTCCCTGTCTGAACAGATACTGCCTGCTGCCCGTGCAACCTCTCCGATGTCTCCTTGTCCTTTTGGGTGAAGACCTCTGGTGTCAGCGGCTCCTCTGCTAGCAGGAACTGGGTACGTTGGCAGGTTTCACTATCTTTAAAATGCAAAATGAAGGGGAAAGGCTGCGAGCTGTTTCCATTTGCAGATGTTCTGTGCAGCGGCAGAGGACTCAGCTGGGCTGTCGGGGTGACTCACTGACAGGGCTGGCGGACAGGCAGCACTAGGTAGCTTGGGAACCCCTCCCCGACATCTGCCCATGCTCCACGGTGGGCTGTCCAAGCTACACAGAAAACTGACATTAAACGTAAGCTCGGAGTGTTAAAACCACAATGCAGCATTTCTCAATGGGTCACATTTCTAGAGTGTGCTCTGGGTCTGATCCTGCCAGGGGCTGAATGAGACGAGACTCCACGGATTATCAGTGAATAGTTCCCAAATCTCCTCAGGTTTATTTGCTCCTGGAAATTTATTCAGCAAATGCATTTTCCTGGGTTTTATTCTCTGGCTCGATTGTGAATGGAAGAATTCAGAGCTGTGTTGCTCTGTGGTTAGGTCTGATAGGACTTATTTCTGTTTCCTGACTGACTGAGGGCTCTAGCTCCTATACCCTATGACTTCAGACTTCCCCAGTGGTTTCTGTGCTTATCAGTCTAAAGATCTTCTCAGCAACATCTGTCCCACCTCTGCACAGACTCCCAACGCTGGCAAAACAAGCTGTGTTAGGTGCCCATAAATAGGCTCTTCCCAGCTTGTATCTCTGGTGTGGTCCCTCAACTTCCCTGAAGTGCTTACTGAGTGATGGCTTTTCTTGAGCTGTTGCTTCCTGTCCTGCTTGTTTTCCAGCAGCCTGTTATTAAACTAAGATGAGCCATATTGGTTTCATCTAATATAGCCATAATATAAACATCTCAATCATTAACCCAATATAGCTCTACAGCAAACATCCCAACAACTGGGTTTAACAGACACATTCATTATGGCAGCTCAGCTCCATGTCTGTCGCAATGCTATTCCCATGTGCTACGAATTTTATGAATACTGTACAGAGGACGTCTGAGAGACAGAAATAAACTACTTTTTTGTGTGAAATGAAGTTCCCTTTCCATCAATACACATCCATTTGACTTTGAAATCCACAACTTCCAAATCCTCATTATGTGCAAACCCTCATCGTGTCTGAATAACAGGTGCTCAGATCACTATGCACTAGAGAGTGAGAGCTCAGGGAATGAATATTTTCTATACTGACCCCAATGCCTGTTACCACTCCAGATACAGGCTGCAGATTGACAGAACAGAACCTGAGGAGAACCAGTCAGCTATTAACCCCGGGACAGAGGAGCTACTAGACTTTTGTTTGCTGACAAGTGTCTGAATGTGGGCTGAGACGCTGCGATCTTTGCAGGTTCTGAAGAAATCCAGATGACAGAGGCTACATTTTAAGTCCGTCTCTAACCTGAGAAATGATCTCTGAGAGAAGATCAGAGGGGAAAGAATAGGTTGACATGTGTGTGCTAAAGTACAGATGTGTAAATGTTAGGCCAAAACTTTTCAGGGTAATACAAATATTACAAACCAAACTTTCATGACATGAATTTAGATTGAAAGCCAGCAGCAGAGTTGTTGGAATCTCTACAGGAAGGAGCAGTGGTAACTTTACTGCTTAATGGCTTTTGATTTCGAAAATATGTCAAAAGTATTCCAAATACTGTTTGCAGAGTTTATGCTATGAAATCATTTTCAGTGAATAGCTGTATGATACTGTCTTTTAGTAACAGACCAGAAACTGTTTCTCACATTTACATTCAGGGTGCGGCATTCAATCACTATGCAATACTCGTGCAAAACTGTCCAAAAATTCCGGAGAGAACAGAACCGCTGATCTTCTTCGATAGGATAACGAGTCTTGTGGATAAGGGAGAAGCTGTGGATGTGGTATACCTAGACTTTAGTAAGGCATTTGATACGGTCTCGCATGATATTCTTATCGACAAACTAGGCAAATACAATTTAGATGGGGCTACTATAAGGTGGGTGCAGCTGATACAAAGTCACTAAAGATAGTTAAGACCCAGGCAGACTGCAAAGAGCTACAAAAGGATCTCTCACAACTGGGTGACTGAGCAACAAAATGGCAGATGAAATTTAACGTTGATAAATGCAAAGTGATGCACACTGGAAAACATAATCTCAACTATACAAATAAAATGTTGGGGTCTAAATTAGCTATTATCACTGAAGAAAGAGATCTTGGAGTCATCATGGATAGTTCCCTGAAAACATCCACTCAATGTGCAGCGGCCGTCAAAAAAGCGAACAGAATGTTGGGAATAATTAAGAAAGGGATAGATAATAGGACACAAAATATCATGTTGCCTCTATATAAATCCATGGTACGCCCACATCTTGAATACTGTGTGCAGATGTGGTCGCCCCATCTCAAAAAAGATATATTGGAATTGGAAAAGGTTGAGAAAAGGGCAACAAAAATGATTAGGGGTATGGAACAGCTTCCGTATGAGGAAAGATTAATAAGACTGGGACTTTTCAGCTTGGAAAAGAGACGGCTAAGGGGAGATATGATTGAGGTCTATAAAATCATGACTAGTGTAGAGAAAGTAGATAAGGAAGTATGGTTTACTACTTCTCATAACACAAGAACTACGGGTCACCAAATGAAATTAATAGACAGCAGGTTGAAACAAATAAAAGGAAGTATTTCTTCACACAGAGCACAGTCAACCTGTGGAACTCCTTGCCGGAGGATGGTGTGAAGCCCAAACTATAACAGGGTTCGAAAAAGAACTAGATAAATTCATGGAGGATAAGTTCATCAATGGCTATTAGCCAGGATGGGCAGGGACAGTGTCCCTAGCCTCTGTTTGCCAGAAGCTGGGAATGAACGACTGGGGATGGATCACTTGATGATTCCTTGTTCTGTTCATTCCTTCTGGGGCACCTGGCACTGCCACTGTCAGAAGATAGGATACTGGGCTAGATGGGCGTTTAATCTGACCCAGTAGGGCCATTTTTATGTTCTTATATTCTTAATTAAGAAACTTGTCCTAAGAATTTACCCCTTGTACTGCAAGGAGGCTGTAACTTAATTTGAACTCTCTCAAGTGTAGAAAATAAAAAATGTATATAATGAGGCAATGAAATGCATTTATAAATAGCTTCAATGCAGGAGAGATAAATACAATGAAAGTTTTCACCATGCATATCCCATGTGTTAAAACATGACATGATACAATGAACCACACTCCAGAAAGGGTGTCTGCGGGAAGGTCACTGTTGTAAAATTACACAGCATTCAAGTAGCCTGTGGAACTACCAGCCACAATATATCAATGGCGCCAAGACCTTAGCAAGATTCAAAGAGGGACTGGAAGTTTATATGGGTAACCATAAAATCAAATTATAGTAGGGAGAATTTTTTTAAAAAATAGTCTTGGAGGGGCTCTAAACCTTCCTGATTTACACCACAAAGTATGGCTAATGAGTGGGTGTCATGGAGGCATTTTTCCTGGGAGCAGGTTATCTCATAGGTATGTACTGGAGGATTTCTTCCACCTTTCTCTGATGCATATGGAAATGGCCACTGGCCTGATCCAGTCTGGCAGTGCCTACCTTCCTATCAGTGATGTAAATCAAAGACTGTTTTGCTGATCTTAATTGAGCTCCTGGGAGTCTCTAGACTTGCACTGAGAGCAGAAAGATGTCTCATTAAATATCATCCTGTTCTTTTTTTCCTTTCAGGAAGCAAAGTTCAAAACTCCTCTGCCCTACCCAGTCCATTATGTCAGCTGTCAATGACACCGAATCAAATTCTGCAGTGTTCCTTCTCACCGGAATACCTGGGCAGGAAGACCTCCACCCCTGGATCTCTATCCCCTTTTGCTTAACGTATGTTATTACAGTAGTAGGAAATTCAGTCATTCTCTTCATTATAAAAACAGATCCAAACCTACATGAACCCATGTACATTTTCCTTTCCATGTTGGCCATCACAGACCTTGGCTTATTGATAGCCACCATACCGACGATACTGGGCATATTCTTGTTTAATTCTAGGGACATCAGCCTTGATGCCTGTTTAGCCCAGCTCTTCTTCATCCACTCCCTTCAGTGCATTGAATCCTCCGTGCTCTTGTTGATGGCATTTGACCGCTTCGTTGCAATCTGTAACCCACTGAGATATGCTTCCATCTTAACCCTGCCGAGAGTAGCCAAAATGGGACTGGTGTTTGTGCTAAAATCAGTGGCCCTAATATTCCCACTCCCCTTTCTCCTTAAACGGTACCAATACTGTCGAGCCAATGTCCTCTCCCATTCCTACTGCCTGCACCAGGAAGTCATGAAAATGGCTTGTTCGGACATCACGGTGAACAACATTTATGGCTTATCTGTTGCAATTTCAACGATGGGTTTGGACTCGCTGCTCATCTTCCTCTCTTATGTGATGATCCTCAAAACAGTGCTGAGCATCGCGTCCTACAAGGAGTGCCTGAGGGCCCTGAACACCTGCGTCTCCCACCTCTGTGCCGTCCTGCTCTTCTATATACCAGAGATTGGCCTGGCTCTGATACACAGATTCGGGAATAACTCTTCTCACTTGCTTCAGATTCTCCTGGGCTACGTCTACCGGCTGGTTCCTCCCCTGATACATCCAATTGTGTACAGCGTGAAAAGCAAACACCTTCGTGCGAGGATAATCAGAGTATTCGTCAAGTGAAGGGTTAGTTCATCACCCGGCTCCCTCACCGGTGACATGGGAGATGAAAAACCTGGGCCACAGCCACCTATTCCATCCTGAATCCTCTTCCCCAGAGGACCCTCCCTCTGTCCTATCTCTTCCTCCAAGTTCCCACTCCCTGCTTCTCCTTTTTACCTGAGGCTCTGTCCCCTCTCCATGCTGAAAGCCAGAGCCAGGCCTTGGTAACAGCTGCCCAAGCAACCAGTGCCACTGTGAGGAGTCCCAGACCCTCCATCTGCCCTGGACAGGTCACTTGGAGGCCTGAGAGAAAACACTAGACTATGTTCCTGCCCCCAGGATATACAATCCAGGTAAAGGGGAGAGTCTGGGGCTCCCCATAGAGGCATGGGTTCCCTGGGTAGCTCTTACCACAGCCTAGCTCTGGCCTGGCCTGGGGACAGAGCCTTGGGGAAGTGGAGGAGCAGGGAGCAGGGCTTAGTGGGAAGTGATGGGTCAAGCAGGGCTTCCCAAAAGAATGTAAATTGGGGCAGTTCTGTCTCTATATATCGAGAGCAAAGCATGTCTAACTTAGCTTGTTTTGAAATGTGAGATAGATGAGTGTAGACATATGTCAGCTGCCTTTTATTTTAAACCATTTTCTCATGGATTTGTTTTCTACGGGGTATTGGGCACATTTCATTGTAAGCAGGGAGCGCAATCACAGTTTTGCTTTTGCTCTTATTCCAATGGATTATAGGCTCATTCGCGAACCAAAAAGCCTCTCAAATGAAAAACAAAGAAACTGGAATGGATTCAGTTGAAGCCCTGCCCCTTCATATATCTGTATATATATATATATATGTGTGTGTGTGGTGGGAGGAGCGTCAACTCTGACAGACACAAAGAAGGGGGTATGATCAAATGAGTTAGATAACAACTGATCTAGTCTGACATCCTGTATAGCACAAGATGCTGAATTTAACCCAGTTACTCCCGTATTGATCTCAGTGATTTGAGCTTGACTACCACATAACTTGTGCTCATCTAAAGTGTATCTTCCAGGGAGGCATCCAGTCGTGGTTTGGAGATATCAGGAGAATCCACCACCTTCCTTGGCTGTTTGTTCCACTGGTTAAGCACCCTCACTGTTAAAAATGTGTGCCTCATTTCCCAATTTAATTTGTCTGGTTTCAGTTTCCAGCCATTGGTTCTTGTTATACCTTCCTCTGCTAGATTAAAGAGCCCGTTTGTAGCCGATATTTCGTCCCTGTGAAAGTGCTTGTCCACTGTCATCAAGTCAGCTCTCAATCTTCCCTACATCTACTCACTATGTCCCTGTTTATACAGCCAAGGGTAAGTGGGAAATGACAGAGGAGAAAGACACACTGGGACCTCATGTGGAGTTGCTTGTCTGCTATGACTCTCTTCTTGGCCCTGGTCGATGGATTTATCCCTTAGTAGATTCAGGAGAAAGCATAACTCAGTGTAATCATCTGGAAAAGGAATTGAGCTTGGGTTCCTATTTAGTGATGTCATGGGAGGTTAATTCTCTGAGTTTCTGGTCATCTCAGTATGCTTAACCACCAGCTTCACCCTGCTCAGCCATTATTCCCAGAGAGGAAGGATGGTTCAGGGGTTAAAGTGTTAGCCTGGGACTCAGAACAACTGGCTTCAGTTCCAGGCTCTTCCACATATTTCTTCTGTGACCTTGGACAACTCACTTAGTCCCTCTATGCCTTAGAAATGTGTGTTTTAATACAGCTCAGTGTAAAGGTGTACATCTTGGAAGAAGGGATGCCGGTCATCCTTACCAGGTGGAGGACCCAATGCTGGGAAACAGTGACACTGAAAAAGACTTGGGGGCCATAGTGGATAATCAGCGGAACATGAGCTCTGAGTGCAACACTATGGCTGAAAAAGCTAGTGCAATCCAGGATGTACAACCAGGGGAATGTCAAGTAGAAGTAAAGAGGTTATTTTATCTCTGTATTTGGCACTGGTGCCACGCTTGTTGGAATATTGCTTCCAGTTCTGGTACCTACAGTTGCCTCTATATAAATACATGGTATACCCACACCTTGAATACCTGTGCAGTTCTGGTTGCCCCATCTCAAAAATATATATTTCAGTTGGAAAAAGTACAGAGAAGGGCAACAAAAATGTTTAGGGGGTATCGAGAATCTTCCATATGAAAAGAGATTAAAAAGACTGGAACTCTTCAACTTGGAAAAGAGACAACTAAAGAGAGTGTATGATAGAGGTCTATAAAGTTATGGGTGGTGTGGAGAAAAAGTGAATTAGGAAGTGGTTTTTACCCCTTCGCAAGAACCAGGGATCACCCAAGGAAATTAATAGGCAGCAGGTTTAAAATAAACAGAATGAAGTACTTTTTCACACTACACACAGTCAACCTGTGGAACTCATTGCCATGGGATGTTGTCAAGGTGAAAAGTATAACTGGTCCCAAAAAGAAAGAAATAAGTTCATGGATCATAGGTCCATCAATGGCTATTGGACAAGATGGTCAGGGAAGCAGCCCCATGCTCAGGGGTGACAGTGAGGGGTAGGTAACAGATTTATGAGGGGAGTGTTGGAGCGTCACAGGGACGCCAAGTGGCTCAGCACAGTCACTGGACCGATGTTTGCAGCCATTGAGGCTGAACGAGTGTAACTGCCAAACAATGGAGCAACAGACATGGGGTCCTCATCTTAAATGTCTGGCTGGGAGAAAGCAGTCTGAGGGCAAAGGTCAGCTTCACACCTTGGCCCTGTAACACAGATGCGGCTGAACACTGAGGTGACTGGGCCCAGGCTCACACAGGTTTCAGCAAAGGCTGCTTCCACAAGAAAGGGCCCAAAAGATGGGAAGATGCTCTCAGAGACACAGTAAAACTAGTCCGGGTCCCGAGAGCTCCTTGGCTTCCCAAAAGAATGGAAGCTGGGCCAGTTCTGTTTCTCTATCGCCAGAGCAAAGCCCGTCTCCCTTAGCTTGTAGTGAGACGTCAGATAGATGAGTGTAAATGTGTGACAGCTGCTTGTTATTTTAAAATCATTTTCTCTAATGCTTTGTGCTGTTTTCTAATGAATCTACTAGGAGGCTGGGGGTGACTCTATAGCTCTGGTCATAATCACCCGAAGGGAAGCGACTGAGGTGTCCAGTCAGACCTGCTTGTTGCTAAGCGTTTAGCATAGATGAGGTGTTGTTCCCAGCTAGAATACTGGGACAATTGTGAGACTCCCCCCAAGACAGGAAAGGACCTGGTTTAGAGGGTAAAGAGACCATATATCCCGGTTTTATTGTGAGAATCCTGATTCTTTTTGGCCAGCGTCTATCCTTGTTGAGTGCCTATGAGCATTCAGAGTAAGAACTTGTTCAAGTTGCATCCAAGATAATGACCCACTCAAGACAGTGATTCATGGAGTCATAGAATTTAAGGCCAGAAGGAGCAATTAGATCATGTAGTTCCGAGACTCTCAAACTGGGGGGGGCGAGTCTCCCGGGGGAGGTGCAGAATGTGTGAGGGGGGGTGAGAAGCTTTAGGGAAAAAACCTTTCTGTGCACAACCCACAACAATGAATAATTAGCCAAGCTGATTCCTTCAGACAGATCCAGTCCTCAGACGGCGCTGTGCGTTTGTCTCCAAGTGGAACTGTGGATTTTGACGGATTTCTGTTAAACCTGCAGAGCATGATACAAAGTCGGTGTCAGCTGTATGTGGATCCGTTCACTACCGTGCAGTGTGCACATTTCATTGTAAGCAGGGACCACAATCGCAGTTTTGCTTTGGCTCTTATTCCAATGGGTCATTGCCTCATTTGTGCAACAACAAATAAAAAATTCAAGCGGAAAACAAGGAAGCCAAAACTGAATCAAGTGAAGCCACACCCCTGCATATATCAGTAACCCCCACCCAGTAACCTGGGAAATTACACCCCACCCCATGGCGCCTCTGAGAGGCAATAGCTCCCCACTCGCAAGCACAGAGTCTGAGTGTAGAAAAGAAACTTTTAATGAAAAGAGGGAAGTCACCAGACATTAATTAGAAAAAAATGCCACCAGCAGGATTTATACACATAAAGCTGTGAGCAGGACACCCCACCCCAGAGTGCGTGGGGCAGTGTTTTCTGCCTCATGTTCTTGAGGTCTACAACTAAAAGTTCCTTACTGTGCCCATCTCTGCTCCCTCACCATATCCCACTCACTGTGGTTGTCCTTGGTCAGTGAGCACCCAGGGTTCCAAGGTGCATCTGTGTGAGTTCACCTGCCACCCGGGGAAGAAGGCACCTTGCTTGCTCCACCATCTGAGCACTTGCTGGCTGCCCCTCCAGCCACTGCTCCACCCCACTGGCCACCCCTCCAGCCGCTGCCCCGCTGGCTGCCATTCCACTCTGCTGACTTCCCCGCTAGATGCTTGTTGCTGTGCTGGCCACCCCACCAGCCACTGCGTGGCACACAGTCACCTTCCCCTGCCACCTGCTTCTCTACTATGACCTCTGCAGGTCAGTTTCTTGAGGTTCCACCAAGTTCTTAATGATTTTCAGCTCTCAGTGATTGTCAACTCTTAGTGGGGTGTCAAGTCTGATTCCCCACTCTGGCACTTTGAGTGCAGAAGGTGGGGGCCCGCAAGGATTTAAAAAATGAATACTGGACACTCCCGGCTGGTATTAAACTCCCAAAGTCGCAGCTTCTCTCTGACCTTGGATGGGTAGATGCTGCCACCACCCAAATGCAAAACCCCTTGGAACCCAGGAAGGCTCACTTGGGAATTCCTTCCTGTGGGTACCCTCAAGACCTTTCACCACCCTCTGAGGAAGAGCTGAGAAAGAAAACAAAGGAAAGTAGCTGTTGCTCCCAGCTAATTAAACATGTGCACAAACCTCTTAGGACACCAAAAATCCAATTCTGTTCTTAAAAAAGGTAAATTTTATTAAAAACAAAAAGAAAGAAAATACATCTGGAACTTGGGCTTTTGCTAGATTTAAAAAAAAATCACTTACAAAAATTTAACACCAAGAATAACCCCTTCTTGAGGTCCAGCTTAAAGGTTACAAGCAAAACAAAAAGCATTTTGGGTTAGCGCAGAGGAGTCCACAGGCCAATAAGAAATAAACAGAAATAAACCTAATTGCGTCTTTCTAAACATTCCTGATCTACTTACATATCTGGGTTGTTAAAAAAGTAGTTCTAGATATGATCTGATTATTTTCATATCTGGCCTTCAGCATCTCACAGCATAACTGCCCCCTGTTCCCCTCTTTCCTGGAGAACCACAACAACAGACAAAGGGAAAGTTTTTTCCCAATTTTAAAAAGTTCTAGCCCTCCCATTGGCTCTTTTGGTCAGGTGCCCACTCCTTTCCTTTTACCTATGGGATTTTTTAACCCTTTACAGGTAAAGCAAGTAGAGAACAGTGACTAAGAGGAATTCTATAGCTAACTGGCTGGCTGGGTGGCCACAAAAGGGAGTTATCCCCCCTCTCATTTATCACATGGGGAAACTTCCTTGCTGATGCAGGCTGGGCAGAAGCACTGTCTCACAGCAAGCGATTTCCCCTCTAGTGAGCACTTAACATACTAAAAGATTCCTAGTGGGGCCTACTTATCTCTGTCTTTGAACAGTGAGGCGGGACAGGTTTAAACCATGCCTGGGGCTCTGAGATAGAGCCCCCCCCCCACCTTCGTCCCCAGCAGGGACACCTATCCCCACTTCCCTCTGCTTTCAGAGTGGTCTGCATCAAGAAGGCCTTGGGTGCTGATGTCAGGCAGTCCTCTGTCTGTGAAGGGACACACAAAGGCCTGGGAGGAGTTGCAGGTGGGTCAGTGAAAAAGTCTAGCTCAGTGTGCAGCCACTGAGGTTAGGATGCCTGCGGAGTGGAATAAATAGTAAAGCAACTGTGCGGTTGTATGAATCCATTTTTTTGCCCCCGTGGAACAGCATGTTCAGTTGTGGGCATCTGTCTCAGAGAAAAGGGGTTCAGAGACAGATAACAAAAGTAGCTAGAGGCATAGAAAGACTTCACATAGGAGACTGAAAAGGTCAGAACCGTCTGGGTTGGAGAGGAGATAAATAAGAGGGAACAGGGTAGAGAGAAGGTAAATTGGGCACTTCTCATAACACAAGAACATGGGACATCAATGAAACTGAAAGGCAGAACACTAAAACTGAGAGCAGGGAATGGATTTTACACAGCACAGTTAACCTTTGGAACTCCCTGCCGCTAAATCAGTAAGACCAAGAGTTTGAGATATGACTAATCCTTTCTTGCATTCTGCTAATCTGCAGCTGGCCTCATGGTTAAAGTTGGTGGTTGCTTAGAAGGGTTATAAACCTGGGTCTCAAGATACCAGCCAGCTGCTCGCTGGTGAGGGTAAACAAGAAGCTTCCTTACGGGAAGACCCCTGCATAATTGTCCGTTGCAGGGTTTCTTTCACTTTCCTTGAAAAAACTTGTACTGGCTGCTGTTGGACACTAACAACTTGTAGATTAGACGAACCTCTGGTCTGATCCAGACTAGCGCTTCCTTTGTCATGAAACACATTTCTGCAGCTTCAAGCTCTATTCTGTGACTTGGGTTTGAATCCTTCCTCTGGAGAAAGAAAAGGCCCTTAAATGGTATCCTTGTTCCAGTCTCCCACCTCTTTAGGGCTAAGAGACGCTGTCCAATGAGACACAGCTAAAGTGGGCGCCTCTAAGAGGCAATGATTCCCCTCTCACAAGCACAAAGTCAGAGTGTAGAAAAGAAACTTTTAATGAAAGGAGGGAAGTCACTCGATAGGGAAAATGCCGCAAGCAGGATTCATAAGCATAAAGCTGTGAGCAGGACACCCCACCCCAGAGTGCATGGGGCAGTGTCTTCTGCCTCATGTTCTTGAGTTCTACAACCAACAGTTCCTTTTCTGTGCCCCGCTCTGCTCTCTCACCTCACCCCACCCCAGTCACTGTGGTTGTCCTTGGTCAATTAAGGACCCAGGGTTCCAAGGTGCATCTGTGTGAGTTCATCTCCCACTCGGGGAAGAACACACCTTGCTTGCTCCGCCATCTGAGCACTTGCTCTGGCTGGGTGCCCCACCAGCCACACTTCCACGCCCCTGAGCCGTGGTTCCTCTCTGCTGGCTTCTCCACCATCCGCTTGCTCTGCTCTCCACTGGCCACCCTGGCAGCTGCTCGTTCCACTCCACTCCCCCCAGCCAATTATCAGTTCCTTTCTGCTGCCACTTGCCTCTGTGCTGTGACCTCTGCAGGTCAGTCTCTTAGTGATTGGTGGCTCATAGATATTTTCAGCTTGTAGGAGGCTGGGCAGAAACGCTGTCCCACCACAAGTGATTTCAGCCCTCATTGGAGCACTTAAAATAACAAAAGGCTCCTAATGGAATCTATTTAGCTCTATCTTTGAACAGTGGGGAGAAAGAGGTTAAATAAGATTGGGGACCCTTAGGTTAAACCTGTCCCCACCCCTCTTACCATCACAGAGTTTTGGCATTCGAGCCCCATGCTTAGTGAGGCCCTTTCAGCTGAGGGTGACCACGTCATTTGGGACAGGTTAAGCAAAGTTCTGCAACAATAACATTGATAACATGTCACAACCCCCTGCATTCAATACTACAGTGATTTGGAACCAAACACCAGGCAAAGATGGTCGCTTCAAGGAACACCGCTCTATGTGCTGGATATCTAGACAGAGTAGGTGTGCTCATAGAAATACAGTTTACTCCTGAAGTCTCACCCCTTCCCAGCCTGCTGTCAGGGGGGAACTCATTCACACCCTGCTGACATAGGCTTATGCACCAGACGATATGCCGGGGTCACCTGCAATAGCAGGGGGCTGGGCTCACTGACCGAGGAGGTCCCTCCAGGCCTATGTCCCTGTGGGTCACATTCTCCCATTTTGTGTCACACTGAGAGCTCATGTGGAGTTGCTTGTCCACTATGACCCTGCTCCATGCCCTGGGTGATGGATTTGTCCCTCAATAGAGTCAGGAGAAAGCATGACTCAGCGTTATTGTCTGGAAAAAGAATTATTCTTGGGTTCTTGTTTAGTGATGTCAAAGGAGTGTAATTCTTTGAGTTTCTGGCAATCTCAGTATGCTGAGTTGCCAGCTGCCCCCTCCCCTGCCAGTAGCCCCAGAGAGGAAGGATGGGACAATGGTTAAAGTGCTAACCTGGGACTCAGAAGAATTGGCTTCAGATCCAGGCTCTTCCACAGACTTATTCTATGACCTTGGGCAACTCACTTAGTGCCTTGATGCCTTAGTAACATGTGTTTTAATATGGCTCAATGCAGAGGTTTACATCTAGGAACAAGGGGTGCAGGCCATCCTTACTGGATGGGGGACCCACCCCTGGAAAGTAGTGACTCTGAAAAAGACTTGGGGGTCATGGTCAGCTGAACATGCGCTCCCAGTGTGGCACTACTGATGAGAAAGCTAGAGCAATCCAGGATGTACAACCAGGGAAATCTCGAGCAGGAGCAGAGAGGTTATTTTACCTCTGTCGTTGGCCCTGATGCGAGCACTGCTGGGATTCTGTGTCCAGTTCTGGTGGCTACAGTTCAAGAAGGACGTTGACAAATTGTAGAGGGGTCAGAGAAGAGCCCAGAGAATGATGAAAGGATTAGAAAACCTGCCTTAGAGTGATAGACTCAAAGAGCTCGATCTATTTAGCTTAACAAAGAGAAGGTTAAGGGGTGACTTCATCACAGTCTGTAAGTACCTGCATGGGGAACAAAAGTTTAACAATGGGCCCTTCAGTCTAGCAAAAAAAGTTATAACAGGATCCAATGGCTGGAAGCTGCACCTAGACAAATTCAGACTGGAACTAAGGTGTAATTTTTTTAACAATGAGGGCAATAAACCATTGGAGCAATTTACCAAGGGCCGTGGCATAGTCCCCATCACTGACAATTGTTAAATCAAGGCAGGATGTTGTTCTAACAGCTCTGCTCTAGGAGTTATTGTGGGGGCAGGTCTCTGGCCTGTGCTGTGCAGGGGGTCAGAACAAAGGATTACAGTGGTGCCTTCTGGCCTTGGGATCTGCCCAGTGGTGTTAGTAGCACGGCCCTGCCGCACGGGATGTTGTTCTGATAAACATGTTACAGATTGCGAGGTGCTTGGACGCTGCAACAACTGGGGCCAGAGCTAAGAGCCTTAGAGAGATTTCAGTTCTGTGTGCCCCATAAGGACGATTTGGGGCACTGGGTGGAGAACCTGAACTCTTCCCAACACCCCTTGGGGATGAGGCCTGTCATTAGCACAGCCCCCTTTGACGAGGGAGTTCTGGGCCTCTCCTGCAGCTCGGCAGTAAGAGGGGGAATCAGGACGTGCTTTCAGAGAGCGAAGGATCTTGAGAGCGTTGACTGGCTGAATGTAGCCTTGCTGGGGGGCCCCTTGGTCTGATCCTGACCCCCACACCCACTCCATGAGCAATTAGATCTACTCTAGTGCTGGAGGAAGTGTATAAGGAAGTGTTATTTACCGCTTCACAAGTGCCAGGGGTCACCCAATGAAGTTAATAGGCATCAGGTTTAAAACAAACAAAAGAAAGTACGTTTTCACACAATGCACAGTCAGCCTGAGGAACTCATTGCCAGGGGATGTTGTGAAGGCCAAAAGTATAACTGGTCCAAAAAAGAACTAGATAAGTTTGATGGCGTCATTAGGCCTATATATGAACCAGAGTTCTTCCATGTTTAAACTCTGTTCTTCCATGTTTAATTTTAAGCGGCCTCAGAAGCCAAGGACAGGAATTGGAATGTGTAAATAGTCAGTTACCTATTACGACCTTGCTTATAACCAGGTCCTAAGCAATAATGATGAGGTTTGCATGTTTCTAGCTGGAGGAGGGGTAGTAAACTAGAGTAAATAGGACCCAATGATTGTTTAGAGGAATGTTACTAACAAGCTAGATTTATAGCCCTAGAATGATTTAACGGCTTAAATGTATAGACATGTCTTCGGTAGAGAAGGGAGGGGGAGTAGGGGGAGTGGGGGGGGTGATACAGGGGGAGAGAAGGGGGGGGCTTAATTGTAAAGTATAAGAAGAGAGAAGCTGCTTGGTTCTGTGTGCTCGATTTGAGATTTGCCTGTCTCCTTGCACCACTTTGAGATGTCAAATAAACCTTTGATTGTTTCTCCACCCCGTTGTGTTTATTGGCGCGAAGCACGCCGGGCAACGAACCCCTGTTGCTTTGCCTCGGGCACCTCTGTGCCAGCAACAAGTTCATGGAGGATAGAACCATCAAAAGCTATTAATGAAAATGGTCAGAAATGCAACCTCATGCTCTGGGTGTCTCTAAACCTCTGACTGCCAGAAGCTGGGAGCAGACAATGGGGGATGGATCACTTGATAATTGCCCTATTCTGTTTGTTCCCTCTGAAGTATCTGCATGGGCCACGGTTAGAAGACAGGACTCTGGGCTAGATGGACCATTGGTCTGACCCAATATGGCCGCTCTTATATTCTTAAATTGTTCCACTGAGGGATGGGCTGCTGCAGACAAACCTTTTCCAGGGGATCCCTCTGTTATAGAGCTGCTCAGTGTGGGAGGCTGATGGGGGGTAGTGCTGCCACCTAGGGGAGTGGTCCTGTAGCATGAAGGACAGAGGCACATGGTTTGATCTAGATCCCCCCCCCACACACACACACACCCTGAAATATTTTGACTCAAACTGAAATGTTTCCTTTTTCATTCACTTTTTGGGGTGAGGTTTCATAGAAAATGGATCATTTGCTGAAAATTTAGTTAATATGATGCTGCCCAGCTGCAGCTCCCTGGATCTCTAAGGGAAATTGGAGGCTTTTCATTTGCATCTCCGTCGTAAAGTAAACGAAAGTTTTGCTATGGAGTCTATGGCTGCACTCTGGGCATGGAAAGGTCAAAACCTCCCGACCAGTCTATGGCTGAGGTATTGTACCCATCAGCTACTCTAACCAGCTCTCCCGTCTCTGTGCAGCCCCCTCCACCCTGTACAACGCCCCTTCAGCAGGTCCTGTGGGCAGTGGCTACTGTGACAGGCCCTGGTAGCACATCTCTGATGAACCTGTGCTAGCAGGGAGCTGGAGAGGGTCCTAGAGCAGTTGTGGAGGCACAGAAATTGTGGGTGGGGGGCCTAGCTACCAGGGATCACTGAGATCTGTGCCTAACTTTGGGGATCCAGGGATCCTGGCTCCCTTTTCATTCCTCAGGGAGAAGGGAAGGGAAGGGACTCCCCCTCCTGGAATGATCGGATGGAAATTTCCATGTAGGGAGCTTGGTAGAATCTCCCTTCCCTGGCCTGCACCCTGGGTTTGTAATGCAGGAAAAGGTGCGGCTGGGGAGAAATCTGGTCGTTACTACTTGGCTGCCCCCGAGGTAGCCATGAGACTAATCCAAGCCATAGGAATAGTGATGACAAACCCAGATTCCAGGAATAGAGCCTGCAGCAGGGCTGGGGCTGCAGTCCAGGTGGGCAGCATCACCACACGGCCCCTGTGATTTGGCCTCCTGCAGTTTGCCATTGGCCGTGACAGGGGGTTAGAGCTGGTGCACACTAAGCCAAGAAGCTGAGGTTCCCTGATGGCCAAGTGGCCCCCAAGGGAATGTGCGAACATGCTTCATAAAGACAGTTCCCTCCCTAGCTGAACAGATACTGCCTGCTGCCTGTGCATCCTCTCCGATGTCTCCTTGTCCTTTAAGGTGAAGACCTCTGGTGTCAGCGGCTCCCTGTCTAGCAGGAATTGGGTACGTTGGCAGGTTTCACTATCTTTAAAATATGAAGTGAAGGATAAAATCTGCAGGCTGGTTACTTTTGCAGATGTTCTGTGCCGCAGCAGAGGACTTAGCTGGGCTGTCGGGGTGTCTGAGTAACAGGGGCTGGAGGGCAGGCAGCACTAGGTAGCTTGGGAACCCCACCCCTATATCTGTCCATGCTCCACACAAATCTGACATTCAAAGTGAGCTCTGAGTGTTAAAACCCCGATGCCCCGAGTCAGGATTTCTCAAGGGCTCCCATTTCTAGAGGTGCCGTGTGCTCTGGGCCCGATCCTGCCAGCCGCTGAGCGAGAGGAAACCCCACAGAATATCCGTAACTAGTTCCCAAATCATCACAGATTTATATGGTCCTGGAAATTTAATCAGCAAATGCATTTTCAAATATTTTATTCTCTGACTTAATCGTGAAGGCAGGAATTCAGAGCAGATTGCTCTGTGGCAACAGATCCGATGAGGCATATTTCTATTCCTTATTGTCCGAAGGCTCCAGCCTTGCTGCGCTGTAGATACCCATCACAGTTACAGGGTTACCTGAATCTCTGCCCCCTCTCTGGTCTCTGAGTGCCAGATGTCAGGCCCCGTAGCCTTCCCTGTAATGAGGCTGAATCCCTCCATTTTTCCACCCTCAGGCTGGGCCCTGGGCTATAGCACACTGCCTGAGGACTGTAATTGCAGAGCAGGTTCGAGTGCGTTTGGCACCTGTGGTTCTTCTCTTTGGGAGCCTGTGAGTAGTGGTGAGACGAGTGACCTGCCAGCCTTCTTCACCCAAAATACTGTTTAATCTGAACAGGAGGAAGAAAGCGCAACATGGGAGAATAAGAGGGTTTTCAAACAACAGTCTGTACACGTCTCTGACCCCAAACCTTCCCGCTCTGATGGGGACCCAGGCAGGCCCAGGCCCTTCAGTCTTCACCAGCACTCTCTGTGCCTGTCAGTCTGAAGAGCATCTCAGCAACAGCTGCCCCATCTCAGGACAGGCTCCCAGCCCTGGTGAAACAAGCTGTGTAATGTACCTGGAGCCCAGGAATAGGCTCTTCCCAACTTGTAGCTCCAGTGTTGTCTCTCAACCTCCCTGAAGTGCTGACTGAGTGATGGCTTTTCTTGGGCTGTTGCTTCTCTTCCTGCTTGTTTTCCAGCAGCCTGCTATTAAACGAAGAAGAGCTGTACTGGTTTCACCCAATGTAGCCATAACATAAACATACCAATAGTTAGTCCAATATAGTTATACAGCAAACATCCCAACAACTGGGCTTGACATACACATTCGTTATGGCAGCTCAGCTCCATGTCTGTCCCAAAGCCATTCCCAGGTGCTAGGGATCTTATGAATACAGGGGAGAGAGAGAGAGAGAGAGAGAGAGAGAGAGTCTACTTTCATGTGTGAAATGAAGTTCCATTTCCATGAATACTCATGCATTTGACTATGAAATCCACTTGTTGCAAACACTCATCGTGCCTGAATAACAGGTGCTGGGGTTACTATGTACTGGAGAGTGAGAGCTCAGGGAATGAATATTTTCTATACTGATCCCAATGCCTGTTACCACTCCGGATACAGGCTACGGACTGACAGAACAGAACCTGAGGAGATCCAGTCAGCTATTAACCCAGGGACAGGGGAACCACTAGACTTTTGTTTTCTGACAAGTGACTGAATGAGGGCTGAGACGCTGCGATCTTTTCAGGTTCTGAAGAAATCCAGATGACAGACGCTGCATTTTAAGTCCTACTCTAATCTGAGAAATCATCTCTGAAAGCAGATCAGAGGGGAAAGAATGGGTTCACATGTGTGTAAATGTTTTCCAAAACTTTTCATTGTGATACAAATATTACAAACCAAACTTTCATGACATGCAGGTATATTGAAAGCCAGCAGCAAAATTGTTGGAATCTCTACAGCAGGAGCAGTGGTAACTTTACTGCTTAATGGCTTTTGCTTTAGAAAGTATTTAAGAAGTTCTCCACATACTGTTTGCAATGGGTTTGTGCTATTAACTCTTTGATGAATGAATAGCTATATGATACTCTCTCCTGGTAACTGACCAGAAGCTGTTTCTAACACTTATATTCAGGGTCATGCATTCAATAACTCTGCAATACTTGTGCAAGACTTTCCAAAATGTCACGAGAGACCAGACCACTGGTCTGTGTTTCAGCAAAGAGTAGAGCTGAGGTGGAGGAAACGGGTGTGTAATAGTGGTTGTATATCATTAACGCCTATCACATGTTATACGAGCGTAACTAAAGTAACTTGCACACTCAACTGGATATTAGTGCAATCCTAATGTTTCCACTATGTACCCATTTGTGATGCCAATCCCTTCCTCGCCCAGCTGAAGTATCTGTCTGTTTTAGCTTGTAACTTCCCAGATATCTACAGACCCTTGCATGAGGAGATGATGAAGATCCTGTGAGGATGAAGGATGATCGAACTCTCTGGATTCAGTCAACACTGGCCAGGGAAAGCATTTCAGCTTCTCTTGGAGGGATGCTTGGGATCAGCACACATATTGAATTTACACATATAAATCCGGAATGATGCAGTTAAAATTGATGTTATTGAATTAAGCACCTGGCCCTAAGAGTTTCTCCCATATACTGCAAAGAGGCAGTGGAAAAATTTGAACTCTCAGGAGTGGAGTAAATAAAAAATAATACATATAATGATGCAATGAAACACTTTTATAAATAGCTTCTATGCAGGGCAGATAAATACAATGACCGTTTACACCATACACTTGCCATGTGTTAAAACACGTCATGATACAATGGGCCACACTCGGAAGCAGAGGGCCAGAAAGGGTGTCTGTGGGAAAGTCACAATTGTAAAATCACACAGTGTTCAAATAGCCTGTGGAACTCCAAGCCACAAGATATCAAGGGTGCCAAGAGCTTAGCAGGATTCAAAGAGGGACTGGATGTTTACACGAGTAACCAGAAAATCCAATTACAGTAGTGAGGATTGTTTTAAATAAAGAATTGGAATTGCTCTAAACTCTTCCTGATTTACACCACAAAATATGTCTAAATAGTGGGTGTCAGGGGGAAATTTTCCCTGGGAACAGGATATCTTATAGCTGTCCATTGAAGGGCTTCTTCCACCTTCTTCTGAAGCATCTGGAACTGACCACTGGATACTGGGTTAGATGAACTACAGGTCTGATCCACTCTGGCAATGCCTATCTTCCTATCAGTGGTGTAAATTCAAGACTATGTTTTTGCTGATCTTCCTTGAGCTCCTGGAAGTTTCTTGACTTGCACTCAGAGCAGAAAGATGTCTAGCTAAATATCATCTAGTCTCTTGTTCTTTTTCCTTTCAGGAAGGAAAGTTCAGAACTCCTCGAACCTTCCCAGTACATTATGTCAGCTGTCAATGACACCAAATTCAACTCTGCAGTGTTCCTTCTCACCGGGATACCTGGGCTGGAAGACGTCCATCTCTGGATCTCTATCCCCTTCTGTTTAATGTATGGTATTTCTATCATAGGAAATGCAGTCATTCTGTTCATTATAAAAACAGATCCACGCCTCCATGAGCCCATGTACATTTTCCTTTCCATGTTGGCCATCACAGACTTTGCCTTATTGATAGCCACCATGCCGACGACACTGGGTATATTCTTGTTTAACTCTAGGGAGATCAGCCTTGATGCCTGTTTTGCCCAGCTCTTCTTCATCCACTCGCTTACAAAAATTGAATCCTCCGTGCTCCTCTTGATGGCCTTTGACCGCTTCATCGCGATCCGTGACCCACTGAGATATGCTTCCATCTTAACCCTACCAAGAATAGCTAAGATGGGACTGGTGTTTGTGGTAAGAGGGGTTGCAGTAATACTCCCACTCCCGTTTCTCCTGAAACAATTCCGATACTGTCGAGCCAATATCCTCTCCCATTCCTATTGCCTGCACCAGGACGTCATGAAGATGGCTTGTTCGGACATCAGAGTCAACTACCTCTATGGCTTGTTTCTTACATTCTTCACAGTGGGGTTGGATTCAGTGCTCATCTTTCTCTCCTATGTGATGATCCTCAAAACAGTGCTGAGAATCACATCACACGTGCAATGCTTCAGGGCCCTGAACACCTGCGTCTCCCACCTCTGCGCCGTCCTGCTCTTCTACACACCAGAAATCGGCCTTCCTGTGATACACAGATTTGGGAATAGCTCTTCTCACTTGCTTCAGATTCTTCTGAGCTACATAGCCCTGCTGGTCCCGCCCCTGATGAACCCAATCGTGTACTGCATGAAAACCAAACATCTTCGTGCGAGGATAATCAGGGCATTCATCAAGTGAAGGGTCAGTTCATCACCCGGCTCCAGCGTGGTTATGTGGGAGATGAAAAACACAGGCCAGCTATTCCATCTTGGACCTTTACATCCGAGACATGAGCTTCTGACCTCCACTCAGTAGAGTGAGGTTCAGACGGCTTCTAAGACCTGGAGCAATGGGAGAGGGGCTGGTGAGGGAGGACAGGGCAATGGGGGAAGGAGAACAAGGCAGGCCACAGCATTTACAAAGTGACTGTTTTTGTCCATAGTCAGGGGACCGGTGGGATGTTGGCCCATAAAGAGCTGTATCAGTTCCTGTTCTGACCACAGAATTCCTGCTGATACAGTCAATAGAGAGAAGGGACGTGGATGTTGTTTCCCATTACACCTGGCCTGTCACTGTCCCGTCTCTGGTTAAACATCCTTGGGCCATGAAAAAAAGCTGCAGAGCTGTTTTGCGGTCACAGTTCTGGCCCTTCCTGAGCGCTCTGGGTGCAGCGTGATCCATCGGGGCTGCAGCAGCTGTGGACAGGGGCTATTCCAGGGGGCACGGACACCCACCCTTTCCCTATGCCCTCAACAGAGTGCTTGTGATGGAGTCGTGTCAGAGACGTGATTAACACAGGAGTCCATGGAGAAGCCATTCAGGCAGCCCCTCCCCCATTGATGGCCGGGCCCAGGTTCCCTCTCTGTCCCCTTCATTTGTCCTGCCCCAGCTGCTTGCAAAGGGGTAGAAACAGGCTTCAGCTCCCCCACAAAGGCACAGCTACCTACTATCCCAGCCCAGCTCATTCACTGTTGGTGACCATCTTTTCAAAAGGCAAAAGTAGGACACATGCAGGAGCCCCATCCCCTCTGTGACCCTGACCCTGCACCTCTTCTTCCACCTTGAGGCCCTAACTCCTACCAATCTTCTTCCTCCAAGGCACCTCCTTCTGCCCCATATCTTCCCCCAAAACCCCACCCTGCTCCTTCTCTTTCCATGAGGCTCCGGCCCGTCTCCAGTCCAGAAGCCAGAGCTGGGCCATGGTAAGAGCCCAAGGAGCCAGAACCACTGCGAGGAGCCCCAGACCCTCCACCTGCTCTGGACAGGAGGCTGGGGGCTCAAGAGCAGCCCCCAGCCTGTGTCCTCACCCCCCAGGATGTACAACTCAGGGAAGGAGGAGAGTCTGGGGCTCCCCACAGCAGCCTGGTCTCCTGGGGTAGCTCTTACTACAGTCCGGCTCTGACCTGGCTGGGGGTGGAGCATCAGGGGAAGTGGAGGAGCAGGGGACAGGGCCTAGTGGGAAGAGATGGGGCAGGGACGGGGCCTCAGCGGAGGAGATGGGGCAGGAGGCAGGGCTTGAGCAAGAAAAGGAGGAGCCGAGGGTGTGGCAAGACTGAACCAACACTGACCCCAGCAAACAGAGCTGGGGGGGGGGGTGTCCTGAGTAAAGGAGGAGGAGGATGGGGCTGGAGGGAAAGAGAGCCTGTGTTTTGGAGAAGACTGAATTAATGTGACCCCACAAAGGGGGCTCTTGTTTTAAGTATTCCAGGCTGAGAGTAAGTCATTGCAAGGACCTTAGAGGGAAGGGCAGGGTGCCTGCAGGGCTACTTCAGGCCCCAAGGGGGCACTCTCTGGTGGCCCCTGTCCGCAGGGACTTGGCCAGAATGTGCTGTGCTCTTGGAAGCCTTTACAAATGGGCGGAGGTCAGCCCAGCTCTAAACTCCGCTGTGGCAGGGGGATAACTGGCCAGTGAATCAAACCCCTGTAACTGGCTCCTTGCCATCCCCGCTCTCTGCAGCACACGGGGGAGCTCTGCTGGCACAGCAGAGAATCCAGCCGGGCCTGCCACTGCTCAGATGGCTGGAAGGCTGGTCCTGTGGTGTGGGCATGGCTCTGCGACTCAAGACAGCTGGGTTTGATTCTTTTGTTGTGTGTGACCATGGGCAAGCCATTGGGTGTCTCTGAGTCTCTGCACAGGTGGGTAATAGCCCTGCCCTGCCTCACAGGGGTGGTGGGAGGATAAATACATTCAAGGTGCTCAGATACTCTGAGACCCTAAGATCAGGACTACGTCAGGGTTCCAAAATGCAACACTTCTGACGTATGTCTATAAAAGGCCTCTTATCAAAGCTTCCTGTGAGAGCTGGCTTGAGGGAAGCCCTGTGACTCCAGCACCTTGGTGTCCGTGGCAGAGATGGGGGTGCTCGGCGGTGACAGGGGGGGTAGGTAGTGGATTTCTGAGGGGAGAGATTGAGTGTCACCGAGTCCCTGAGTGTTTCAGCACAGTCACCGGACCGGTGTTTGCCAGCCATTGAGGCTGAATGGGTCTAACTGACAAACAATGGCCCAACAGACACAGGAGCCTCATCTTAGGCTACGTCTACACTATGCGGGGGGATCGATTTCAGATACGCAAATTCAGCTACGGGAATAGCGTAGCTGAATTCGACGTATCTGATCCGACTTACCCCACTGTGAGGACGGCGGCAAATCGACCACCGCGGCTCCCCCGTCGACGGCGCTTACTCCTACCTGGGCTGGTGGAGTACGTGCATCGATTCGGGGATCGATTATCGTGTCCCAAGAAGACGCGATAAATCAATCCCCGAGAGATCGATTTTCTACCGCCAATCCGGGCGGGTAGTGAAGACCAGACCTTGGAGAGTCTGGCTGGGAGAAAGCAGTCAGAGGGCAAAGGTCAGCTCCACACCTTGGCCCTGTAACACGCACATGGCTGATCACTACGGTGACTGGGCCCAGTTTCACACCGGGAGGCTTTGAGAAAAGGCTGCTTCACAAGAAAGGGGCTGTAGGCTGTGTGTCTGTCCCTCCTTGTCAGTCTCTGAGGGAGACCACGCCTCCTTGCTGTCATATACCTGCACAGGGGAGCTGAAAGCAGGGAATTAGCTATACTTAGTGTTCCGGTCCTACGGCCGGGCAGAACAGTACGGCAACCAACAATTGGTAGGGTCTGATCTGGAAGCAGGACAGAGAGATTTAGTAGTCCTTGAGTCCCAGTCCCTCAGCCAGAGTGGGGCAGTAACCAATGAGTAGGCTCCCTCTTGCAATCGGGGCAGAGAGGCTAAGCAGTCTATGAGCCCCGGGCCCAGTAAGCACGGGGCCGCAAAGCAATGTGTAGACTTTGGCCTGTAAGGCTACGCAGTCTAGTGGGCCAGGTAAGGGTGAGCACCAATGAAGTCTAGGGGCTCGAGAATGCGGGTATGAGGCCTGACGAGCACAGGCCTCCTGGCCTAAGGAGGGGGAGTACTGCCAGCCATGGGGTGGGGTGGCAGGGGGGACAGGAAATGACTCGTTTAGAGGGTAAAGAAACCATATATCCCAGTTTTACTCTGACAATCCTAATTCTTCATGACCAGTGCATATCCTGGTTGAGGGCCTGTCTTCATTCAGAGTAGCAACTTGTTCTTGTTGCATCCAAGATAACGATTCACTCAAGGCAATAATTCTTAGAGTCATAGATTTAAGGCCAGAAGGAGCTATTAGATCATCTAGTACAGAGGTTCTCAAACTGGTAGGGCAGGCCCCCGTGGGGGGTTGCAGAATGTATCCGGGGGGGCATGAGAGCTTTAGGGAAAAAGCTTCCCTGTGCACATTTTACCCCCAGCAATGAATAACTAGCTAAGCTGATTTCTCTAGACAGATCCAGTCCTCAGACGGCGCTGTGTGTTTGACTCCAGGTGGTGCTGTGTATTTTGACAGATTTCTGTTAAGTGTGTGTAACTCACACACCTCCTGGGTGTGGTGTTCTGTCCCGTCTAGTGACACTGAGACCACTTATAGAGAGAGATAAAATGAGTCTGCTCTACAGCCTTAGCTAAGAACCTGTTGGGTTTTAGCTCATGCAGTAGATGCTCATGCACTAAGAGGTCCCAGGTTCAATCCTACCCGCTGACAACCAGGGTCTGTTGGCATTACTCTTGCATAGAGTTATACAAAGTCTTTGCCATCTGTACGTGGGTCCATTTGCTACGGCGCGGTGTGCACATTTCATTGTAAGCAGGGACCACAGTCACAGTTTTGCTTTTGTTCTTATTCCACTGAATTCTTGTCTCAATTGTGCAACAGCAGCAAAAAATGAAAAACATATATATCAGTATACGTATGTGTGTGGTGAAAGGGGGCTCTAAACTACTACAGACACAAAGAAGGGGTTGTGATCAAAAATGTGTGAGAATCACAGATCTAGTCTGACCTCCTGTATAGCACAGGCTGCAGAATTTCACCCTTTTATCCCCCTATTGAGCCCAATGACTTGTGTTTGACTAACACATCACTTGTGTTCCTCTAAAGCGTGTCTTCCAGGAAGGCATCCAGTCTTGGTTTGGAGGTATCAGGAGAATCCACTGTGATGGTGCACCCCATATGGCTTTATGGAAATATGCTTCTGAATGTATATCTGACATAACTGGAATATGTTTTATGCTACATATGCCATGTAACTTATCTCTGTAAAGGTTATGATCTACTGAATCTATTCATTCTATTTGTATGTATGTATCATTTTTGTATTTGAAGTTATGAATATTGGCTGCGTACTTGCTTGATTTTTAAGTAGCCTTAGGAAAGCATTTGGTCAGCTTCTTGAAAAAGGAATGTGCAAGTTAAGTGCCCAGTTAAGAAGCATTTAATGGACAATGGATCTTGGAAGACTCCAATCCACATAAGAAGTCTACATGAGAATGTTCAAGGTAGCATGTGAACCATGGCTGCTACCTGTAAGTTCTGAGTCATGCATTGACATGTGACTTGCCCATGTGACTCCAAAACTTCATCTTATAGCTGGAATTCTACACTGGGGGAGGGAGGGGTATCCACCCACAAGAGAAAGTCTATTTAAACCCCTGGGAGACCCATCCATTTTGTCTTCAGCTGGCTAAAGAGAGAGCCTCTCCACCCCCAAGGATACCTGAAAGAAACTGGAACAAAGGACAGTAACTACAGGGGGTGTGAGTGATTGCTGGACCCAGACTAGAAGGAGCCTATTCTGTAAAAGGAGGCTTACTGGAACTCCTCTGAGGAGGAGATTTTATCTGTATTCAGTTTTCTTACGTATTAGGCATAGACTTGCGGGTTTTATTTTATTTTACTTGGTAATTCACTTGGTTCTGTCTGCTAATACTTGGAACCAATTAAATCCTACTTTCTGTATTTAATAAAATCACATTTTACTTATTAATTAACCCAGAACATGTATTAATACCTGAGGGGAGGGGACAGCTGTGCATACCTCTCTATAAGTGTTATAGAGGGCGAACAATTTATGAATTTACTCTGTATAAGATTATTTGGGGTTTGGACCCCATTGGGAGTTGAGCATCTGAGTGTTAAAGACAGGAACACTTCTTAACCTGCTTACAATTAAGCCTACAGCTGTTAGGGGACGTGGCTCAGACCTGGGTCTGGGTTTGCAGCAGGCTAGCATGTCTGGCTCAAACCAGGCAGGGCACTGAAGTCCCAAGCTGCGAGGGCAAGGAAAGCAGGGGCAGAAGTAGTCTTGGCACATCAGTTGGCAGCCCCAGGGAGTTTCTGTGATCCAACTCGTCACATCCACCACCTCCCTTGGGAGTTTGTTCCACTGGTTAAGCACCCTCACTGTTAAAAATGTGTGCCTCATTTCCAAATTTAATTTGTCTGGCTTCAGTTTCCAGCCATTGGTTCTTGTTATACCTTTACCTGCTAGATTAAAGAGCCCATTAGCAACTGGTATTTCGTCTGTGTGAAAGTGCTTGTCCACTGTCATCAACTCAGGTCTCAATCTTCCCTACTTCTACTCACTATACTCCTGTTTATACAGCCAAGGGTAAGTTGGAAACGACAGAGGAGGAGAAAGACCTGGGTGTATTAGTCATTCCCAGGGTGACTGTGAGCCACTGATGTGATGCGGCTGTGAACAAGGCAGATGAGATCCAATAACGTGTCAGGCAAGATAGGGAAATATTAATATCCTCATATGAGGCACTGGTGAGATCTCCTCTGGCAAACTGTAAAATTCTGGTCGTTCCTATTCCAGAAAGATGAATTCAGGCTGGTACAGGTGAGGAGAAGGGCTGCTAGGATGATCAGAGCAATGGAGGGCCTGGCTTCAAGGAGACTGGAAGAGCTTGGCTGAGCAGGGATAAGAACTTTTGATATATAAGTTCATTTTAAAGTATAAGTACATTGGGGGGGGGGAACATCATGGGAGGAGGTGAGCTCCTGAAGCTAAAGGACAATATTGGCAAACAAACAAATGGGTAGAAACAGGCCAGGACTAAACTGAGGCTGGAAAAGAGATGGAGGTTTCTGACCATCTGAGGAGGGCGGTTCTGGAACAGCCTCCCAACAGGAGCGGGGGACAAACAACCCAGCTGGTTTTAAGATGGAGCTTGACAGGTATCACCTTTCTGTCAGAAGCAACAGAGAGTCCTGTGGCACCTTTAAGACTAACAGATGTATCGGAGCATAAGCTTTTGTGGGTGAATACCCACTTCGTCAGATGCATGTCAGGTGGAACGGGAAGCAACCAGGGCCGGGTTCAATCTCTAGGGGTTCCTTTTCAACAATACAACACAGAAGTGGCTGAAGCCCCCACCGAGTAACCTGGGGAAATTGTGCCCCATGCCTTGGCACCTGTGTGAGGCAATACTTCCCCACTCACAAGCACAGAGTCTGAGTGTGGAAAAGAAACTTGTAATGAAAGTAGGGAAGTCACCCAACATTAATTAGGGAAAATGCCACAAGCAGGATTCATGATCATAAAAATGTGAGCAGGGCGCCCCACACCGGAGAGAGAGATATAATATGAGCCCCCACTTGTAATACCAACAGACTCCCGTCACCAGGATCGAACAGGGGACCTCTGGAGCTTAGTACATGAGCCTCTACCGCATGAGCAAAAAGGCAACTGGCTCTTAGCTAAGGCTGTAGAGCAGACTCATTTAACTCTCTCTCCCTTACTAAGTGGTCTCAGTGCCATTAGATGGGACAGAGCACCACACCCCAGAGGTGTGTGGGTTACATACTTCCCCTAGCTGATGCAGCTTGTCCAGAGCTTCAGAGTCTTCCCAGTTGAAATCCCAGATGAGCCCCCACTGGTAACGCTGACAGGCCCAATTGTTGATGGGTGGGATGGAACCAGGGATCTCTGGAGCTTAGTGCATGAGGCTCTATCGCATGAGCTAAAAATCAGAGATCCCTAGTTAGCCACCCGCCAATGACTGGGGTTTGTCAGCCTTACACATAGCCTTGTGGAATCTCCCTTCCCTGGCCTACACCCTGGGTTTGTAATGTAGGAAAGGGGGCTGGTGGGGAGAAAACTGGTCCTAGATTATTATATTTAATTTTATTTCAGCAAGATCGCAACTGTGACAGCAACACTGTTGCCACTCGGGTGCCCCCAAGGTAGCCCAGTGACTAATCAGAACCATACGAACAGTGGTAACAAGCCCGGATTCCAGGAGTAGAGCCTGCAGCAGGGCTTGCGCTGCAGTACAGTTGGGCAGCATCACCCCACGTCCCCTGTGATTTGGCCTCTTGCAGTTTGCCATTGGCTGTGACGGGGGTTACAGCTGCTGCAGACTAAGCCAAGGAGAAGAGGTTCCCTGATTGCCAAGTGGCCCCCAAGGGAATGTGCGAACATGCTTCATAAAGACAGTTGCCTCCCTGTCTGAACAGATGCTGCCTGTGCAACCTGTCCGATGACTCCTTGTCCTTTAGGGTGAAGATCTCTGGTGTCAGCGGCTCCCCTTCTAGCAGGAACTGGGTACGTTGGCAGGTTTCACTATCTTTAAAATGTGAAATGAAGTGTAAAATCTGCAAGCTGTTTCCATTTGCAAATGTTCTGTGCAGCACCAGAGGACTCAGCTGGGCTGTCGGGGTGACTCAGTGATGGGGCTGGAGGGCTGGTAGCACTGGGGAGTTTGGGAACCCCTCCCCGACATCTGCCCATGCTCCACGGTGGGCTATTCAAGCTACACAGAAATCTGACATTCAAAGCGAGCTCCGAGTGTTAAAACCCTGATGCCCCGAGTCAGGATTTCTCAAGGAGTCCCATTTCTAGAGGTGTCGTGTGCTCTGGGCCCGATCCTGCCAGGGGCTGAGTGAGAGGAGACCCCACGGAATATCAGTGACTAGTTCCCCAATGGCCTCAGGTTTATTTGCTCCTAAAAATTTAATCAGCAGATGCATTTTCAAAAATTTTATTCTCTGACTTAATTGTGAAGGCAGGAATTCAGAGCTGTGTTGCTCTGTGGCAACAGGTCCAATAGGGCATATTTCTATTTCCTGATTGTCTGAGGACTCCAGCACTTCTGCGCTGTAGATACCCCTCACAGTTACAGGGCTACCTGCATCTCTGCTGCCTCTCTGGTCTCTGAGTGCCAGATGTCAGGCCTTGTAGCCTTCCCTGTGATTGGGCTGAATCCCTCCATTTTTCCACCCTCAGACTGGTCCCAGGGCTACAGCACACTGCCTGACCACTGTGATTGCCGAACAGGTCCGAGTGCGTTCGGTACCTGTGGTTCTTCCCTTTAGGAGTTCGTGACTAGTGGTGAGAAGAGTGACCTGCCAGCCTTCTTGACCCAAAATACTGTTTAATCTGAACATCAGGAAGAAAGTGTAACATGGGAGAATAAGAGGGTTTTCAAACAACAGTCTGTTCACGTCTCTGACCCCAAACCCTCCCTCTCTGATGGGGACCCAGGCCCTTCAGACTTCCCGAGTGCTCTCTGTGCCTGTCAGTCTGAAGAGCTTCTCAGCAACAGCTACCCCAGCTCTGGACAGACTCCCAGCCCTGGCAAAACAAGCTGTGTAACGTGGCGGGAGCCCAAGAATGGGCTCCTCACAGCTTGTAGCTCCAGTGTTGTCTCTCGACCTCCCTGAAGTGCTGACTGAGAGATGACTTTTCTTCAGCTGTTGCTTCCCTTCCTGCTTGTTTTCCAGCAGACTGGAAGAAGAGCCACACTGGTTTCACCCAATATAGCCATAACATAAACATCCTAATAGTTAACCAAATATAATTCTATAGCAAACATCCCAACAACTGGGCTTAACATACACATTCATTATGGCAACGTTGTCTGTCCCAATACCGTTCCTAGGTGCTACGGATTTTATGAATACAGGACAGAGACAGTCAGAGAGAGAGAGAGAGAGAGAGCAACAGACTACTTTCATTGGTGAAATGAAGTTCTATGTCCATACATTTGACTATGAAATCCACTTCCTGCAAACCCTCATCGTGCCTGAATAACAGGTGCTGGGGTTACTACATACTGGAGAGTGAGAGCTCAGGGAATGAATATTTTCTATACTGATCCCAAGGCCTGTTACCACTCCAGATACAGGTCACAGACTGACAGAAGAGAACCTGAGGAGAACCAGTCAGCTATTAACCCAGGGACAGAGGAGCTACATTTGTTTACTGACAAGCAACTGAATGTGATCTTTTCAGGTTGTCATGAAATCCAGATGACAGACGCTACATTTGAAGTCCCACTCTAACCTGAGTAATCATCTCTGAAAGAAGATCAGAGGGAAAAGAATGGGTTGACATGTGTGTACTAAAGTACAGATGTGTAAATGTTATGCAAAAACTTTTCATTGTAATACAAATATTACAAACCAAACTTTACCTATCTCATAGAACTGGAAGGGACCCTGAAAGATCAAGTCCAGCTCCCTGCCTTCACTAGCAGGACCAAGTACTGATTTTTGTCCCACATTCCTAAGCGGCCCTCTTAAGGATTGAGTTCATAACCCTGGGTTTAACAAGCAAATGCTCAAACCACTGAGGTATCCCTCCCACCATAACATGCATGTCTATTGAAAGCCAGCAGCAGAGTTGTTGGAATCTCTACAGGAAGGAGCAGTGATAACTTTACTGCTTAATGGCTTTTGCTTTAGAAATTATTTCAGAAGTACTCCACATACTGTTTGCAATGGGTTTGTGCTATTAACTCTTTGTTCACTGAACAGCTATATGATACTCTCTCCTGGTAAGTGACCAGAAACTGTTTCTAACACTTATATTCCGAGTCGTGCACTCAATAACTCTGCAATACTTGTGCAAGACTTTCCAAAATGTCACGAGAGACCAGACCACTGGTCTGTGTTTCAGCAAAGAGTAGAGCTGAGGTGGAGGAAAGGGGAGTGTAACAGTGGTTGTATATCATTAACGCCTATCACATGTTATACGAGCATAGCTAAAGTAACTTGCACACTCAACTGGATATTAGTGCAATCCTAGTGTTTCCACTATGCACCCATTTGTGACGCCAACCCCTTCCTCGCCCAGCTGAAGTAACTGTCTGCGTTAGCTTGTAACTTCCCAGATATCTACAGACTCTTGCATGGGGAAGAGAAGTCTGTAGGATGATCGAACTCTCTGGATTCAGTCAACGCTGGCCAGGGAAAGCATTTCAGCTTCTCTTGGAGGGATGCTTGGGGATTAGCACACGTATTGAATTTACACATGTAAATCTGGAGTGATGCAGTTAAAATCAATATTATTGAATTAGGAACTTGTCCCTAAGAATTTATTGCATGTACTGCAAAGAGGCAGTGGAAAAATTTGAACTTTCAGGAGTGGAGAAAATAGAAAAAAATACATATAATGACACAATGAAACACTTTTATATATAGCTTCCATGCAGGGCAGATAAATATCATGACCGTTTCCACCGTGCACTTGTCATATGTTTACACACATGTCATGATACAATGGGCCACACTCAGAAGTGGAGGGCCAGAAAGCAGTGCTTCTATATCGTGATGCCAACTTTTCCCAACCTAGTGCTAAAAATTTCCCAAATCTGGTGAAAAATTCCCAGATAAAGTTTTTTATTTCACAATCTCAAAGGAACGAAATATGTGTGTTTTTAATAACTATAATATATATTATTATATCCAAATGATTCATTCTAGATATTGCACATTTATTATAATTTTTATATGTATAGACATGTTTTTCAATTTTAAACTTATGTTACTTATACAGTAAATAAAATATTTAACACATGAGGAGCAGGATTGAAATGATAGAAAACAATGTATTTTAAACAAATTTCACTATTTTAAAAACAAAAGTATTAATAAGTACGGCATGTGCCCTGCAGTGTACTGTACACCAAGTTACATTGAAAAAATAAAAAGTAAACATATAATCATAAAATAAGATAAAAAAGCAAACAGAAAGAACAAAGAACACTCTTTTATATAATTTTCCTTATTATTATAATCTCTGAGTTTTATCCATTTTCCGACTCATGGTCTGAGTCATCACTAGGAACATCATTACCATCATTAATATTTTTACTAGTTTTATCACTGTCATTTTTACTGTACATATTTTTACAATGTAAATACAAGTGCTTAATAGTAATTACAAAATTAGAACATTTCTCTTGCTTTGCTTTCAAAGCTGACCTTATAACTTCACTAGAATGGAGTGGTTTGGTTGTCATACAGTTTATTTATGTGGTTTTTATGTCAGTTACCATGGAAACAATTCTTTCACATGCTGCATTTGAATGCGGTAATGTGAAAACCTTTTTAGCCAGTTCAGATATATTTGCAAACATGAATTGACCTGAATAATTTAAATTCATTAACTTTCCATTTTTCTACAAGTTCCTCAGTCTCAGTTTGCACCAAAGCATTGCTCATTATAGCAGTACATTTATCTTCCTTTAATGTTACAGCCTCAGCAATTTTGGAATCAGGGAAACATTTTTTAACTACTTCAGTCAAGTGTTCTACAGATTGAATACTGACATTGTGTTCAGCAAAGTAACAGGCCATTCTAATCTCTGCATTTTTAACTTGCTCTTCGCATTTTTGTGCTTTTTTAATTTCACAATCTTGTTTATTAAACATATTATCAATTTTCTTTGTATTAGATACTGTCGCAACCGTTTGTTTATGTTTTTTACCATTAGCGTGCTTATCTAACTCACTAGTACCTGCCCGGATTTTTACATCACAACATTTGCAATAAGCTAAAAAATGATTGTTTTCTACTTTCTGCAGCCAGTCTTTGTATTTACCTTCTTGAAGCCATGAGTCTTGAAAGGCTTTTTTGAAAGTAGATGGCTTCTCTTTTGGTGGAAGTTCACCCCGAGTCTTCAATACTCTGTCAGGGGGGCTATCCCATTGTTTTCGTTTCAACGTGGACGGATCTTTTTCTACTCCTGCACTCCTCTTCCTCTTCTCACCAGCCTTACCGGTCTCTTTATTCATTTTTTATGTTAGATAAAAAATGGAAAGTGATCTCTGAAATAATGGAATGTGATAATTAGTATAATGTATATTTCAATTTATATTTAAATCAAAGAAGGGAACATATTATATATTATTACCTAACACAGTAGGCGAAGATATTTAATATTTGGCTGGAGGAAGGTGCTGTTAAAAATTGATGAACAGCTGAAAGCTCTGGTCCACATTCTCTGTGCAACTGCAAGCACGAAATACAAAATTTTAGAAATTTAATGACAGATCAAGGAACTAATCATAATCATTAAGTATTGCAATATATTTAATTATTGGAAGAAATCTTACCTAGAAGATAAATTTGATAACCATCTCCTCATTACCTGCCAGCCAGCTGTTGCTGAGGTTGGTTTGTTGTGAGTGCATGTGCGCACTTGTCACTTCACTTGAGCCCTCATGATATAGTACGTTGAAGCACCACCAATAGGAGAGCAGCCAGCACAGCCCGATTATGAAAATCACATGACAAATATTCACCAATCGAAGAACGCATTTTGAGGGAAATTTAAAAGAAGCGCAAATATTTTACTTTTTATGAAATTTTCCCAGGATTATTTAGGTTTTGAATGAAAATTCCCAATTTCCCAAGTTGAAACATTTTACTCAAAAATTCCCAGATTTTGGGAAATTTCACAGGATATAGAAGCACTGCCAGAAAGGGTCTGTGGGAAGGTTACAATTATAAAATCACACACTGCTTAAGTAGGCTGCGGAACTCCAAGCCACAAGATATCAAGGGTACCAAGAGCTTAGCAGGATTGAAAGCGGGACGGGATGTTTATATGGGTAACCAGAAAATCTAATTGCAGTAGTGAGAAGTCTTGGAATTGTTCTAAACTCTTCCTGATTTACACCACAAAATATGCCTAACTAGTGGGTATCAGGGGTAACATTCCATGGGAGCACGATATCTTATAGCTGCCCATTGCCGGGCTTCTTCCACCTTCCGCTGCAGCATCTGGAACTGACCACTGGATATTGGGCTAGATGGACTGCAGGTCTGATCCACTCTGGCAATGCCTATCTTCCTATCAGTGGTGTAAATTCAAGACTATGTTTTTGCTGATCTTCCTTGACCTCTTTGCTGTCTTTAAATATCCACTGAGAGCGGAAAGATGTCTTGTTAAATATCATCTAGTCTCCAGTTCTTTCTCCTTTCAGGAAGGAAAGTTCAGAACTCCTCAGACCTGCCCAGTACATTATGTCAGCTGTCAATAACACCAAATTCAGCTATGAAGAGTTCCTTCTCACTGGGATACCTGGGCTGGAAGACGTCCATCTCTGGATCTCTATCCCCTTCTTTTTAATATATGGTATTTCTATAGTAGGAAATTCAGTCATTCTGTTCATCATAAAAACTGATCCAAGCCTCCATGAGCCCATGTACATTTTCCTTTCCATGTTGGCCATCACAGACCTTGCCTTATCGATAGCCACCATGCCGACGACACTGCGTATATTGTTGTTTAACTCTAGGGAGATCAGCCCCAATGCATGTTTTGCCCAGCTGTTCTTCATCCACTCGCTTTCAAAAATTGAATCCTCCGTGCTCCTGTTGATGGCCTTTGACCGCTTCATCGCAATCCGTGACCCACTGAGATATGCTTCCATCTTAACCCCACCGAGAATAGCCAAGATGGGACTGGTACTAGTGCTAAGAGGGGTGGCCGTAGTATTCCCACTCCCTTTTCTACTGAAACGGTTCCGATACTGTCGAACCAATGTTCTCTCCCATTCCTACTGCCTACACCAGGAGGTCATGAAGATGGCTTGTTCGGACATCACAGTCAACAGTATCTATGGCTTGTTCATAATAGTCTCCACGGTGGGGTTGGACTCACTGCTCATCCTGCTATCTTATGTGATGATCCTCAAAACAGTGCTGAGCATCACATCCCACGCGGAGTGCCTCAGGGCCCTGAACACCTGCGTCTCCCACCTCTGCGCCGTCCTGCTCTTCTACACACCAGAGATCGGCCTTTCTGTGATACACAGATTTGGGAATAGCTCTTCTCATTTGCTTCAGATTCTTCTGGGCTACATCGCCCTTCTGGTCCCACCCCTGATGAACCCCATTGTGTACAGCGTGAAAAGCAAACACCTTTGTGCGAGGATAATCAGGGTGTTCATCAAGTGAAGGGTCAGTTCATCACCAGGCTCCAGCATTGGCTACATGGGAGATGAAAAACATGGGCCACCTATTCCGTCCTGGACCTTTACATCCGAGATGACATGAGCTTCTGACCTCCACACTGTAGAGAGAAGTTCAGATGGGTTCTAAGGCCTGGAGCCATGGGAGAGGTGTTGGTGAGGGAGGCTAGCACACTGGGGGAAGGTGACCAAGACAGGCAGCAGCGTGTACAAAGTGACTATGTTCGGGGTGAGCCAGGGGACCAGTGGGATGTTGGTTCATAATGAGCTGTATCAGTGGAGGCTCCGACCTTAGAATTCTTGTTGATACAGTCATTAAAGAGAAGGGAGGTGGATGTTGTTTCCCATTACACCTGGTCTGTCACTGTCCCGTCTCTGGTTAAACATCCAAGAGCCATGAAAAAATCTGCAGAGCTGTTCTGCAGTCACAGTTCTGGCCCTTCCTGAGCACTTTTGGTGCTGCGTGATCCATTGGCACTTCACCAGCTGTGGACAGGGGCTATTCAAGGGGCACAGACACCCACCTTTCCTCTACGCCCTCAGCCAGATGTTTGTGACTGAGTTGTGTCAGAGTCGTGATTAACGCAGGAGCCCCAGAAGAAGCCTTGAGTCAGCCCCTCCCCCATTGATGGCACTGTACACTGTGCATGTGCTGAGCCCACCCCCATCCGTCTGTAAAGCCCCCGAAGCAGAGCAGAGCTGTGTGTGTGAGTGAGGGTCTGACACACAGGAGACCTGGCAAGAGACTCAGGCCCAGGTTCCCTCTCTGTCCTCTCCATTTGTCCTGCCCCAGCTGCTTGCAAAGGGAGGGAAATGGGCCTCATCTCCCCCACAGAGACACGGCTAGCTCCTATCCCAGCCCAGCCTATTCACTGTAGGGTGACCACCTTTTCAAAAGGCAAAAGCAGGACACATGCAGGAGCCTCATCCCCTCTGAGACCTCCCCCCTCCCCCATTCTTCCGCCTTGAGGCCCTACCTCCTACTAATCTTCTTCCCAGAGGCACCTCCCTCTGCCCCATCTCTTCCCCCATGACCCCTCATCTCTCCTCTTCCCCCGAGGCTCTGCCCCCTCTCCAGTGCACAAGCCAGAGCCAGGCCATGATAAGAGCTGTCCAAGGACCCAGAACCCCTGTGAGGAGCTCCAGACCGTCCACCTCCTCTGGACAGGAGGCTGGGGGCCCAAGAGCAGCCCCCAGCCTGTGTCCCCACCCCCAGGATGTACAACCCAGGGAAGGAGGAGATTCTGGGGCTCCACACAGCAGCCTGGACTCCTGGGGTAGCTCTTACCACAGCCCAGCTCCGACCTGGCCGGGGGCGGAGCATCGGGGAAGTAGAGGAGCAGGGGGCAGGGCCTAGTGGGAAGAGATGGGGCAGGAGGCGGAGCTTGAGGGGGAAAAGGAGGAGCAAAGGGGTGTGGCAAGACTGAACCAACGCTGAGCCCAGCAAGCAGGGCGGTGCAGAGGCTGCTGAGTAAAAGAGGAGGATGAGGCCATAGGGTAAGGGTAGGAGAGTTTGTGGTTTGGAGAAAACTGAATTAATGCGACCCCACAAAGGGGGTTCTTGTTTTAAGTATTCCATGCTGAGAGTAAGTCATTGCAAGGATCTTAGAGGACATTCGCGGGAAGAGCAGGGTGCCTGCAGGGCTTCCTCAGGGTCCAAGGTGGCCCCCATCCTCAGGGACTTGGCCAGAGTATGATGTGTTACCAATGGGCATAGGTCAGCCCAGGCCCCAGGCTGCTCTAAACTCCGCTGTGGCAGGGGGAGAACAGGCCAGAGAATCAAACCCCTGTAACTGGCTCCTTGCCATCCCCACTTTCTGCACCACAGAGGGGAGCTCTGCTGGCACAGCAGAGAATCCAGCCAGGCCTGTCACCGCTTAGATGGCTAGAAGGCTGGCCTTGTGGTCTGGGCATGTTTCTGCAACTCAAGACAGCTGGCTTTGATTCCCTTGCCGTGTGTGACCATGGGAAAGCCATTGGGTGTTTTTAAGCCTATGCACAGGTGGATAATAGCCCTGCCCTGCCTCACAGCAGTGGCAGAAGGATAAATACATTCAAGGTGCTCAGATACTCTAAGACCCTAAGATCAGAGCTATGTCAGCATCCCATGGAGCAACACCTCTGACATTTGTGTATAAAAGGCCTCTTACCACAGCCTCCTCTGACATATGGCTTCTGGGAAGCTCCCTGACTCCAGCACCTTGGTGTCTGTGGCAGAGGTGGGGGAGCTCGGCGGTGACAGTGAGGGGTTAGGTAGTGGATTTCTGAGGGGAATGATGGAGTGTCACAGGGATGCTGAGCGTTTCAGCACAGTCACTGGACCGGTGTTTCCAGCCATTGAGGCTGAATGGATCTAACTGCCAAACAATGAAGCAAAGGCCACAGGGGCCTCATCCTAGATATCTGTGTAGGGATATTAAAGAAGGTACTAACAGTGATTCCCCCAAGTGACAGTGACCCCCTCATAATTTATCCTCCACATTTTAAAATCCAACAGTTTCACCAAGTACAAAAATCTCTTGGGTCTTCTGTTAAAACTTGTAAGCTACTGTCTGTAAAAACCATTGATTGTATCTATCCTGTGAAAGATACTTTATTACTATGTAAAACTTACAAACAAGTTAATTGACTTTGTTCTTAAAGTAATTGATACAATGTAAACAAACACTATAAGCCATTAAGTGACTTTCACTTCATTGTAATAGCAAGGGCTCCTAGGACAGACCCCCACCCTCTGTGATTAAAGGGCTGGGAGTCTCAAATGAATTAGCACACACCCCGAAAGTGGTGGAAACAGTAAATTAAAATATGGTTAAGATATGGAATGTATGCTGATGAATCCTTAATATACATGAATGGTTAGGGAGGTGCCAGCCTAGAAAGGGAGTATCCATCGGCCGAAGAATGTGTCAAGTGGATGACCAGACAACCACCGGAGGGTAAACTGGGATCCACCCCATCACTTGAAAGGATAATAAACACAACTTTGGACAGTATGGAGCCATCAGGAATGTGTCCAGGAATGTGCCATCTGCTGATTGAGTCAGCAACAGCAGAATGAAACAGCTCCCATAGACTAACATAGGAATTAATTCCTATAAGAATGGACTCTCAAGACTGATGACTTGGAGTCTCTGGTTCTGCTGCCAACCTCCAGGAGCATCAGGTGCATCTGACACAGACTCGGCTCCATCCTCATGACCAAGATACCTGGCCAGTAACTTGGCATGAGCAACTTCTAGGCTGGTAACTATAACACCTATACAAAACTTAAATAAATAATTGTGTGAATATATATGTGTGTGTGTGTGTGTGTGTGTGTATATAAGAAATAAGTAGTAATAAAAATAAGTAGTCAAAACAACCTTGTTTACTTTTATCTTTTGCTTTATCCTTATATTTACAATAAATGTGGCATCTTTGCCTTATCCCTCTTAATAAGATCCTGCTGGTTTTTATTCTATTGGTATAACATCTGGCTGGGAGAAAGCAGTCTGAGGGCAAAGGTCAGCTCCACACCTTGGCCCTGTAACACGGACATGGCTGAGCGTGGGGACTGGGCCCAGGCTCACACCGGGAGGCTTTGAGAAAAGGCTGCTTCCACAAGAAAGGGGCTGTAGGCTGCGTGTCCGTCCCTCCTTGTCAGTCTCTGAGGGAGCCCATGCCTCCTTGCTGTCATATAACTGAACAGGGGAGCTCAAAGCGTCCTATGGGTGGGCAGAACAGTACGGCAACAAACAACTGGTGGTCTCTGACCTGCAAGCAGGACAGAGCAATTTAGTAGTCCTTGAGCCCCGGGCCCTCAGCCAGAGTGGGGCAGTAACCAATGAGTAGGCTCCCTCTTGCAATCGGGGCAGAGAGGCTAAGCAGTCTATGAGCCCCGGGCCCTGTAAGCACGGGGCCGCAAAGCAATGTATAGCCTCTGGCCTGTAAGGCTAAGCAGTCTAGCAGCCCAGGTAAGGGTGAGCACCAATAAAGTCTAAGGGCTTGATAATGCAGGTATGAGGCCCGAGGAGCACAGGCCTCCTGGTTTGGCCCGGCAGGGCGGATGTGGCTCTCCTGGTTCGGCCCAGCAGCGGGGGTACTGTGGTCCCTCTTTGTCACTCTCTGAGGGAGGACGCGCCTCCTTGCTACAGGGGCAAATAGATCGCAAGATGCTCTCAGACACACAGGGAAACTGGGCTGGGTCCCAAGAGCTCCTTGGCATCCCAAAAGAATGTAGGTTGGGCCAGTCCTGGTTCTTTATCTCCAGAGCAAAGCCTGTCTAACTTAGCTTGTAGTGATACGTGCGATAGATGAGTGTAAACGTGGGACAGCTCCCTGTTATTTTAAAACCATTTTCTCTAATGCTTTGTGCTGTTTCTTAATAAAACTGCTAGTTTTAAGGAGACTGATGATGACGGTATAAGTCTGGTCACAAGCACCCGAAGGGAAGGGACTGAGGTGATCCATCAGACCTGCTTGGTGATAAGCACTTAGCATAGATGGGGTGTTGTTCTTACTTCGACGAGTGGGACAATTGTGAGATTCCCACCAAGACAGGAAAGGACCCTATTTAGAGAGTAAAGAAACCATATATCCTGGTTTTACTGTGACAATCCCGATTCTTCTTGGCCAGCATCTATCCTTGTTGAGTGCCTATCAGCATTCAGAGTAGCAACTTGTTCAAGTTGCATCCAAGATAATAATCCACTCAAGACCATGATTCTCGGAGTCATAGAATTTAAGGCCAGAAGGAGCTATTAGATCATGTAGTCCAGAGGTTCTCAAACTGGGGGGTGGGCCCGCCTGGGGGGTGCAGAATGTATACGGGGGGAAGGGGGTGAAGAAACTTTAGGGAAGAAACCTTTCTGTGCACAACCCACTGCAATGAATAACTAGCCAAGCTGATTTCTCCAGACAGATCTGGTCCTCAGATTCACTGTGCGTTGGACTCTAGGCGGTGCTGTGCATTTTGATGGTTTTCTTTTAAGTTCGTGTAGCATTATTCAATGACATTACCATCTGTACGTGGATCTGTTTGCTATGGCGTGGTGTGCACATTTCATTCTAAGCAGGGACCACAGTCACAGTTTTGCTTTTTCTCTGATTCCAATGCATCGTTGGTTCATTCATGCAACAAAAAAATAAAACTCAAGTGAAAAACAAAGAAGCCGAACCTGATTCAGTTTGAGTCCTTCCCCCACATATATCAATATATGTATTTGTGTGGCAGGTGAGGGGGGCAAAAACTCTTAGAGACACAAAGAAGGGGCCGGGGTGTGATCAAATAAGTTTGAGGAACCACTGATCTAATCTGACCTCCTGCATAGCACAGGCTGCAGAATTTTACCCAGTTACCCCTGTATTGATCCCAATGACTTGTGTTTGACCAATGCATCACTTTTGTTCCTCTAAAGCGTGTCTTCCAGGAAGGCATCCAGTCTTGGTTTGGAGGTATCAGGAGAATTCCCCACCTTCCTTGGGAGTTTATTTCACTAGTTAAGCACCCTCACTGTTAAAAATGTGTGCCTCATTTCCAAATTTAATTTGTCTGGCTTCAGTTTCCTGCCATTGGTTCTTGTTATACCTTTCTCTCTTAGATTAAAGAGCTCGTTAGTAGCTGGTATTTCATCCCTCTGAAAGTGCTTGTACACTGTCATCAAGTCAGCTCTCAACCTTCCCTACGTCTACTCTCTGCACCCCTGTTTATTCAGCCAGCGGTAAGTTGGAAATGACAGAGAAGGAGAAAGACCTGGGTGTATTAGTCAGTCCCAGGATGACTGTGAGCCATGATGTGATGCGGCTGTGAACAAGGCAGATGAGATCCTAGAATGTGTCAGGTGAGATAGGGAACTATTAATATCCTTATACAAGGCACTTATGAGACCTAATCTGTCAAACTGTGTAAAATTCTGGTCAATCGTATTCCAGAAAGAAGAATTGAGACTGGAACAGGTGCGGAGAAGGGCTCCTAGGGCAATGGAGGACCTGGCTTATGAGGAGACTAAAGAACGTGGCTGGTTTAGCCTAAAACAACACAGGCTGAGCTGGGATTTGATTGCTCTATAAATACGCCAGTGGTGGGGGGTAAACGCCAGGGAGGGAGATGAGCTCCTGAAGCTAAAGGCCAGTGTTGGCAAAAGAACAAATGGGGATCAACTGATCAGGAGCAAACTGTGTCTGGAAAGGAGAAGGAGGTTTCTGACCATCTGAGCAGGGAGGTTCTGGAACAGCCTCCCAACAGGAGCAGTGGGGATTGGGGGGGAAACAACTGAGCTTGTTTTAAGATGGAGCCGTGACTCTGTATGGAATCTGGGGGACACTTTAGGATATTATGAATACCAGTATTGTATAATTGCAATGAGTTATGCCAGATATGCCATGTAAGATATCTGCAAATATTATAATTTGCCAGCTACGATAATTTTGTTTATATGTTTGTATCACCTTTGTATTATGAGTTATAGATAAGTCTGTATGTCTGTATTTCAAACTTGTGCTATGCTTCTGGGTGACATCCTCAGACAGTCTGGCATCAGCACTGTGTAGCTTGCTTGATGGCCCATTAAAGCACCATCAGCTATACAATTGACCCATTGAGAGAAGGCAGACACACCATATGACTCAGCAAGGCATGCAGGGGCGTGCCTATGGACGGAAAAGGCTTTCAAGCCATGTGCTGGGCAGCTTGTGTCTGGAACAAAGGAAGCACAGGCCACATGGCGGAGACTTTAAAAGACAACTGCATCTTCTTCATTTTGTCTTCAGTCCTGCTTCTTACCTCTGGAGGACCTTTGCTACACACTGAAGCTCTGAACAAAGGATTGAATGACCCATCCAAACTGTGGATGTGATCCAGAGGGACTTTCAAACCAGCAAACTCACCAATACTGCAGGAACCTGATATATGGCCCTGCTGGGCTGCCCCTCGCTCTCATACTGACCGCACCCGCTCTGTCTCTTGAACTGAAATATCGCACTACTGTGTATGCTACATTTCTGAACTTGAAATAAAACCAGGATAAATTTGCCCTTTTAAAGGAAAACTAGAGTGATTAGTTCCAACACCTGGAAAGCTATATAAATATTTATTAGACAAGAATATATCAACATTACTTTTCTTCAGAAATAACTACTATTCTTTCCTTGGCTTTATAGCTCTGATATTAATGACACCTAAAAAGATTGAATAAAACTTTTCTGCCTGACTGGTTTTGAAGAATTCTGAATGCAAAATGTTGGTCACTTTGTGGCTAGGTGGATTCTTCCAGGTTTCAGGAATGCTCTCAAATACCCCATGGCCAAAAACGTCACCCAAGTAGTAGTATGTTGATGCAGTCTCTGGATTCTAGCAATATTTTTGTTTCACCTCAGAAATAAAGTACAAAAATACATCAGGTTTTTACAGTAAACATTTTGTAAAAGATTTCACATAGATATTTTTTAAAATGTTTATAAAAAGTTAAGTGGCATAAAATTCATCAAATTGTATTTGAGTAAGTATTTTTAAGATCACCTAATCATCTTAGTGCAATGCTTACCATTTTGGCTTTCCTAGGTTGAGAATCTCCCTTCACATACATAGTTAGCTTTATAAATATATTTAAAAACACTTGGATTATAAGAGCGAGAATAAAATCCCTCACGCAGTGCTCTTTGATTAAACCTTAATTTCCAAAATATTTCCCTTTATGTATTGGAACAGTAATAATGGTTTGCACCACTATATGTTCAGACAGTTACATCACACTCATCACTATATCTCTAAACATGTATAGCATTTTTCTTCAAAGAATCTCAAGACATTTTACAAGGTTTATATCCTCCCAATACACCTGAGAAGTAGCTAAACATTATTAGATCCAGTATCCCAAGCACAAAGGGGCTAGTTAGAGGCTCTGTATTACTGTTGTATTACAAAGAATAAATCATAATTATACAGATGGGGAAAGGTAAAGTAATTTCTCCAAGACCACATAATAAATCAATGGCAGAGCCAGAAATGGATTTGAGGAGCCCTGATTCAAATTTCCCTTTTCTAACCACAACAGCCATTATTGGGGGTGAGGGTTTGCCTTATGCTTTCACTTAGAGCTTGTGAAAACAAAACGAACCATTTCTCAAGTTTGAAACCGAATGCAGGAATCAGAATATGAAGATCCTAATATTAAAATTTACATTAGAAACAGTCAAATCTCACTGGTTTAAATTGTCCTAATAGCACAGGAGATGCAGTTTTATCATAAGTCTTGTGGTATTTGGTATTTTCCTTAAGTTCTGGTTTGTTGAGGGTCCTCCTTGGACTACAGGACAATCTTAGTTTGCATTTTTTTTAAAAAGTAAGTTTCCAGCCTTTATGTTTGTTGGATGAAAAACAAGAAACAAACAAACAAAACCTTTAAGATCTAATCCCTAAAGGCTCCAAAACCAGAAGGCAAATAAAAATATTTTTTTCTGTTCTGACACAGGTCAGCAGAGAATCTGAACTGGCAACAGAAAATGGGGCTCCCAGTAGGAGAATAATTCTTTACTCTTGCTAGGAACCCGTCAGTGGATTTTGGGGAATAATGTTATTCAGTCAGTTAGTCTTTCCTGGCGTACTGCACCCGCTGGTGATGTCTAACTAATAATAATTAAGAGCCGAGTTTATTTCATGCAAATTGTGTCCAGCGCCATAGAGGAAATAAGGAAATAACAGGAGGAGAGAGAAACCAAAAACATCTGTGTATCACAATAGGGAACCGAGCAGTTTCTTTGTTACTGACTGCACCAAGATGTGACTGTTCAGGGAGCATGGGAGAGGAATGTATCTGAATAATTAAAACTAATAGTTCAGCTTTGATGTAAATAGGTGTGGATGACTACAGATGCACTGCACTTCAGGCTCAAGAAAATGCTGATAGATCTGAGCCTTAAGTGGCTTACCCAAGGTCTGTGATGGAGCAGGGAAGCTCCCAAGTCCTATGCTAGCACCTTAACCACTGCACCCTTGTCTCTCTTTTATGTTTCATCCTAATCTGTGACTCTCCATATTTTCATTGTCTGTCATTAATGTAATATTCTTCTAAACAAGATTGTAGTAGCGCAGTGCACTGAAGTAACTGTATGTTTAAATATGTATTACGACTAAGTCTATAACTCACTGATTCCAGACCTCTGTGATGTAGTTTGCTTCAGCTGTCAGTGGCTGAAGCTGGGGCTGAAGGCAGGACTGGGGATCTCCCCTCTGTGATTGCGGCTGGAGCCAGAGCTAGAACCGGGACCCTTTGCTCCCCTGCCCTGCAACTGGATCTGACTTTGCAACCAGGATCCTGCGCCCCTGTCCTGCAGCTTCAGCCAGGGGCTGGAACCGGAGCCTTGTGCCCCTGGCCCCGTGGCTTCTACGGGGGGCTGGAGCTGGGGCCATGAGTCCTTGCCCTGTGGCTTGTGGTGCGGGCTGCAGCAGGGGCCGTACAACCCCTCTCGCAGCTTCCTAGGGCCCCCTCTCATGGCTCTGTGCACCTGTGTCTGTCGTCGTCTCTCCCAGTGTGTCTTGATATTTCACTCTTGGGATCTGGTCACCCTAAAGAAGACACACCAGGTGGGGGATAAGCTTCCCCTAGGGCCTATTGTTTCCCCAATGTCCCATTACTCTGAATAGGCCCTTCACAACCGGAAGGGACTTCCCCTACTGGAATGATCCGAGACAAATGTCCATGTATGGAGCTTATGGAATCTCCCTTCCCTGGCCTGCACCCTGGGTTTGTAATGCAGGAAAGGGGCTGCTGGGGAGAAAATAGTCCTTTATTCTTCTTCTTATTATTATTTTTCCATTTTATTTTATTTCAGCAAGATCACAGCTGTGACAGCATCGTTGTTACTGCTAGGCTGCCCTCGAGGTACCCATGTGACTAATCGTCACCATACGAACAGTGATGACAAGCCCAGATTCCAGGAATAGAGCCTGCAGCAGGGCTGGGGCTGCAGACCAGGTGGGCAGCATCACCCCACGTCCCCTGTGATTTGGTCTCCTGCAGTTTGCCATTGGCTCTCACGGGGGTTAAAGCTGGTGCACAGGAAGCCAAGCAGCTGAGGTTCCCTGATGGCCAAGTGGCCCCCAAGGAAATGTGCAGTCATGCTTCATAAAGACAGTTACCTCCCTGTCTGAACAGATACTGCCTGTTGCCCGTGTAACCTCTCTGATGACTCCTTGTCCTTTAGGGTGAAGACCTCTGGTGTCAGCGGCTCCCCTTCTAGCAGGAATTGGGTATGTTGGCCGGTTTCACTAGCTTTAAAATGCGAAGTGAAGGGGAAAGGCTGCGAGCTGGTTACATGTTCCAATGTTCTGTGCTGCAGCACATGACTCAGCTGGGCTCTCAGGGTCACTCAGCGATGGAGCTGGAGGGCAGGCAGCTAGGTAGCTTGGGAACCCCTCCCCTATATGTGCCTATGCTGCACACTTCCTTATTTAAGCTACACAGAGATTCAAAATGATCTTGGAGTGTTAAAAAAAATGGCCAGGGTAGATTTCTCAGTGGTTCCCATTTTTAGAGGTGCCGTGTGCTCTGGGCCCAATCCTGGCAGGGGCTGAGCAAGAGGAGACCCCACGGAATATCAGTGATTAATTCGCAAATCACCTCCAGGTTTATTTGCTCCTGGAAATTTAATCAGCAAATGCATTTTCAAAGATTTTATTTTCTGGTTCTATTGTGAAGGCAGGAATTCAGAGCTGCTTTGGTCTGTTGTAACAGGTCTTATAGGGCATATTTCTGTTTCCTGACTGGCTGAGGGCTCTAGAATCTCTGTCCTGTAGATACTCCTCAGAGTTACAGGGCTACAGGCATCTCTGCCCCATCTCTGGTCTCTGAGTGCCAGATGTCAGACCTCATAACCTCCCTCTCATGGGGTAGAATCCTCTGATCCTCCTATCCTCAGACGGGCCCTGGGCTACAGCACACTGCGGGTTGACTGTGCTTGTCCAGCAGGTCCGAGTGGGTTCAGCACCTGTGGTTCTTCCCTCTGGGAGTCTGGGAGTAGTAGTGAGACAAGTGACCAGCCAGCCTTTTTGCACCAAAGTACTGTTGTATCCGAACAGTAGGAATAAAGCGTAACATGGGAGAATATGATGGTTTTCAAACAGCAGTCTGTACACGTCACTGACTTCCAAACCCTCCCACTCTGACAGGGACCCAATCAGGGTGGTGTGTGCCTGTCACTCTGAGGAGCTTCACAGCAACAGCTGCCCACATCTGGACAGACTCCCAGTGCTGGCAAAACAAGCTGTGTAATGTGGCTGGAGCCCAGAAATAGGCTCTTCCCAAATTGCAGCTCCGGTGTTGTCTCTCAACCTCCCTGAAATGCTGACTGAGCGATGGCTTTTCTTGAGCTGTTGCTTCCCTTCCTGTTTGTTTTCCACCAGCCCACTATGAAACTAAGACTAGACATACTGGTTTAACCCAATACAGCCATAACATAAACATCCCGATAGTTAACCAAATATATCTGTACAGCAAACTCTCCCAGAATTGGGTTTACCATACACATATCATTATGGCAGCTCAGCTGCACGTCTATCCCAGTTGTATTCCTGGGTACTGCAGATGTTATGAATACAGGACATAGGCAGTCAGAGAGAGAGAGAAAGCGACTACTTTCATATGTGAAATGAAGTTCCATTCCCATGAATACTCATGCATTTGACTTGAAATTCACTTCCTGCAAACCCACATCATGTCTGAATAACAGGCGCTGGGGTTACTATGTACTAGAGAGTAAGAATTCAGGGAATGAATATTTCCTATACTGATACCAATGCCTGTTACCACTCCGGGTATGGGCTACAGACTGACAGCACAGAACCTGAGGAGAACCAGTCAGCTATTAACCCAGGGACACAGGAGCTACTAGACTATTGTTTGCTGACAAATGACTGTATGAGGGCTGAGACGCTGCGATCTTTTCAGGTTGTGATGAAATCCAGATGACAGATGCTACATTTCAAGTCCTACTTTAACCTGAGAACTCATCTCTGAAAGCAGATCAGAGGGGAAAGAATGGGTTGACATGTGTTTACTAAAGTACAGATGTGTATATGTTATGCCAAAACTTTTCATTGTAATACAAATATTACAAACCAAACATCCATGACATGCACATATATCAAAAGCCAGCAGCAGAGTTGTTGGAATCTCTACAGGAAGGAACAGTGGTAACTTTACTGCTTAATGGCTTTTGCTTTAGAAAGCATTTTAGAAGTGTTCCACATACTGTTTGCAATGGGTTTGTGCTATTAACTCTTTGTTTAGTGAACAGCTGTATGATACTGTCTCCTGGTAACTGACCAGTAGCTGTTTCTGACACTTACATCCAGGGACATGAATACAATCCATTTGCAATACCTGTGCAAGATTTTCCAAAAAGTCCTGAGAGAACAGAACCGCTGGTTAGTGTTTCAGAAAAAAATGAAACTGAGGTGCAGGAAAGGGGAGTGTTATAGTGCATGTACGCAGGGGCGGCTCTCTGTTTTTTGCCAGCCCGAGCACTGCAGTCAGGCGGCCTCGCGGATTCGGCGGCATTTCTGCGGGTGATCTGCTGGTCCTGCGGCTTCGGCGTACCCGCCGCCAAATTGCCGCAGAAACCGCAGGACCGGCGAACGTCCCGCAGGCATGCCGCTGAAGGCTGCCTGACTGCTGCCCTCACAGCGACCGGCAGGCCACCCGCCGCGGCTTGCCGCCCCAGGCACGCGCTTGCTGCGCTGGTGCCTGGACCCGCCCCTGCATGTACGTAATTTATGCCCATTACCTCTTACACGTGCATGGCTGAAGTAACTTGCACACTCAAATGGATATTAATGCAAAGATAGTATTTGTATATTCACCCATTTTTTATGCCAACCCCACCCCCGCCAAGCTGAAATAACTGTCTGTTGTCAGCTTGTACCTTGGCAGATATCGACAGACCATTGCATGGGGAGAGGGTGCAGGTCCTGTAAGGATGAATAGAAGCCTGTAGGATGATAGAACTCTCTGTATTTAGTCAACACTGGCCAGCCAAAGCACTTCCCCTTTTCTTGGAGGGATTCTTGGGGGTCAGAGTGTATCACCGGGAGCTAAAGGGAAAGTTAATGGAGCCTCGTTCTGACTGAATTTACACATGTAAATCTGGAGTGACCCTGTTGAAGTCACTGTTATTGAATTAAGAACCTGTCCCTAAGAATTTATCCCATGTGCTGCAAAGAGGCAGTGGCATAATTTGGACTCTCAGGAGTGGAGAAAATAATATATATATATAGAATGAGGCAATGAAACATGTTTATAAATGGCTTCAATGCAGGACAGAAAAATACAATGACCGTTTTCACCAGGCACGTGCTATGTGTTTACACACAGGTCATGATACAATGAGGAACTCCCAGCCACAAGATATCAAGCAGGTCAAGAGTTTAGCAGGATTCAAAGAGGGACAGGATGTTTATATGGGTAACGAGAAAATCCAATTCCTGAGTTACACCACTAAATATATCTAATTACTGGGTGTCAGGGAAATTTTCCCTGGGAGTAGATTATCTCATGGCGGCCTATTGCAGGGCTTCTTACAGCTTCCTCCAAAACATCTGGAACTCGCCACTGGATACTGGGCTAGATGGACTGCAGGTGTGATCCAGTCTGGCAGTGCCTATCTTGCAATCGGTGGTGTAAATCCAAGACTATGTTTTTGCTGATCTTCCTTGAACTCCTGGAAGTCTCTAGACTTGCACTCAGAGCAGAAAGATGTCTCATTAAATATCATCTCGTCTCCTGTTCTTTTTCCTTTCAGGAAGGAAAGATCAATACTCCTCGGACCTCCCAGTACATTATGTCAGCTGTCAACGACACCAAATTCAGCTTTGCACTGTTCCTTCTCAGCGGGATACCTGGGCAAGAAGAGGTCCATCTCTGGATCTCTATCCCCTTCTGCTTAATGTTTGTCATTTCGATAGTAGGAAATTCAGTCATTCTGTTCATTATAAAAACAGATCCAAGCCTTCATGAGCCCATGTATATTTTCCTTTCCATGCTGGCCATCACAGACCTTGGCTTATCGATAGCCACTATACCGACGATACTGGGCATATACTTGTTTAACTCTAGGGAGATCAGCCTCAATGCTTGTTTCACCCAGCTCTTCTTCATCCACTTTCTCCAATGTACTGAATCCTCTGTGCTCTTGTTGATGGCCTTTGACCGCTTCATCGCAATTCATGACCCGCTGAGATATGCTTCCATCTTAACCCTGCCGAGAATAGCCAAGATGGGATTGGTGTGTGTGCTAAGGGGGGTGGCTGTAGTAGTCCCTCTCCCACTTCTCCTGCAATGGCTCCGATACTGTCGAGCCAATGTCCTCTCCCATTCCCACTGCCTGAACCACGACGTCATGAAGATGGCTTGTTCGGATATCACAGTCAACAGCATCTATGGCTTGTCGGTTAAACTCTTAACGATGGGGTTGGACTCACTGCTCATCTTCGTCTCTTATGTGATGATCCTCAAAGCAGTGCTGAGAATCGCTTCGCACGCAGAGTGCCTCACGGCCCTGAACACCTGCGTCTCCCACCTCTGTGCCGTCCTGCTCTTCTACACACCAGAGATCGGTGTGTCTCTGCTATACAGATTCGGGAAGAGCTCTTCTCCCTTGCTTCAAATTCTCCTGGGCTACATCTCCCTGCTGGTCCCTCCCCTGATGAACCCAATAGTTTACAGCGTGAAATGCAAACACCTTCGTGTGAGTATAATCAGGACATACTTCAAGTGAAGGGTCAGTTCATCACCTGGCTCCAGCGCTGGTGACATGAGAGATGAAAAACATAGGCCATGACAATGGCCCCATATTCCATCCTGGACCCTTACATCCGAGACGACATGAGCTACTGATCTCCACTCTGTAAAGAAAGGTTCCAACTGGTTCTAAGACCTGGAGCAATGGGAGAGGAGCTGGTACGGGAGGACAGTGCACTGGGGGAAGGAGACCAAGGCAGGCAGCAGCATTTATAAAGTGACTGTGTTCGTGGAGAGCCAGGGGACCAGTAGGATGTTGCCCCAGAAAGAGCTGTATTGGTGGCTGCTCTGACCTCAGAATTCCTGCCTATGCACTCAATAAAGTGAAGGGCTTTGTGTTGGGATATGTAAGAGTTAAGTACAGACCTGGGAAACCGCTGATGTGCTGATATGTTATTAGGGACTAAGTCACAGGCAGGCACTGTTTCTTCGCTTAATATATAAGTGTCATCCCTCGCCCTACACTTCAGCTTGTTGGGAATAAATAAGTGTTGCAGCTGCTTAAGAAATGTAATTTGCAGCTGCTTAAGAAATGTAATTGTCTAAAGGATACCCTTTGTGTAAAGAACTGTTATCTCCCCCTCCGTTCCTTTCCCAGATACATAAATGAGAACTGCTCACGGCCCCTTCCTCCCTCCCCTGAGAACTGCTAATTAAGGGAACTTGTAGCAACAAATTACTGCAGAGAAATGTATTTTCAAGGTAAAAATGCCTGTATAACATGTGTAAAGCTGTGAATAATAGATACGGGTGGGTATACTAATAGTATGGGTGTTTCTATTACTTAATAAGGGTTTTTGGGGTGTTGTAACGGATGTAGGCATTTACATACTAACTTAGATAAAAAGAGTGTGCTTTAACTAATCCAGTGCTTACTTGACAATTGGGTCGAGGGGAACAAGTATCGAAATTAAGAAGCTCATACTCAAATCCACCTCTGGTCATCCTGCTCTCTTCTCTAACAGTTTGGATGTTGTTTCCCATTGCCCTGGCCTATCACTGTCCCGTCTCTGGTTAAACATCCACAGGCCATGAAAAAGTTGCAGAGCTGTTCTGGAGTCACAGTCCTGGCCCTTCCTGAACACTCTGGTTGCTGCAAGATCCATGGGGGCTGCAGGAGCTGTGGACAGGGGCTATTCAAGGGGCACGGACACCCACCCTTCCCCTACGCCCTCAGCCAAGTGCTTGTGACTGAGTCGTGTCAGAGACACGTTTATCGCAGGAGCCCAGGAAAAGCCATTCAGGCAACTCTCCAATCCCCCATTAATGGCTCTGAACACAGCAGACCTGATCAGCCCCCTCCCCACCGAGGCAGAGTAGAGCTGCATGTGTGAGTGAGGGTCTGACACAAAGGAGTCCTGGCAAGAGACTCAGGCCCAGATTCCTTTCCCGGCCCCTCCATATGTGCTGTCCCAGCAATGCAAAGGGATGGAAACGGGCCTCAGCTCCACTGCAGAGGCCCAGCTAGCTCCAATCCCAGCCTATCCCATTCAGTGTAGGGTGACCGCCTTTTCAAAAAGCAAAAGTGGGACACATGCAGGAGCCCCGTCCCCTCTGTGACCCCACCCCTACCTCTCTTCTGCCCCCTTGTGGCCCCATCCTCTGCTCCTCCTAGTTCCCCAACACCCCACCCCTGCTCCTCCTCTTTTCACGAGACTCCACCCCCTCTCCAGGCCGGAAGCCAGAGTTGGGCCATAGTAAGAGCTGCCCAGGGAGTCAAAGCCACTGTGAGGAGCCACAAACCCTCCACCTGCCCTGGACAGGGGGCTGGGGGGCCCAAGAGAAGCCCTCAGCCTGCGTCCTTGCCCCCTAGGACCTACAACACACAAGGTGGATAGTCTGGGACTCCCAACAGCGGCCTGGGCTCCAAAGACACCTCTTACCATGACCTGGCTCTGGCCTGGCGATGGACGCTTGTGGGCAAAGGAGGATCAGAGGGCGAGACCTGAGGGGAAGGGATGGGGCAGGAGCAGGGCATTAGGGGAAACGGAGGAGCAGGGGGTGCAGCAAGCCTGAACCAATGCGGAGCCCAGCAAACGGGGAGGTGGGTGGCTCTTAAGTAAAGGAGGAGGATTGGGCCAGAGGCTAGAAGACCTTATGTTTTGGAGAAGATTGTAGAATTGCGACCCCACAAAGGGGGCTTGTGTTTTAAGTATTCCAGCCTGAGAGTAAGTCATTGCAAGAACCTTAGAGATAAGGGCAGGGTGCCTGCAGGGCTACCTCAAGCCAAAAGGGGGCACTCTGGGGTGGCCCCCATCTGCAGGGACTTGGCCGGAGTGGGCTGTGCTCTTAACAGCCTTTACCAATGAGCGGAAGTGAGCCCAGCCCCCAGGCTGCTCTAAACTCTGCTGTGGCAGGGGGAGAACAGGCCAGGGAGTCAAACCCCTGGAACTGTCACTGCTCAGATGGCTGGAAGGCTGGGCCGGTTGGTCTGAGCATGGCTCTGCGACTCAAGACAGCTGAATTTGATTCCCTTGCTCTGTGTGACCGTCGGGAAACCATTGGCTGCCTCTGAGCCTCTTTGCAGGTGGATAATAGCCCTGCCCTGCCTCACAGTGGTGGCAGGAGGATAAATACTTTCCAGGTGCTCAGATACTCTGAGACCCTAAGATCAGGGATATGTCAGGGTTCCACAGAGCATCACCTCTGACATTTGTCTATAAAAGGCCTCTTATCACAGCCTCCTGTGACAGCTGCTTCTGGGAAGCCCTGTGAGTCCAGCACCTTGGTGTCTGTGGCAGATGTAGGGGTTCTCGGGGCTGACAGTGAGGGGTAGGTAGTGGATTTCTGAGGAGAGTGTTGGAGTGTCATGGGGTCTATCTGCCAAACAATGGAGCAAAAGCCATGGGGGCCTCCTCTTAGACGTCTGGTTGGGAGAAAACAGTCAGAGGGCAAAGGTCAGCTTCACACCTAGGCCCTGTAACACAGACACGGCTGAGCACTAAGGTGACTGGGCCCAGGCTCACACAGGTTTCAGCAAAGGCTGCTTCCACAAGAAAGGGGCAAAGAGATTGGAAGATGCTCTCAGAGACACAGGAAAACTAGCCTGGGTCCCAAGAGCTCCTTGGCAGGGACGGTGAGTTGTATGGGCCCGTGGCGCCCGGGCTCCAGCAATGTTCGGGGCCGGGTCTCTCCCCCGTCCCTGCCTGCTGCACCCGTGCGCCTCCCCTGAGCAGGGCTGGTTCCAGGCACCAGCCGAGCAAGCTGGTGCTTGGGGCGGCAGATTGTACGAGGCGGCATTCCGCCCAATCCTAGGGCGCCACGGCCGCTTTTTGTTGTTGTTGTTGTTCCGCTCCGGCTGCCCTGTAGGGGGCGGCAGTGCGGACGAGGGAAGCGCCCTGCTGGGAGCAGGCTGCATGCTCTGTCTACCCCAGCCGGTGCCAGGTCTGTAGCAAGCCCGGCAGGGCAGCCCGCGTCCTTCCCTCCCCGCGGACCGGAGCGGCACGGAGCCATCCTGGCAAGTGGTGCGGCGATTGGGGCCACGTGGTGAGTGCCCCGCTGAAGCCCTGGCAGCCCCCCTTCTCTCTCTCCCCCCGCTCCCTCCCCCTCCCCCCCCTAGCCAGGGCACATCTGCAGCACAGGGAGTCCCTCTGCACCCTGGCTCCGGCCGCGCCACAGGTTTTTTTGTTTTTTTGTTTTGTTTTTTGTTTATTTTGCCTGGGGCGGCAAAAAAGCCAGAGCTGGCCCTGCCCCTGAGTGTCCCCCGGCCCCAACTTGCTGCCCCCGTGCACCTCCCCCGGGCCTGGAGCATCCCTGCCTCTCCCCTGCAGCTCCCCGCTGCCTCCACTCTGCTGGTTCCTGGCATCAACTGCCACCACAGGGTCCTAGCGCCCCCCATCCACTAGTGCCAGGCAGTGACAGTGGTGCGAGGTGAGTGTGGCCTGCCTGCACCCCAAACTCCTCATCCCCAGCCCCGCCCCACCCCAGAGCCCTCACCCCCTGCACTCCAATCCTCTGCCCTAGCCCTGAGCCCCCTCCCACACCCCAAACCCATTATCCCCAACCCCACTCCACAGCCCTCACCCTTGCAACCCAACCCTCTGACTAAGCCCCTCCCACACCCCAAAGCCCTCATCACCAGCCCCACCCCAGAGCCCTCACATTTTTACATTATTTAAAAAAAATATACAGTAACACCTTGCTTAACATCATTTCCATCATCACCAAGTTTTGGGGTTGCTGGATCTGGGGGGAGGTGGTTTTTTTTTGGGTCCAATAGAGAACTAGCAGCAGGCATTCGGAGCTGGGCTTGGCTTATGCCCCTTTCTATTAAGATTGTACATGGCCTTCCTTATCCGGTGTGTGCATGTCTTATGCCTGAACATGAAGAGAAACCTCTGAGCTGTGTCTCAGTTACTCCGTGACTCTGCAAGCCTGTCACTGTTATGTCCGGCTGTCTGTGGCGTAACCCTGTTCCTTACAACCGGGGGCTCTGTAGCCCAGTGCAGAGGGAAAGAGTGTCTCTGTCACTGATGGACTGTGTGACCAGAAATGTCCACTAACTAACCCTCAGTGCTTTTGTTTGTGGGTGCTCCCCTTGAGATACAGCCAGCAGCACCAACTCCTGGGATTTCATTGGGAGTATCACACTAGTTCCTGTCTTTCTTAAAGGCCCAACTTCTGAAATCAAGAGACTGTGTGGGAATCTCAGCTTTCAGTTTTCCTAAGGAATTTTTTTTTAAAGTGTGTTGCAGAAAAGCTCAAAACCCTGAATCAGGTGACCCCAAAGGCTTAGAAACCAAATGCACATGAAAATGAACACCACATTAGAATATTTTAAAATCTCATTTATTTAAACCAATCTCATGAATTTGAGAGTGTGAATCATAATTTCTGAATGGGGCTTGGTGATACTGGGTACCTAGTTTAAGAGTTTTGAAGAGCAAGTAGCAAAAGACACAAAAATTAACAGCAAGCTTTTTAAGGTACATCAGAAGCAGTAAGCCTGCCTATCAGTCAGTGGGGCCATTGGATGATTAGGGGGCTGGTGCACATGACTTATGAGGAGAGGCTGAGGGAACGGGGATTGTTTAGTCTGCGGAACAGAAGAATGAGGGGGAATTTGATAGCTGCTTTCAATTACCTGAAGGGGGGTTCCAAAGAGGATGGATTTAGACTGTTCTCAGTGGTAGCAGATGACAGAACAAGGAGCAATGGTCTCAAGTTGCAGTGGGGGAGGTCTAGGCTGGATATTAGGAAAAACTTTTTCACTAGGAGGGTGGTGAAGTACTGGGATGGATTACCTAGGGAGGTGGCGGAATCTCCTTCCTTAGAGGTTTTTAAGGTCAGGCGTGAGAAAGCCCTGGCTGGGATGATTTAGTTGGGGATTGGTCCTACTTTGAGCAGGGGGTTGGATTAGATGACCTCCTGAGGTCCCTTCCAACCCTAATGATATTCTATGATTCTATGATTCTAAGGGGGGCCCACCCACCACTCATGTTGGGAACCATTAGGAAAGGGATAATTAACAAGAGAGAAAATAACATTTTGCCTCTAATCCATGGTATACCCACACCTTGAATACTGTGTACAGTTCTGGTCTCCCCATCTCAAAAAAGATATATTTGAATTGGAAAAAGTACAGAGATGGGTGACAAAAATGTTTTGGGGTATGGAACAGCTTCCATATGAAGAAAGATTAAAAAGACTGGGACTGTTCAGCTTTGAAAATAGAGGACTAATGGGGGATATGATAGAGGTCTATAAAATTATGAATGGTGTGGAAAAAGTGAATAAGGAAGTGTTATTTACCCCTTCAAAAGAACCAGGGGTCACCCAATGAAGTTGATCGGAAGTAGGTTTAAAACAAACAAAAGAAAGTACTTTATAACACAACACACAGTCAACCTGTGGAATTCATTGCCAGGGGACATTGTGAAGGCCAAAAATATAACTGGTCCAAAAAAGAACTAGGTAAGTTCCAGGAGGAGAGGTCAATCAATGGCTATTAGCCAAGATGGTCAGGGATGCAGCCCCATGCCCTGGGTGTCTCTGAACCTGACAGAAACTGAGAGCAGATGGCAGGGGATGGATGACTCGATAATTGCCTTGTTTAGTTCATTTCCTCAAAAGTATCTGCATGGGTCGCTGTCAGAAGAGAGGACATTAGACTAGATGGACCATTGGTTTGACCCAATATGGCCACTCTTATGTTCCTAAATCGTTTCACTGATGCATGGGCTGCTGCAGACAAGCCTTTTCAGGGGATCCCTCTGTTATAGCTGGTAAAGCCACCCTGCAGAGGTCCCGGGCCTGCTGAGTGTGGGAGGTTGATGGGGGGGGTTAGTGCTGCCACCTAGGGGTGTGGACCTGTAGCATGAGAGAGAGGCTCATGGACTGAGCCAGAGCTGAGCTGGAAAATTGAATTTATTTCCCTCCACAAAAAATGTTGAGCCAAACTGAAATGTTTCCTCTTCATCCATTTTTGGGGTGAGTTTTCATAGAAAACGGATAATTTTTCTCTGAAACCTCAGTTGTAACTATACTGCACAGATGTAGCTGCCTGGATCCCCAAGAGAAATTGGAGGCTTTTCATCTGCCTCTCCCTCACAACATCAATGAAGGAGGCACTGACTGAGTCTATGGCTGCACTCCGGTTATGGAAAGGTTGAAATCTCCCGACCAGTCTAGGGCTGGGGTATTATGTCCATCAGCTACTTTAACCCACGTTCCCATCTCTGTGCAGCCCCCTCCATCCTGTACAACATCCCTTTGGCAAATCCTACAGGCAGTGGCTGCTGTGTCAGGCCCTGGTAGCACATCTCTGATGAACCTGTTCTAGCAGGGAGCTGGAGAGGGTCCTAGAGCAGTTGTAGAGGTACAGAGATTGTGGGTGGGTGGGCCAAGCTACCAGTGGATCACTGTGATCTGTGCCTAACTATGGGGATGCCTGGATCCTGGGTCCCCCTTTTCATTCCTCAGGGTAAAGGGAAGAGAACCTTCTACTGGAATGATCCAAGGGAAATTTCCATGTCTGGAGCTTATGGAATCTCCCTTCCCTGGCCTGCACCCTGGGTTTGTAATGCAGGAAAAGGGGCTGCCGGGGAGAAATCTGGTCCTATATTACTATTATTATTTTTCTATTTTATTTTATTTCATTTCATCAACATCACAGTTGTGACAGCATCATTGTTACCACTCGGGTGCCCTCGAGGTAGCCCTGTGACTAATCAGAACCATAGGAACAACAATGACAAACCCGCATTCTAAGGAATAGAGCCTGCAGCAGGGCTTGAGCTGAAGTCCAGTTGGGAAGCATCACCCCACATCCCCTGTGATTTGGCCTCCTGCAGTTTGCCATTGGCCGTGACAAGGTTAAAGCTGATGCACATGAAACCAAGCAGCTGAGGTTCCCTGATGGCTAAGTGGCCCCCAAGGGAATGTGCAGACATGCTTCATAAAGACAGTTGCCTTCCTATCTGAACAGACACTGCCTGCTGCCCGTGTAACCTCTCCTCTGATTCCTTGTCCTTTAGGATGAAAACGTCTGGTGTCAGCGGCTCCCCTTCTAGCAGGAATTGGGTATGTTGGCAGGTTTCACTATCTTTAAAATGCGAAGAGAAGGGGAAAGGCTGCAAGCTGGTTACATTTTCAGATGTTTTGTGCTGCAGCACAGGACTAAACTGGGCTCTTGGGGTAATTGAGTGATGGAGCTGGAGGGCAGGCAGCACTAGGTAGCTTGGGAACCCCTCCCCTATATGTGCCTATGCTGCACACTCAGTTATTTATGCTACGAAGAGATTCAAAACAATCTCGGAGTGTTAAAACCCCAGTGGCCGGAGTCAGGATTTCTCAAGGGGTCCCATTTCTAGAGGTGCTGTGTGCTCTGGACCCGATCCTGACAGCGGCTGAGCGAGAGGAGACCCCCACAGAATATCAGTGACTAGTTCCCAAATCACCTCAATTTTATTTGCTCCAGGAAATTCAATCAGCAAATGCATTTTCAACAATTTTATTCTCCGACTCAATTATGAAGGCAGGAATTCAGATCTGCATTGTTCTGCAGTAACAGGTCCGATAGGGCATATTTCTGTTTCCTGATGACAGAATGAGGGCTCTACAATCTCTGTCCTGTAGATACGCCTCAGAGTTACAGGGCTACTAGCATTTCTACCCCTTGTCTGGTCTCTGAGTGCCAGAGGTCAGGCCTCGTAACCTTCCCTCTCATGGGGTGGAATCCCGTGATCCTCCCACCCTCAGACTGGGCCCTGGGCTACAGCACACTGTGGTCGACTGTACCTGCCCAGCAGGTTCGAGTGAGTTTGGCACCTGTGGTTCTTCCCTCTAGGAGTCTCAGAGTAGTGATGAGACAAGTGATCAGCCAGCCTTCTTGAACCAAAATACGGTAACAGTAGGAATAAAGCGTAACATGGGAGAATAAGATCGTTTTCAAACTGCAGTCTGTACCTGTCTCTGACCTCCAAACCCTCCCAATCCCTGGGGACCCAGGCAGGCCGAAGGCCTTCAGACTTCCCCAGCTGGTTTGTGCCTGTCAGTCTGAAGAGCTTCTCAGCAACAGCTGCCCCACCTCTGCACAGACTCCCAGCACTGGCAAAACAAGCTGTGTAATGTGGCTGGAGCCCAGAAATAGGCTCTTCCCAGCTTGTAGCTCCGGTGTTGTCTCTCAGCCTCCCTGAAGTGCTGAGTGAGTGATGACTTTTCTTCAGCTGTGAATATTGAAGGGAAAGAATGGGTTCACATGTGTGTGCTAAAGTACAGATGTGTAAATGTTATGTCAAAACTTTTCATTGTAATACAAATATTACAAACCAAACTTTCATGACATGCATGTACAGGTATATCGAAAGCCAGCAGTAGAGTTGATGGAATCTCTACAGGAAGGAGCAGTGGTAACTTTACTGCTTAATGGCTTTTGATTTCGAAAATATATCAGAAGTACTCCACATACTGTTTGCAATGGGTTTGTGCTATTAACTCTTTGTTCAGTGAATAGTTGTATGATACTGTCACCTGGTAACTGACCAGTAGCTGTTTCTAACACTAACATTCAGGGTCATGAACCAGTCCCTCTGCAATACCTGTGCAAGATTTCCCAAAAAGTCCTGAGAGACCAGAACCGCTGGTCTGTGTTTCAGCAAAGAGTGGAGCTGAGGTGCAGGAAAGGGGCATGTAATAGTGGTTGTATGTAATTTATGCCCATCACCTATTACATGAGCATGGATGAAGTAACTTGCACAGTCAACTGTATATTAATGCAAACATAATGTTTGTATATTCATCCATTTTTTACACCAACCCCACCCCAGCCCAGCTTAAATAACTGTCTGTTATCAGCTTGTACCTTGCCAGATATCTACAGACCATTGCACGGGGAGAGGTTGCAGGTCCTGTGAGGATGAAGAGAAGCCTGTGGGATCATCTAACTCTGTGGATTCAGACAACACTGGCCAGGCAAAGCACTTCAGCTCCTCCTGGAGAGATCCTTGGGGGTCAGAGTGTATCACTGGGAGCATTTGCTAATTCAGCCTGGTTCTGATTGAATTTACACCTGTAAATCTGTAGTGACACATTTAAAGTCACTGTTATTGAATTAAGAACCTGGCCCTTAGAATTTATCCCATGTGCTGCAATGAGGCAGTGGAATAATTTGGACTCTCAGGAGTGGAGAAAATAAAAAAAATGTATATAATGAGGCAATGAAACACATTAACAAATAGCTTCAATGCAGGACAGATAAATACAATGACCTTTTTCACCATGCACTTGCATTTTTTGTACACATGTCATGATACAATGGGCCACACTCCGAAGTAGAGGGCCAGAAAGTTGTGTCTGTGTGAAGGTCACAATTGTAAAATAACACAGTGCTTACGTAGGCTGCAGAACTCCCAGACACAAGATATCAAGGGGGCCAAGAGTTTAGAAGGATTCAAAGAGGGACTGGATGTTTATATGGGTAAACAGAAAATCCAATTACTGTAGTGAGGATGGTGTTAAAAAGTCTTGGAAGGGCTCTAAACCTTCCTGATTTACACCACAAAATATACCTAATTAGTGGATGTCAGCGGGAAATTTTCCCTGGGAGCAGGTCATCTCATAGCTGCCTATTGCAGGGCTTTCTCCACCTACCTCCGAAACATCTGGAACTGGCCACTGGATAGTGCACTAGATGGACTGCAGATGCGATCCAGTCTGGCAGTGTCTATCTTCCTATTGGTGGTATAAATCCAAGACTATGTTTTTCTGATCTTGCTTGAGTTCCTGGGAGTCTCTAGACTTGCACTCAGAGCAGAAAGATGTCTCATTAAATAGTATCAAGTCTCCTGTTCTTTTTCCTTTCAGGAAGGAAAGATCAATACTCCTCGGACCTGCCCAGTACATTATGTCAGCTGTCAATGACACCAAATTCAGCTTTGCACTGTTCATTCTCACTGGGATACCTGGGCAAGAAGACATTCATCTCTGGATCTCTATCCCCTTCTGCTTAATGTATCTTATTTCGATAGTAGGAAATTCAGTCATTCTGTTCATTATAAAAACAGATCCAAGCCTCCATGAGCCTATGTACATTTTCCTTTCCATGTTGGCTGTCACAGATCTTGGCTTATCGATAGCCACTATACCGACGATACTGGGCATATACTTGTTTAACTCTAGGGAAATCAGCCTCGATGCCTGTTTAGCCCAGCTCTTCTTCATCCACTTTCTTCAATGCACTGAATCCTCTGTGCTCTTGTTTATGGCCTTTGACCGCTTCATCGCAATTCATGACCCGCTGAGATATGCTTCCATCTTACCCCTGCCGAGAATAGCCAAGATGGGACTGGTGTGTGTGCTAAGAGGGGTGGTTGTAGTAGTCCCACTCCCCCTTCTCCTGAAACAGTTCCGATGCTGTCAAGCCAATGTCCTCTCCCATTCCTATTGCCTACACCAGGAGGTCATGAAGATGGCTTGTTCGGATATCACAGTCAACAACATCTATGGCTTGTTTGTTAAAGTCTTAAGGATGGGATTGGACTCGCTGCTCATCTTCCTCTCTTATGTGATGATTCTCAAAACAGTGCTGAGCATCACGTCTCACACAGAGTGCCTCAGGGCCCTGAACACCTGTGTCGCCCACCTCTGTGCTGTCGTGGTCTTCTACACACCAGAGATCAGCTTGTCTGTGTTACATAGATTTGGGACGGGCTATTCTCCCTTGCTTCAAATTCTCCTGGGCTACATCACACTGCTGGTCCCGCCCGTGATGAATCCAATAGTTTATAGCGTGAAAAGCAAACACCTTCGTGCAAAGATAATCAGGGCGTTCTTCAAGTGAAGGGTCAGTTCCTCACCCAGCTCCAGTGCTGGTGACATGAGAGAAGAAGAACATGGGCCATGGCCAGGGCCACCAATTCCATCATGGACCTTACATCCGAGACAACATGAGTTACTTATCTCCACTCTGTAAAAAAGAGGTTCTGACTGGTTCTAAGGCCTGGTGGAAAGGGAGAGGGGCTGGTGAGGGAGGACAGGGCAATGGGGGAAGGAGACCAAGGCAGGCTTCAGCATTTATAAAGTGAGAAAGCCAGTGGACCTGTGGGATGTTAGCCCATAAAGAGCCATGTTGGTCGCTGTTCTGACCTTAGAATTCCTCTTTATACAAACACGATGGAAAAATACAGGTAGCAAAATGGAGTTCAGTATCATGTGGTCTGGTCCCATGCCCTGGCATGTCCTGGTGAGTCATAGCAGCCATTACCCATAGGATGGCTGGAGTGATCTCAGGAAGGTGGCCCATTTCAAACAGTTGACAAGAAGGTGTGAGTATTTAGCAAGGGCCGCCTTCTTTGGTCTCATTAACACTACAAAAGTGATTTCCACTCCTTCTTGTCAACTGTTGAGAATAGCCCACCTCCAACTTAATTGAATTAGCTCATTAGCACTGAGCCCTCCACTTGGTAAGGCAACTCCCATATTTTCATATGCTGTGTATTTATACCTCCCTACTGGATGTTCCACTCCGTGCATCTGATGAAGTGGGTGTTAGCCCATGAAAGCTAATGCCCAAATAAATGTGTTAGTCTCTAAGATGCCACAAGGCCTCCTCACTGTTTTTGCTGATACAAACTAACACGGTTACCTCTCTGAAATCCCTTAATACAGTCAATAAAGAGAAGGGAGGTGGATGTTGTTTCCCATTACACTTGGCCTGTCACTGACCCATCTCTGGTTAAACATCCCCAGGCCATGAAAAAAGCTATAGAGCTGTTGTGCAGTCACAGTCCTGGCCCTTTCTGCTAGGTTTGTCACCGCTTGGAAGGCTGGAAGGCTGGTCCTGTGGTCTGGGCATTGCTCTGCGACTCAAGAGAGCTGGGTTTGATTCCCTGACATGTGTGACCATGGGCAAGCCATTGGCTGTCACTGAGTCTCGGCACAGGTGGATAATAGACTTCCCCTGCCTCACAGCAGTGACAGGAGGATAAATACATTCCAGTGCTCAGACACTCTGAGACCCTAGGATTGGGACTACGCCAGGGTTCCACAGAGCAACACCTCTGACATTTGTGTATAAAGAGCCTCCTGTGACAGCTGGCTTCTGGGAAACCTGATGACTCTTGCACCTTGCTGTTTGTGGGAGTGCTCGGGGGCAACAGTGAGGGGTAGGGAGTGGATTTCTGAGGGGAGTGTTGAAGTGTCACAGGGATGCTGGGAGTTTCAGCAGAGTCACCGGACCAGTGTTTGCAAGCCATTGAAGCTGAATGGGTTTAACTGTCAAGCAATGGAGCAACAGCCACATGGGCCTCATCCCAGATGTCTGGCTGGGAGAAAGCAGTCTGAGGGCAAAAGTCAGCTCCACACCTTGGCCCTGTAACACGGACACGGCAGGTCCTGCATGAGGAACTGGGCCTCCGCCGAAAGCCCGGACAGGAGGAGCCCCGGCGCCCTGCGCATGGAGATCGCGGAGGCCATTGAGCGAGTCGCCGTATCCGCCATGTCCGACGCTGCCTGCAAGGCTGCTTTGGCTGCTGTCGCCCCCTCGTCCACCAATGCCTTAAAGTCCTTCCTATCCCGCTGTGGGAGGAGTGGCTCGAACTGTGGCAGGGACTCCCATAAATTAAAATCCTATCGGCTCAGTAAGGCCTGATGGTTGGCCACCCTGAGCTGGAAACTCAAAGAGGAGTAAAGTTTTCTACCAAAAGAGTCTAGTCTCCTGGCGTCTTTATTCTTGGGGGTGGGTGCGGGCTGGCCCTGCCGCTCCCGGTGGTTCATTGATTCCACCACCAGAGAGTTAGGTGCCGGGTGAGAGTAGAGGTATTCGTGGTTCTTGGCTGGCATGAAATACTTCCTCTCAGCCTTCTTGGAAATCGGGGCCAGAGAGGCAGGAGTTAACCACAGGGCCTTGGAGATGTTGGCTACTCCTTGGTGAAGGGGTAAAGCCACATGGCCCGGCACCGAGGGGGACAGTACATTAAAGAGGGAATTGGACGGGCCCTCCATCTCCTCAGCCTGCAGCTGGAGGCTCGACGCCACCTGCTTTAGCAGGTCTTGATAAGCCCTGAAATCTTCCTGTGGAGCAGAGGGCGGTGGTGCCGTGATGGTATCATCTGGTGCAGGAGAGGAGGCCGGTACGGGGTTGTGGGCCGCAGCCGATGCCGGGGGATCAACCCCCAGGTCGGAGTCCGGGCGCGGAGCTGACAACTCATGATCTGTCGATTTGTCCCTTGGCCTAGATAGCGAGGCCAACGGGGCCTCAGACGCCCCGGCCACCAAGCGGGTTCCTGGCTGGGTGGGCATCGGCGGCCACGGTGCCCATTGACACCATTGTCCCTGGCATGGGACCCATTGCCACTGTCCATGCTGCAGGCCAGGTGGCGCTATCTGGTCCGGCTGATTGGTATGGCCCAGCGAGGGGCGGCTGGGTGCCAAGGCCGAGGTCACCACTGACTGAACAGTACTATAGGAGCAGTGGGAGCGACAGTGCCTACGATGCCGTCTTCCACAGGACCGGGACCTCGACGTCGAGGACCGGTAGTCCCCGGAAGTACTGTTCCGAGATTCGCTTCAGCGCCTAGAGCTGCGGTGCCGTGGTGCCGGTGACGTATGTGACGTCTGACAGAGCAGGAGCTTGAGCGGGAGCGTCGACGTCGGTTGCGCCAAGACCGGCTACGATAGCTGCGTTGTGAAGAGGAACGCCTTCTATGCCTATCTCGGTGCCTGCGCCCACTGCTGCATGGCGTGGAGGGACCTTGAGACTCCTGCCTAGACGGCACTAAACCCAATAACCTGGCTGGCGTCGAGGGTGGTGGACGCGGGCTGCGAGTGGACCTGTTGCTGCGTGCCGAACGAGGTAGAGAACGGTCTTCGGAGTGAGAGCTGCGCCATACCGGGGAGGCCTGTCGAGCACCCAGCGGCGGTTTGCCTCAGGATCGGGGGCCCGCCACTGGTGGCGGCCCGGGCACTGGCAAGCTCAAAATGTCTCGAGCAGCCCATAGAGCCTCCGGCGTCGGTGGGCTCTGGACCACAGGAGAGGCGCATGTCGACGCTGCTGGACTACTCCGCTCAGCACGAGTTGGAGGTTTCGAGCCCAGGGGGGACCGAGGGCTGCTCAATGCAGGACCAGCCTCTCCCCCTCCCTTCTCTCGGCGCCGCTGCGAAGTCGAGCTCTTCCTTTGCTTCTTGGAAGGGGAGCAGTGCTGACTGAGGGAGGGGGCTTCACTGCGCACCGACGATGCGGTGCCTGGCGCCGAGTCCGCTCGGCGTACCGGAGTTGGAGCCAGTGCCGATTCCATGAGGAGAGCGTGAAGCCTGGGGACGGGGCATGCCCTGGGCCCACTCTAACAACTGAAAACTACTTTCTACGAGCTACTAATAACTAGCTAAAGGTACCATTAAGATCAACTGGAAAGGCTGCAGCAGAGCTGGAGCAAGAAGTTCTGACGCACCTTTACTGGCGGCAAGAAGGAACTGAGGATGGGGGGAGCGCGATATAGAGGCGCCACTCCAGGGGTCACAGCAGTGCTCCTCTCCTACGGGTAGTGCTAAGGCAAAAACTTCCGGCACTGGTGCACGTGGTGCACACGCACACCTACTGTGGAATACACATGGGCAAGCACTCGAAGAATAACTGTAGTAGGCTGGATTTGTTTCTGTGTGCTAGGCAGTATGGTGGAACAGGAAGTTGATGCTCTCTGAGATTTCACAGGAATCCTTCACAGAGATCCCTAGGAAACTTTCCTGGAGGTACTCAGCAATCCTCTGCTGCAGGCTCCTTGCCGGAGCTGCTTTGTTCCTTGCCCCATTGAGAAACACTTTCCCGCGCCATTCTGCAATGACTTGGGCAGGGACCAAAGCTGCACACAGGCAAGCAGCATAAGAACTGGGGCGGAAGCCACAACCATGTAGCAGATGCACCCTTACTTCCCTGCTTACCCTCAGGAGTGAGATCTCTAGTGAGTGGAAAACGTTGGGGAAGTTTAGAGTGTTGCCCCCCATAAGTTCCGTGTGACCTTTTCACATTGCTTTTCTGCAATAAACAGGGCCCCTGCCCCTGGGTTCACTCATCATTCCTGGGATCTTCTGGCTCATGTGTGCTTGCCTGGTCACTGAGAAAGAGATAGGTATGTTACCAGTGGTGTATTTTAATGCAGTGTATCAATGCTCTGTGTGTAGCTAACAATAGTGCTTCTGTGAATTGTTGCTGTGACAGGTTGTCACCCCTGGAAGCCGTGGGAACCGCTGTGCCCCTTAACCCTTCAGCTGGGCTGGCCAATCTTATACTGCTTTGTTGGTGACACAAACAGCCTCTGTTTGTCACCCTGACTGATGATACAAGCTGTCCACCAAGTTTCCATATGCAGGCTAGAAATCCCTTTAGCCTGGGACCAGCACTCCCCCTAGAGCAGTGTTTGTTCCTCAGGTGTTTCCAGGAGCTCTTTTGTGGGGGAGTGAGGCCAAGAGATGATGTCACACCCCATCTTATATAGTGGAAAAATACAGATAGAAAAATGGAGTTTAGTGCCATACAGACTGGTCCCAGGCCCTGGCATGCCCTGCTGAGTCATAGCAGCCATTACCCATAGGCCATCTGGAGCAATCCAGGAGGGGGCTAAGCTTCTCCTAGGGCCTATTGTTTCCCCTAATGGCCCATTACCCTGAATAGGGCCTTCACAACCAGCTGTCTCCATTGCCTAGTGAGTGTCACCCATGTGCAACTACATTTGAAATAAAGATACATAGTCAATATTCATAACTTCAGATACAAAATGATACAGGCATACAACTAGGATCATCATATTCTGCAAACCATAACTTTTCCATAGACACCTCACAAGACATGTTTTGTACACAATGCATCATAGCTATGTCATAATCATATAAATAAATAAATAAATAAATAAATAATAAATTATATGGGGGCAGTGTCACAACCGCTTCCTCAGCTATCCTGGAACCTGCATGGCACTTATAAAAACCTCAGGTTCTTCTGGAGGAGACAAGCTTTCCCTGTGGGGTGGTTTGGGTCTCATGAGAGGAGGCGCTGCATGGCTCGGGGAGAGGGGGGGGAGCTCCGGCCGGTCCGGGATTGAATGGAATTTGGGACTCCAGCCAAGGGGGCTCAGGAGGCTCTGGGCTTCTCCAGGATGGGGGGGGGGTGGGGCTCGGCGGGGGGGGGGGGGGTTCTGGCTTGGGGGGGAGGGGTGAGGCCGGGCGGGGGCTAGCCTTCCTGAATGTGGGCTCCACCTGCTGCCCATTTTGGGAACCATTAGGAAAGGGATAGATAACAAGAGAGAAAATATCATATTGTCTCTATATAGATCCATGGTACGCCCACATCTTGAATACTGTGTGCAGTTCTGGTAACTCCCATCTCAAAAAAAGATATATTTGAATTGGAAAAAGTACAGAGAAGGGCGACAAAAAATCTTTAGGGGTATGGAACATCTTCCATATGAAGAGAGATTAAAAAGACTGGGACTGTTCAGCTTGAAAAAATGATGAGTAAGGGGGGATATGATAGAAGTCTATAAATTCATGAGTGGTGTGGAGAAAGTGAATAAGGAAGTGTTATTTACCCCTTCACAAGAACCAGGGGTCACCCAATGAAGTTACTAGACAGCAGATTTAAAAAAAAAAAACAGAAGGAATTACTTTTTCACAGAACGCACAGCCTGTGGAACTTATTGCCAAGGGATGTTGTGAAGGCCAAAAGTATAACCAGGTCCAAAAAAAATTGATAAGTTCATGTAAGATAGGTCCATCAATGGCTTTTAGCCAGTATGGTCAGGAATGCAGCCCAATTATCTGGGTGTCTGTAAACCTCTGACTGCCAGAATCATTGAATAATTGCCCTGTTCTGTTCATTCCCTCTGAAGTATCTGCACGGGCAGTGTCGGAAGACAGGACACTGGGCTAGATGGACCATTGGTCTGAACCAATATGGCCATTCTTATGTTCTTCAATTGTGCCACTGATGGATGGGCTGTTGCAGATAAGCCATTTCCCGGGCTCCCTCTGTTATAGATCTGGCATAGCCACCCTAGCAGACATCCAGGGGCTGGTCTGTGTGGGAGGTTGATGGAGGATAGTGCTGCCACCTAGGGGTGTGATCCTGTACCATGAGTGATAGAGGCCCATGGTTTGAGCTAGAGCTCGGCTGGAAAATAGAGTTTCCTCCCCTCCCACATGAGAAATGCTGACCCAAACTAAAATGTTTCCTTTTTTTTGCAGTGAGTTTTCATAGAAAATGGATCATTTTCCCCTGGAAGCTCAGCTGCCAGCTGTTTTTTCAAACAATGCACAGTCAACCTGTGGAACTCCTTGCCAGAGGATGTTGTGAAGGCCAAGAGAATAACAAAGCTCAAAAAAGAACTAGATAATTCATGGAGGATAGGTCCATCAATGGCTATTAGCCAGTTTGGGCTAGTGTCCCTAGCTGCTTTCTGTCAGAAGCTGAGCATTGGCGACAGGGGATGGATGATGACCTGTTCTGTTCATTCTCTCTGGGGGCACCTGGCATTGGCCACTGTAAGAAGACAAGAAACTGGGCTAGATGGACTTTGGTCTGTCCCAGTCTGGCCTTTCTTAGTTCTTACGTTCTTATGCCATGATGCGGCTCAGCTGCAACTGCCTGGATCCCCAAGAGAAATTGGAGGTTTTTATCTGCCTCGTCCTCGTAACGTAAATGAAGGTTTCACTTATGGAGTCTATGGCTTCACTCTGATTATGGAAAGGTCAAAAGCTCCCTGCCTGGCCATGGCTGAGGTACTGTGTCCATCAGCTACTCTAACCAGCCTTCCCATCTCTGTGCAACCTCCTCCACCCTGAAGAAGGCCGCTTCAGCAGATCCTGTGGGAAGTGGCTATTGTGACAGGCCCTGGTAGCACATCTCTAATGAACCTGTGCTAGCAGGGAGCTGTAGAGGGTCCTAGAGCAGTTGTGGAGGCCCAGAGATTGTGGGTGGGTGGACCTAGCTACTAGAGGATCACTGAGATCTATGCCTAACTATGGAGATCCCTGGATTCTGGGGCCCCTTGTTTGTTCCTCTGGGAGAATTGTAGGACTGGAAGAGACTTCTAGAGGTCATTGAGTCCAGACCCCTGTGCTCATAGCAGGACTAAGTATTATCTAGGCCATCCCTGACAGGTCTTTGTCTAAACTGCTCTTAAAAATCTCCAATGATGGGGATTCCACAACCTCCATGGGTGATTTATTCCATTGCTTAACTACATTGACAGTTAGAAAGTTTTTCCCCTACTGGAACGATTCAAGGATTAAAGCTGGTGCACATGAAACCAATCAGCTGAGGTTCCCTGATGACCAAGTGGCCCCCAAGGGAATGTGCAGACATGCTTCATAAAGATAGTTGCCTCCCTATCTGAACAGATACTGCCTGCTGCTCATGCAACCTCTCTGATGACTCCTTGTCCTTTAGGATGAAGACCTCTGGCAGCTCCCATCTAGCAGGAATTGGGTACGTCGGCAGGTTTCACTATTTTTTAAATGTGAAGTGAAGGGGACAGGCTGCAAGCTGTTTCCATTTCCAGATGTTCTGTGCAGCAGCAGAGGACTCAGCTGGGCTGTCGGGGTGACTCAGTGAAGGGACTGGAGGGCAGGCAGCACTAGGTAGCTTGGGAACCCCTCCATTACATCTGCCCATGCTCCACGGTGGGTTGTTCAAGGAATACAGAAATCTGACATTCACTGACTGAGCCTGTAGTGTTAAAACCCCGATGCCCCAAGTCAGGTTTTCTCAAGGGGTCCCATTTCTAGAGGTGCCGTGTGCTCTGGGCCCAATCCTGCCAGGGGCTGAGTGAGACGAGACCCCACAGAATATCAGTGACTAGTTGCCAAATCACCTCAGGTTTATTTACTCCTGAAAATTTAATCAGCAAATGCATTTTCAAAGGTTTTATTCTCTGGTTTGATTGTGAAGGCAGGAATTCAGAGCTGTGTTGCTCTGTGGTAACAGGTCCGATAGGGCATATTTCTGTTTCTTGACTGGTGGAGGGTTCCAGCACTTCTGCCCTGTAGATACCCCTCAGAGTTACAGGGCTACCAGCAGCTCTGCCTCCTCTCTGGTCAGTGAGTGCCAGATGTCAGGCCTTGTAGCCTTAGCTCTCATGGGTGGAATCCCGCGATCCTCCCACCCTCAGACTGGGCCCTGGCTACAGCACAACGGTGGTCAACTGTGCTTGCCAAGCAGGTCCGAGTGGGTTCAGCACCTGTGGTTCTTCCCTTTGTGAGCCTGTGACTAATGCTGAGATGAGTGACCAGTCAGCCTCCTTGAACCAAAATACTGTTTAATCTGAACAGTAGGACTAAAGCCTAACAGGGGAGAATGAGCGTTTTCAAACAACAGTCTGTACATGTCTCTGACCCCCAAGCCTCCCCCTTCCGATAGGGACCCAGACAGGCTGTGCACTTTCAGATTTCCCCAGCGATGTCTGTCCCTGTCAGTCTGAAGAGCTTCTCAGCCACAGCTGCCCCACCTCTGGACAGACTCACAGCACTGGCAAAACAAGCTGTGTAATGTGGCTGGAGCCCAGGAATAAGATCTTCCGACCTTGTAGCTCTGGTGTTGTCTCTCAACCTCCCTGAAGTGCTGACTGAGTGATGGCTTTTCTTGGGCTGCTGCTTCTCTTCCTGCTTGTTTTCCAGCAGCCTCTGTTAAACTGACGAGATACATACTGGTTTCACCCAATATAGCCATAACATAACATGCCAATAATTAACCCACTATAGCTCTACAGCAAACATCCCCAGAACTGGGTTTAACAGACACATTCATTGCAGCAGCTCAGCTCCATGTCTGTCCCAATCCCGTTCCCGGGTGCTATGGATTTCATGTATACAGGACATAGACAGTCAGAGCGCAATAGACGACTTTCATGTGGGAAAAGAAGTTCCACATGCATTTGACTTTGAAATCCACGTCCTGCAAACCCTCGACGTGGCTGAATAACAGGTGCTGGGGTTACTATGTACTAGACCAGTGGATTTCAACCTGTGGTCTGTGGCCCATGGGGGTCTCCAGACTATGTCTAACATTTCCAAAGGTATTCAGACCGCCGTTCAAAATTTATTAGGGCTCCACAAATGAAAAAAAAGGTTGAAAACCGCTGTACTAGAGAGTGAGAGCCGATAGAATGAATATTCCATATCTGATCCCAATGCCTGTTGCCACTCCGGGTATGGGCTGCAGACTGACAGAACAGAACCAGAGGAGAACCAGTCAGCTAATAACCCAGGGACAGAGGAGCTACTAGACTTCTGTTTGCTGACAAGTGGTTGTCTGATACTTGAGATTCTGGGATCTTTTCAGTTTCTGAACAAATCCAGGTGACAGACAATACATTTTAAGTCCCACTCTAACCTGAGAAATCATCTCTGAAAGAAGATCAGAGAGGAAAGAATGGGTTTACATTTATTTGAGAAGTACTCCACATACTGTTTGCAATGGTTTTGTGCTATTAACTCGTTGTTCAGTGAACAGTTGCATGATACTGTCTCCTGGTAACTGACCAGAAGCCATTTCTAACACTTATATTCAGCACATAAGAACATAAGAATGGCTATACTGGGTCAGACCAAAGGTCCATCCAGATGAGTATCCTGTCTTCCTAGCGTGGCCAATGCCAGGTGCCCCAGAGGGAATGAACAAAACAGGTAACCATCACCCGTCGCCCATTCCCAGCTTCTGGCAAACAGAGCCTAGGGAAACCATCCCTCCCCAACATGGTTAATAGGTTCTCCAACTATGGTTTTTAATTTGGGGTGTACATTTAAGTTGAGCCTCTATTATGGGTTCTTCAAAAAGTTTCCATGCAGCTGGCAGGGATTTCATTTTTAGGGCTGTACCTTTTAATTTCTGTTTCACTAGCTTCCTCCTTTTTGTGTATTTCCCCTCTCTGAAATTAAATGCTATTGTACTGGGCTGCTGTGGTGTTTTCTCTGCCATAGGGATGTTAAATGTAATTATATTATGGTCACTATGACCAAGTGGTCCAGCTATATTTATATCTTGGACCAGATCCTGTGCTCCAACTTAGTACTAAATCAAGAATTGCCTCTCCTCTGGTGGGTTACAAAACTAGATGCTCCAAGAAGCAGTCATTTAAGATGTCATGTACCCAGTCAATATGGGGATAGTTGAAATCCCCCATTATTATTGAGGGTTTTTTATTTTTAAAGCCTCTTTAATCTCTCTGAGCATTTCACAGTCACTATCAGCATCCTGGTCAGGCAGGCAATAATATATCCCTACTGCTATATTCTTATTATTCGAGCATGGAATTACTATCCATAGAGGCACAGTTCGGTTCATTTAATATTTTTACTTCATTTTATTCTACACTTTCTTTCACGTATCGTGCCCCTCCCCCACCAGCAGAACCTGTTCTGTCGTTCCGATAGATTTTGTACCCTGGTATTACTGTGTCCCATTGATTATCCTCATTTCACTATGTTTCTGTGATGCCTGTTATATCAATATCCTCATTTAATACAAGACACCCTAGTTCACCCATCTTATTATTTAGACTTCTATCATTTGTCTATAAGCACGTAAAATTGTAATTTTTTAGCTTTCTGCCATTACATGATGTAATTGAATGGGACTTTTTTTCATTTGACTATTTCTGATCAGATCCTACCCGTATATTATCATCTTCCATCTTCTCCTACATACTAGGACATAGAGAATCTCCATTAATAGATCCTCCCCTAAGAGATGTCTCTGTCCGAACCATGTGCTCCTCCATATCTGTTGGCTTTCCCCCATCCCTTACTTTAAAAATTGCTCTACAACCTTTTTAATTTTAAGCGCCAGCAATCTGGTTCCATTTTGGTTTAGGTGGAGCCCATCCTTCCTGTATAGGCTCACCCTTTCCCAAAAATTTCCCCAGTTCCTAAAAAATCTAAATCCTTCCTCCCTACACCATTGTCTCATCCACACATTGAGACCCTGCAGTTCTGCCTGTCTACCTGTCCCTGCGTGTGGAAATGGAAGCATGATGTCTTACACAAGCATCGCTGAAGTCACTTGCACACTCAGCTGGATATTAATGAAAACGTAGTGTTTCCACTATTCACCCACTTGTGATACCAACCCCTCCCCCGCCCAACTGAAGTAACTGTCTGTGTTAGCTTGTAACTTGCCACATACGTACAAGACCTTGGAATGGGGAGGACGCAGGTCCAGGAAGGATGAAGAGAAGCCTGTGGGATGATTGAATGCTCTGGATTCAGTCAATGCAGGCCAGGCAAAGTACTTCAGCTTCTCTTGTAGGGATTCTTGGGTGTCAGAATGTATCACCATGAGCATTGGGTAAGGAAAAGTTAATAGAGCCTGGTTCTGATCGAATTTACACATGTAAATCTGCAGTGACGTCACAGTTATTGAATTCAGAACCTGGCCCTGAGAATTTATCCCATGTGCTGGAAAGAGGAAGTGGCACAATTTGGACTCAGGAGTGGAGAATATATATATATATATATATATATATATATAATGAGGGAATGAAACACGTTGATAAATATCAGGACACATAAATATAATGACTGTTTTCACCATGCACTTCTCATGTCATGATACAATGGGCCACACTCAGACATGGAGGGCCAGAAAGGGTGTCGATGGGAAGGTCACAATTGTAAACTCACACAGTGCTCAAGTAGGCTGTGAAACTCCCAGGCACAAGATATCAGGGGGCCAGGAGTTCAGCAGGATTCAAAGAGGGACTGGATGTTTATATGGGTAACCAGAAAATCCAATTACATTAGTGAGGATTGTTTTAAAAAGTTTTGGAATGGCTATAAACCTTCCTCATTTATACCACAAAATATATCTAATTAGTGGGTGTCAGCGGGAAATTTTTCCTGGGAGCAGGTCATCTCATAGCTGCCTATTGCATGGCTTTTTCCACCTACCTCCGAAACATCTGGAACTGGCCACTGGATAGTGCACTAGATGGACTGCAGATGCGATCCAGTCTGGCAGTGCCTATCTTCTTATCGGTGGTGTAAATTCAAGACTATGTTTTTGCTGATCTTCCTTGAGCTCCTGGGAGTCTCTAGACTTGCATTCAGAGCAGAAAGATGTCTCGCTAAATATCATCTAGTCTCCTGTTCTTTCTCCTTTCAGGAAGAAAAGTTCAAAACTCCTCAGACCTGCCCAGTACATCATGTCAGCTATCAATGACACCAAATTCAACTATGAAGTGTTCCTTCTCACCGGGATATCTGGGCAGGAAGACATTCATCTCTGGATCTCTATCACCTTGTGCTTAATGTATGTTATTTCAATAGTAGGAAATTCAGTCATTCTGTTCATTATAAAAACAGATCCAAGCCTCCATGAGCCCATGTACATTTTCCTTTCCATGTTGGCCGTCACAGACCTTGGCTTATCGATAGTCACCATACCAACAATACTGGGCATATACTTGTTTAACTCTAGGGAAATCAGTCTCGATGCCTGTTTTGCTCAGCTGTTCTTCATCCACTCTCTTTCATTCATTGAATCCTCTGTGCTCCTGTCGATGGCCTTTGACCGCTTCATCGCAATCTGTAACCCATTGAGATATGCTTCCATCTTAACCCCACCGAGAATAGCCAGGATGGGATTGGTGCTTGTGCTAAGAGGGGTGGCCTTAGCATTCCCACTCCCCTTTCTCCTGAAACGGTTCCGATACTGTCAAGCCAATGTCCTCTCCCATTCCTACTGCCTGCACCAGGAGGTCATGAAGATGGCTTGTTCGGACATCACAGTCAACAGTATCTATGGCTTGTTCATAATAGTCTCCACGGTGGGGTTGGACTCACTGCTCATCCTGCTATCTTATGTGATGATCCTCAAAACAGTGCTTAGCATCACATCCCACATGGAGTGCCTCAGAGCCCTGAGCACCTGCATCTCCCATGTCTGCGCCGTCCTGGTCTTCTACATGCCAGTGATTGGCCTTTCTGTGATACACAGATTTGGGAAGAGTTTTTCTCCCTTGCCTCAGATTCTCCTGGGCTATGTCTACCTGCTGGTCCCGCCACTGATGAATCCAATCGTGTACAGCATGAAAAGCAAACACCTTCGTGCAAGGATAATCAAGGTGTTCGTCAAGTGAAGGGTCAATTCATCACCCAGCTCCAGCTACTATCTCCACTCTCTACAGAGAGGTTCAGACAGGGTCTAAGGCCTGGAGGAATGGGAGAGGGGCTGGTGAGGGAGGGCAGTGCACTGGGGGAAGGAGACCAAGGCAGGCAGCAGCATTTACAAAGTGAGTGTATTCGTGGAGAACCAGGGGACCAGTGGGACCAGTGGGATATTGGCTAATAAAGGGCCATATCAGCGGCTGCTCCAACCTCAGAATTCCTGTGAATACAGTCACTAAGAGAAGGGGTGTGGATGTTTTTTCCCACTATACCTGGCCTGTCACTGTCCCATCTCTGGTTAAACATCCACAGGCCATGAAAAAAACGGCAAACCTGTTCTGCAGTCACCGTCCTGGCCTTTCCTGAGTGCTCAGGGTGTTGCATGATCCATGGGAGTTGCACCAGATGTGGACAGGATCTATTCGAAGGGCATGGACACCCACCCTTCTCCTGTGCCCTCAGCCAAGTGCTTGAGACGGAGTCATGTTAGACACCTGATTAATGCAGGATCCCCAGGAGAAGCCATTCAGTCAGACACCTGGCCCGGGAAGCAGACAAAGAAGAAGGGGAGCAACGGGTGTGTCGGAGGTCAGCTTGCTGGGAGCTTGGAGTCTGCAATGAGGGACTGAGGGAGGAGAGAGGCCAGGGCCCCAGCCCAGGGTCCTGCCAAGATGGACTTGGCTGAAAGTCACTGATTTCTGTGCTAACAAGCTCTGTTCTGCACTGTGTTCCTGTCAACTAATAAACCTTCTGTTTTACCTGCTGGCTGAGAGTCATGGCTAATGGTGGAGTTGCGGTGCAGGGCCCTCTGGCTTCCCAAGGGGTCCTGTCTAGCTGGACCTGCCTACAGGAAGTGCATGGTGTGAACAGGGATGCTGAATGCTCCGAGTCCAGGAAGGCCATAGCCAAGGAGGCTTTTTGGCCTGGACAATGTGCCCTGAGGAGAGTCACGCCACGCCAGAGTCCTGGCTGGCTTCAGACAAAGCGGTTCCAGAGCGTATGACCTGTGCTCTGTGACAGAAGGCTTCTGAACATCTGAGGAGGGAGGTTCTGGAACAGCCTCCCAACAGGAGCAGTGGGGGGCAAACAACCCAGCTGGTTTTAAGATGGAGCTTGACAGGTCTATGCAATGAACAATGTACCAGGGTCGCCTGCCATAGCTGGGGAGTGGACTCATTGACCCAGGAGATCCCTGCCAAGCCTATGTCCCTATGGGTCACATTAGCCCATTTTGCGTCACACAGGGAGCTGATGTGGAGATTCTTTTCCACTATGACCCTGCTCCGTGCCCTGGCTGATGGATTTGTCCATGAATAGATTCAGGAGAAAGCACGACTCAGCGTTATCATCTAGAAAAGGAATTGTTCTTGGGCTCCTGTTTAGTGATGTCACAGGAGTTTAATTCCATGAGTTTCTGGTAATCTCAGCATGCTGAGCCACCAGCTGCCCATCCCCAGCCACTAGCCCCAGAGAGGAAGGATGGTTCAGTGGTTTAAGTGCTGGCCTGGGACTCAGAAGAACTGGCTTCAGTTCCAGGCTCTTCCACAGAGTTCTTCCGTGACCGCGGGCAACTCACTTAGTCCATCTGTGCTCAGCAATGTGTGTTTTAATACGGCTCAATGTAAAGGTTACATCTAGGAACAAGGGATGCTGGCCATCCTTACCGTATGGAGGACCCAATCCTGGGACTCAGAAGAACTGGATTCAGTTCCAGGCTCTTGTATATACTTCTGTTGCTTTGGTCAACTCATTTAGTCCCTCTGTGCCTGGGTGGGCCTAGCTAGCAGTGGATCACTGAGATCTCTGTATAACTTTGGGGAGCCCTGGATCCTAGGCCCCCCTTTTCATTCCTCAGGGAGAAGGGAAGGGAACCACCTACTGGAACCATCCAAGGGAAATTTCCATTCCGGCAGCTCCCTGCCCATTTATGGCTCAGCACACCACACACCTGCTGAGTCCATTCCCCACAATCTCTGGGCCTCCACAACTGTTCTAGGATCCTCTCCAGCTCCCTGCTAGCACAGGTTCATCAGAGATGTGCTACCAGGGCCTGTCACAGTAGCCACTGCCCACAGGATCTGCTGAAGGGTGAGTTGTACAGGGTGGAGGGGGCTGCACAGAGATGGGAGGGCTGGTTAGAGTAGCTGATGGGCACAATACCCCAGCCATAGACTGGTCAGGAAGTGTGGACTGTCCCTAATGATCCCCAGTCTGGTTTAGATAGAGCTATATAGGCTCCGTTAGTAATCTTTTGTTATTTTTAGTGCTCAGAAAATGCTGAAATCACTCGGGATGGGACAGCATTTCTGCCCAGCCTGCTAAAAGCTGAAAATCACTAAGAGCTGACAATCACTAAGAAACTGACCTGCAGAGGTCCCAGCAGAGAGTCAGATGGCGGAAGAAGATGACTGATAATTGGCTGGGGGGAGTGGAGTGGAACGAGCAGCTACCGTGGTGGCCAGCAGAGAGGAACCGCGGCTGGCGGGGTGGCCAGCCAGAGCAAGTGCTGAGATGGTGGAGCAAGCAAGGTGCCTTCTTCCCTGGTTAGGAGGTGAACTTACACAGATGCGCCTCTGAACTCTGGGTCCTCACTGACCAAGGACAATCATTGTGAGTGTGGTGGGGTGAGGGAGCAGAGAGGGGCACGGTAAAGGAACTTTTGGTTGTAAAACCCAAGAACATGAGGAAGAAGACACTGCCCCACGCACTCTGGGGTGGGATGTCCTGCTGACAGCTTTATGTTTATGAATCCTGCTTGTGGCATTTTCCCTAATTAATCTCGGGTGACTTCCCGCCTTTTATTAAAAATTTCTTTTCTACACTCAGACTCTGTGCTTGTGAGTGGGGAAGTATTGCCTCTCAGAGGCGGCCAGGGGTAGGGTGTCAATTTCCCGTGGGGCTCGAGCCACTTGTGTGTTGTATTGTTGAAAAGGAACCCCTAGAGACTGAAACAAGTCCTGGTTGCTGCTGGTTCCACCTGGCAGAAAGGTGATACCGGTCAAGCTCCATCTTAAAACCAGCTGGGTTGTTTGCCCCACACTGCTCCTGTTAGGAGGATGTTCCAGAACCTCCCTCCTTGTATGGTCAGAAACCTCCTTCTCCTTTCCAACCTCTATTTACTCCTGGCCAGTTTCTCCCCATTTGTTCTTGTGCCAACACTGTTCTTTAGATTCAGGAGCTCATCTCCCTCTCTGGTGTTTACTCCTCCCGCCACCGAGGTATTTATAGAACAATCCAATCCCTGCTCAGCCTGTGTTGTCTTAGGCTAAACTAGCGAAGCTCTTCCAGTCTCCTCATAAGAGAGGCCCTCCATTGCCCTGGCCATCCTAGGAGCCCGTCTCTGCACCTGTTCCAGTCTCAATTGTTCTTTATGGAACAGGAGTGACCCGAATTTTACACAGTTTGCCAGAGGAGGTCTCACCAATGCCTGGTATAAGGATATTAATACTTCTGTATCTCGCCTGACACAATTGAGGATCTCATTTGCCTTGTTCACAGCCACATCACATCAATGGCTCACAGTCAGTGGTCTCCAAACTTTTTACACCCAAGATCACTTTTTGAATCTAAGGGCAACTCAGGATCTACCCTGCCCCTTCCCCGAGGCCCCACCCCTTCCCCCAAACCCTCCCCCACTCACTCCATTTCCCCCCCCCCGTCGCTCGCTCACCCCTATCCTCACTCACTTTCACCGGGCTGAGGTGGGGGGTTGGGGTTCGGGAGGGGGTGCAGGCTCTGGGCTGGGGCCAAGGGGTTCACAGTGTAAGAGGGGGCTTTGGCTGAGCCTGGAGCAGGGGGTTGGGTTGCAGGAGGGGTTGAGGGATACAAACTCTAGGAGGGATTTGGGGTGCAGGAGGGTGCTCCAGGCTGGGGCAGAGTGTTGGGGTGCAGGAGGGAGTACAGGGTGCTTGCTCTGGGAGGGGGCAGGGCTGGGGCAAGGGGTTGGGGTGCAGGAGGGGGTATGGGTGCTGGCTCTGGAAGTAGGGACAGGGCTGGGGCTTGGCGTGCAGGAGGAGGTTTGGGGTGCTGGCTCTGGGAGGGGGCTCAAGGTGGGGTTTGGGGTGCAGGTGGGGGTATGGGGTGCTGGCTTTGGGAGGGGGCTCAGGAAAGGGGATTGGGGTGCAGCCTCCCGCCGGGCATCGCTTATCTCCAGTGGCTCCTGGTCGGCGGCAGGCAGAGGGAGGCTAAAGCAGGCTCCCTGCCTACCCTGCACCCACACAGCTCCCGGAATGGGCCAACGTGCCCCTGAGTCCCATGGGGTGGGGAAGGCAGGGGCCACATGGCTCCGCATGCTGCCCCTCTCTACAAGCACTCCCCCCTCAGTTCTCCTAGCCAATGGGAGCTGCGGGGGTGGTGCTTGCAGGCAGGGACAACGTGCATCGAGGGAGACCCCTGCCCCCCCGCCCCTGGGGCCGCCGGGCTGCAGTGGCAGCTTCCAGGAGCAGTGTGGGGCCAGGGTAGCTTTAGTGGCAGCCACGCTGCACTGCCGCCAGAGATCGTGATCGACCGGTTGGTGACCACTGCTCACAGTCATCCTGGAACTGACTAATACACCCAGGTCTTTCTCCTCCTCTTTTGTTTCCAACTCATCATTGGCTGCATAAACAGGCACATAGTGAGAAGAAGTAGGGAAGACTGAAAGCTAACTTGATGACAGTGTACAAGCACTTTCACAGGAACGAAATGCCAGCTACTAATGGGCTCTTTAATCTAACAGAGAAAGATGTAACAAGAACCAATGGCTGGAAACTGACGCCAGACAAATTAAATTTGGAAATGAGGCACACATTTTTAAGAGCGAGGGTGCTTAACCAGTGAAACAAACTCCCAAGGGAGGTGGTGGATTCTCCTGCTACCTCCAAACCAAGACTAGATGCCAACGTGGAAGACAGGAAGACACGCTTTAGAGGAACACATGTTTTGCGTTAGTCACACACAAGTCATTGGGCTCAATGCGGGGTAAATAGGTGAAATTCTGCAGCCTGTGCTGTACAGAAGGTCAGACTAGAGAGTGGGTGTCAAAGTTTTTTGATCACGCCCCCCTTCTTTGTGTCTGTACAAGTTTACCCTCCCCCCGCCACACAAATACATCTATTGATACATGCAGGGGTGGGGCTTCAACTGAATCATTTTCGGCTTCTTTCTTTTTCACTTGAGTTTTTTATTTCTTGAATGAATGAGCCAACGATCCATTGGAATAAGAGTCAAAGTAAAACTGTATTTGTGGTCCCTACTTACAATGAAATGTGCACACCGCGCCAGCAAACAGATCCACGTACAGATGGCAATGACTTTGTATAATGCTGTGCAAGGCTAACAAAAATCTGTCAAAACGCACAGCGCCACCTAGAGTCAAATGCACAGTGCTGTCTGAGGACTGGAACTGTCTCGTGCCCCCCCTAAATATATTCTGCCCACCCCCAGAGGGTCTTGCTCCCCATTTGAGAACCTCTGGACTAGATGATCTAATGGCTCCGTCTGGCTTAAATTCTATGAATTTATGACTCATTGTCTTGAGTGGATCATTATCTTGGATGAACAAGTTGCTCCTCTGAATGCTGATAGGCACTCAACAAGGATAGACGCTGGCCAAGAAGAATCGGGATTGTCACAGTAAAACCAGGATAGATGGTCTCTTTACCCTATAAACCAGGTCCTTTACTGTCTTGGGGGGAATCTCACAATTGTACCACTCTTCCCGCTGGGAACAACACCCCCTCTATGCTATATAACTCTCTCAAAACTGGATGAATGGGCAACAAAATGGCAGATGAAATTTAACGTTAATAAATGCAAAGTGGTGCACATTGGAAAACATAATCCCAACTATACATGTAAAATGATCGGGTCTAAATTAGCTGTTACCACTCAAGAAACAGATCTTGGAGTCATTGTGGATAGTTCTCTGAAAACATCCACTCAATGTGCAGCGGCAGTCAAAAAAGCTAACAGAATGCTGGGAATAATTAAGAAAGGGATAGAAAATACGACAGAAAATATCATGTTGCCTCTATATAAATCCATGGTACGCCCACATCTTGAATACTGTGTGGAGATGTCATCACCCCATCTCAAAAAAGATATATTGGAACTGCAAAAAGGTGCAGAAAAGGTCTACAAAAATGATTAGGGGTATGGAACGGCGACCATATGAGGAGAGATTAATAAGACTGGGACTTTTCAGCTTGGAAAAGAGATGGTTAAGGGGAGATATGATTGAGGTCTATAAAATCATGACGGTGTAGAGAAAGTAGATAAGGAAGTGTTGCTTACTACTTCTCATAACACAAGAAGTAGGGGTCACCAAATTAAATTAATAGGCATCAGGTTTAAAACAAATAAAAGGAAGTATTTCTTCACACAAAGCACAGTCAACCTGTGGAACTCCTTGCCAGAGGATGTTGTGAAGGCCAAGACCATGACAGGGTTCAAAAATAACTAGATAATTTCATGGAGGTGAAGGGTTAAAATCCACGTGCATTTTATATAACAACCTGGTATATGGATTGTGCCAGCTCTTTCTCAGACCCAAAGTCCAAAGTTTGGTCTGGAGACCAGAGGCCTAGCTAATAGTGATCAGCTAAGAGAAAGCTGGGGTAAACAAGATAACATTGCCTTTGCTAAGATATGATTGGTCAGTAGAAATGCCAGATGTTGAAGCAATAACTGAATAATTATGTTTCATCCAATGTTTCAAATTGAACAAAGGATCCCTGTTCCTATTGTGTTTCTCCTGAAGGGAAAACAGTCTTCCCACAGATCCAACCTTGAGTTTATGAAAATTGGCACATGTCAGTATAATGATATGGCATCCTTCCACTTCCCTTCCCAGGGACCAATGCCTGCCTTAAGGCATAAAGGAGACAATCTGTATTACCATATCCTTTCACTGTTTCTTTGCTTTATCCCCTAGACATGTACCTGTCGGACAATCAAAGGAGTTGCTCCATTCCTATGGACCCCAAATCAGAATTCAACATATATATTGTATACTAATAACATTTTATCAAAGTATTAATTGAATGTTAACTTGCTAATTTGAGACCATGGGCGGAGACATTATGTAACCTTTTAACCATTGGCTAATGTGCTATCTTGTCTTGCTGCAAAACCTATCCTGGGGTGTGGAACTGCCTACCCCGTCACTTTCCCCCGCCCATGGAAAATCTATATATTTCATTGTAATCAATTGATTGACAGTGTCTCTGAGCCTAATAAGCCAGGTGACACTCCGCCAGCGCTGTGTGTAATAAACCCCTATGCTTTGACCTCTACATGGTGTGGATTTATGTCCTTCAGAGGGTAGGTTCATCGATGGCTATTACCCAGGATGGGCAGGAATGGTGTCCCTAGCCTCTGTTTGCCAGAAGCTGGGAATGGATGACAGGCGATGGATCACTTGATGATTCCCTGCTCTGTTCATTCCCTCTGGGGCACCTGGCACTGGCCACTGTTGAAAGACAGGATACTGGGCTGGATGGACCTTTGGTCTGACCCAGTATGGCCATTTTTATGTTCTTATGTTCTTATATGCTTACCACCAAGAAGGTCCGATTGGACACCTCAGTCTCTTCCTTTCGGGTGCTTTTGACCAGAACTATACAGTCACCCCCGGCCTCCTTAAAACAAAGAGATCTGTTAGCAAATAGCACAAAGCATTAGAGAAAATAACAGGCAGCTGTCACACACCTACACTCATCTATCCCACGTCTCACTACAAGCTAAGGTAGACAGGCTTTGCTCTGGAGATAGAGGAACAGAACTGGCCCAACTTACATTCTTTTGGGAAGCCAAGGAGCTCTTGGGACCCAGCCTAGTTTCCCTGTGTCTCTGAGAGCCTCTTCCCATGTGTTTGCCCCTTTCTTGTGGAAGCAGCCTTTGCTGAAACCTGTGTGAGCCTGGGCCCAGTCACCATAGTGCTCAGCTGTGTCTGTGTTACAGGGCCAAGGTGTGAAGCTGACCTTTGCCCTCAGACTGCTTTTTTCCAGCCAAACATTTAAGATGAGGCCCCCGGGGCTGTTGCTCCATTGCTTGTCAGTTAGACCCATTCAGCCTCAATGTATTGCAAACACTGGTCCGGTGACTGTGCTGAAACTCCTGTTGTCCCCATGATGCTCCAAGACTCCCCTCAGAAATCCACTACCTACCCCTCACTGTGACCTCCGAGCACCCCCACATCTGCCACAGACACCAATGTGCTGGAGTCACAGGGCTGCCCAGAAGCCAGCTGTCACAGGAGGCTTTGGTAAGACACATGGGAGGTGTGTTGCTCTGTGGAACCCTGACATAGCCTTGATCTTAGGGTCTCAGAGTATCTGAGCACCTGGAATTTATTTATTCTCCCGCCACCCCTGTGAGGCAGGGCAGGGCTATTATCCACCTGTGCAGAAGCTCAGAGACAGGAAATGGCTTCCCCATGGTCACACACAGCATGGGAATTAAATCCTGAGTCACAGAGCAGTGCTCAGATCACAGGCCCAGCCTTCCAGCCATCTGAGCAGTGACAGGCCTGGCTGGATTCTCTACTGCACCAGCAGAGCTCCCCGCATGCTGCAGAGAGTGGGGATGGCAAGGACCCAGTTACAGGGGTTTGATTCGCTGGCCTGTTCTCCCCCTGCCTCAGCTGAGCTTAGAGCAGCCTGGGGGCTGGGCTGACCTGCACCTGATGGTGACGGCTTCCAAGAGCACAGCACAATCTGGCCAAGTCCCTGCAGACGGGGGCTACCCCAGAGTGTCCCCTTGGCACCTGAGGAAGTCCTGCAGGCACCTGGCCCTTCTCTCTAAGGTCTTTGCAATGACTTACTCTCAGCCTGATATATTTAAAACAAGAGCCCCCTTTGTGGGAGTCACATTAATTCAGTCTTCAAAACACAGGCTCTTCTTCCCTCCAGCCCCATGCTTCTCCTTTACTTGGGAGACCCTATCCCCCTGCTTGCTGTGGTTAGCACTGGTTCAGCTTTCCCGCACCACCTGCTGCTCCTTTTCCCCTGAGTCCCCGCGAACTACCCCATCTCTTCCCACTAGGCCCTGACCCCTGCTCCTCCACTTCCCCTGAGGGTCTGATACCCAGCCAGGCTACAGCCCAGCCATGGTAAGAGCTGCCCAGGGAGCCGAGGCTGCTGTGTGGAGCCCCGCATTTTCCATTTTCCCTGAGTAGAACATCCTGAGGGGTGGGAACACAGGCTGGGGGCTTCACTCGGGCCCCCAGTCCCCTTTCCAGGGCACGAGGATGGTCTGGGAATCCACATAGTGGCTCTGTCTCCCTGGGCAGCTCTTATCATGGCCTGTCTCTGGCTTCAGGCCTGGAGAGGGGGTGGAGCCTCCGGTAATGAGGAGAAGCAGGGGGAGAGGTCTTGGGGGAAGAGATGGGGCAGAGGGAGAGGAAGAGAGGGAACAGGTGGAGCAGAAGGTGGGGCTTCAAGGGGGAAGACAAGGGATGGGCAGGGTCACAGAGGTGACCGGGCTCCTGCATGTGTCCCGCTTTTACCTTTTGAAAAGGTGATCCCCCTACATTGGCTGGGGTGGCCTGGGATAGGAGCTAGCCGTGCCTCTGTTGGGGAGTTTACACCCTTTCCAATCAGCTGGGGCAGCACAAACAGAGGTGAGGGGTAAGGGGAGGGAATCAGTAGCGTAGCTGGGGGGGGGTGCAGGGGAAGCAGCCGCTTCCCCTCAGCACATTTTCCAAAAGTGGCGCCTTAGTTAGGGGTTACCATGGCGCCAGCGGGCGGGGCCCACGCTCCGCTCTGAAGCTTGGCCTGCCGGGCCGGCGCTGGGCTCCTGCAGGCAAGGGGGGGCAGCACAGCTGGAGGAGCCATGGGGAGGGGGCAGCATAGCCGGAGGAGCCATGGGGGGGGGCGCGGCAAGGCCGGAGGAGTCATGGGGGGGGGGGCCCGGCCGGAGGAGCCAGGGGGGGGGGGCCGGGGGGGGAGCCAAGGGAGTGTGGCCAGAGGAGGAGCCAAGGGGGGGGCACCTTTTTAATGTTTGCTCCCCCTGCTCTTAGAACCTGTCTACGCCACTGGAGGGAATCTGGGCCTGAGTCCTTTGCCAGGACTCCTCTGTGTCAGACCCTCACTCACACACAGCTCTGCTCTGCCTCGGTGGGGAGTGGGATGAACAGGTGTGTGGTGCACAGAGCCATTAACGGGGATGCGGAGGTTTCCTGAATGGCTTTTGCTGGGCTCCTGCATTAATCATGTCTCTGACACAATTCAGTCACAAACACCTGGCTGAGGGCGTAGGGGAAGGGTGGGTGTCTGTGTCCCTGGAATAGCCCCTGTCCCCAGCTGGTGCAGCACCCATGGGTCATGCTGCACCCAGAGCGCTCAGGAAGGTCCAGGACTGTGACTGCAGCTTTTTTCATGGCCTGTGGATGTTTTACCAGAGACGGGTCAGTGACAGTCCAGGTGTAATGGGAAACAAGATCCACGTCCCTTCTTTTTATTAACTGTATAGCCAGGAATGCTGAGATTGGAGTAGCCAGAGATAGAGCTAATTATGGGCCAACATCCCACCTGTCTCCTGACTCTCCATGAACAAACTCACTCTATAAATGTTGCTGCCTGCCTTGGTCTCCTTCCCGTAGTGCCCTGTCCTCCCTCACTAGCAAGTGGGGACAGCCCCTTGCCCATTGCTCCATGCCTTAGACCAGTGTTTTTCAAACCCGTGGGTTGGAACCCGGTACTGGGTCGCGGCATGGAAGTCACTGGATCGCCTTGCTCTGGTCAGCACCGCCGACTGGAACATTAAAACTCCCATCAGTGGTGCTGCCCAGGTAAGGCAGGCTAGTGCCTACCTTTTCCAACACCGGGCTGCACCCCAGAAGTGGCCAGCAGTGGGTCCTGCTTCTAGGCAGGGGGGCCAAGGGGCTCTGTGCACTGCCCCCACCCCAAGCACCGGCTCTGCACTCCCATTGGCCGGGAACCAGCCAATGGGAACTGGGGGAGGGAGGCGGTGCCTGCGGGCTAGAGTCACGCAAAGCCGCTTGTGCACTTCCATCTAAGAGCTGGGCCTCCTGCTGGCTGCTTCCGGGGCGTAGCGCAGTCTGCGGTGCCACGACAGGCAAGAAGCCTACCTCTGCACCCCGGCTGTGCTGCTGACCGGGAGCTGCTGAAGGTAAGTCCATGCCCCAAACTACGCCCCAACCCTCTGCCCAGCCCTGAGCCTCCCCCAAACCTGGAACCCCTTCCTGAACCCCAAACCCCTCATCCCTGGTGCCACCCCAGAGCCTGCACCCCAGCCCAGATCCGTGACCCTCTCCCGAACCCCAACCCACTGCCCCAGCCCAGACGCCCCTCCCACACCCTGAACCTCTCATACCCAGCCCACCCTGCAGTCCTCACCCCTGCACCCCAACCCTTTGCCCCAGCCCTGAGCCCCTCCCTCCCCCCAACCCCCTCATTCCTAATTCCGTTGTGTCACAGGCATCAACAATTTTCTTCAACTGGGTCCCCAGAAAAAAAGTTTGAAAACCACTGCTTTAGACCCCATCTGAACCTCTCTCTACAGAGTGGAGATCAGTAGCTCATTTCTTCTTGGATGTATGGGTTCAGGATGTAATAGGTGACCACGTCTGGTGTTCTTTGTCTCCTGTGTTACAACCGCTGGAGCCGGGCGAGGAACTGACCCTTCACTTGATGAACACCCTGATTATCCTCGCACGAAGGTGTTTGCTTTTCACGCTGTACACAATGGGGTTCATCAGGGGCGGGACCAGCAGGGAGACGTAGCTCAGAATAATCTGAAGCAAGTGAGAAGAGCTATTCCAGAATCTGTACATCACAACCAAGCTGATGTCTGGTGTGTAGAAGAGCAGGATGGCGCAGATGTGGGAGACGCAGGTGTTCAAGGCCCTGAGGCATTGATCATGGGACGCAATGCTCAGCACTGTTTTGAGGATCATCACATAAGAGAGGAAGATGAGCAGCAAGTCCAACCCCATTGTTACGAGTTTGGTAAACAAGCCAAAGATATTGTTGACTTTGATATCTGAACAAGCCATCTTCATGACCTCCTGGTGTAGGCAGTAGGAATGGGTGAGGACATTGGCTCGACAGTATCGGAACTGTTTCAGGAGTATGGTGAGTGGGAGTATTACAGCCACCCCTCTTAGAACACACACCAGTTCCAGCTTGGCTATTCTTGGCAGGGTTAAGATGGAGGCATATCTCAGCGGGTCACGGATAGCTATGAAGCGATCCATGGCCATCAACAAGAGGATGGAGGATTCAATGCATTGAAGCGAGTGGATGAAGAACAGCTGGGCAAAACAGGCATCGAAGCTGATCTCCCTAAAGTTAAATAAGAATATACCCAGTGTCGTCGGCATGGTGGATATCGATAAGCCAAGGTCTGAGATGGCCAACATGGAAAGGAAAATGTACATGGGCTCATGGAGGCTTGGATCTGTTTTTATAATGAACAGAATGACTGAATTTCCTACTATCGAAATGACATACATTAAGCAGAAGGGGATAGAGATCCAGAGATGGACGTCTTCCTGCCCAGGTATCCCGGTGAGAAGAAACACTGCAGAGTTGAAGTTGGTGTCATTGACAGCTGACATAATGTACTGGGTAGGTCCAGGGAGTTTTGAACTTTCCTTCCTGAAAGGAAAAAGAACAGGAGACTTGATGATATTTAATGAGACATCTTTCTGCTCTGAGTGCAAGTCTAGAGACTCCCAGGAGCTCAAGGAAAATCAGCAAAAACATAGTCTTGGATTTACACCACTGTGAGGAAGATCGGCACAGCCAGACTGGATCAGACCTGCAGTCCATCTAGCCCAATATCCAGTGGCCAGGTCCAGATGCTGCAGAGGAAGGTGGAAGCTCTGCAATAGGCAGCTATAAGACAACCTGCTGCAAGAGACAATTTTCCCCTGACACCCACTAATTAGACATTTTTTGGGTGTAAATCAGGAAGGTTTAGAGCCCTTTCATGAGTTTTTTTTTTTTAAATCCTCACTACTGTATTTGGATTTTCTGGTCACTCATATAAACACATCCAGTCCCTCTTTGAATCCTGCTAAGCTCTTGGATTGTGCTAAATGCTACTATAGGAACCACCACATTCTCATTTCCCATTTCCACTTTCCAAATAACTACCCTATACCCCAATTGCACCCAAGGAGCGGCCATTCGGTTAGCCCAGCTTATGCAGTGGGAAAATTTTCTGAGGAAAAGAGGCTTGCTGGAAGGGGCCTTGCATGGTCTAACTGGAGCAGCCGCTATCTGGACAATAAACAAGGCCCAAGACCATGAACAACGCCTGGGAAATTTGAAAAGGGCATCGGGCCTCCTTACTGAGGCAGGGTTAACCAGCACCCACTCAAATATAGAAACCCTCCATGCCCTGTCAGGACTGGGAACCACAACCCAAACCCTCTTAACAAAATTTATAAACACCCTCGTTTTAATAGGGAAAGACACCGGATGAGATTCAGCTTGCAGCCAAATGCAGGATTTCTTTAATGGTCTCTTAGCAGAAATGCAGAGTGATGTCCTCAGTCAGCGATGGCCCAAAGCCCTTAACACTACTGCAGAAGTGCCACCCGAGCTGTGGAAATGGAGGCATACGTGGACGTTGTCAGGATGGGCCTGCGACTCCTCAAAATGCTCTTTCCAGGCCTCGGGGCCTGTCAATGGCACATGGGCCCCAGTGCACTTACTTTTGCCGGGACCCTGGGCGGGCTGTCTATGGGACTGCATTATCGGCCGGCAGGTATGGGAAGTCAAGTCACCCCATGAACCTAGCCGTTTTATCACCACTCCCCATGATTTCGCTGCTCAACAGGTCTGGGTGGGAATCGGAATCTTGTGGTCCTTATGGCCCTTGGAACCCCCACAGTTGTTTTGTCTCCGTAAGTTGCACCCTGGGGAATTACTGAACATCTTTGATACAGTTTGTTGGGAAGGAGAAGCAATAGGTAAGGCCCCAGGAGGAGAACTCCTATTTAGCAAAAAGGATGGTTGCGCCCTGCCATCAAATCCCCACATCCCTCTTCCCTTTCACCTTAACTTAACCACTACCCAGGGTAGCCACTTTATCACATGGCCTGCTAATCCCCAAATCTACGTAACCCTCCACCCAGCCGTCCCCTTTACTTTCGATTGGACTTCCCTCATCCCAAACCGCTTCTTAAATTTGACTTTTCTGATTTCCATCCTCTCAAACATATCTCACCTCCAAAACCAAATACATGTAATAGAGGTTGAATACAACAGAGAGGCCAAAGCATTTCAAACTGCCTACCAAGTGGGTGCCCTATGTTCTTCCCACGACGTTTTGTGTTTTGCCTCTAAAAAAATCACCCAAGCCACGCCCAGCCTCTTCACATCCTCAGTCTTAAAAAATACTAGCTGGTCTAATTCTTGCAATCTGTTGCGTTTTATTAATCGCCACCCTTTGTTGCCTGTGCAGGGTGTGTCGTTTACCCCAGCTACAGGTTCAATCACCACCCCAAGCCCTTCCTTTTCCCATCGATACCCCCAACACAACACTATACTTTCCTACAGACCCAGAAGTTAGTCACCTTAGTGTCCACCCCTCCGGCACTACCAGTCTCGCGTCCACTGATCCCCTTTTACAAGAAACTAAGCCTAAATACTGCACTATGGCCTCTTTAGCAAATTATAATAATGATGCCTACATGGCATCAGAGGAGGGAAATTGTGGGGAAAAAGAACTAGGTGGCCTTCTTTATGGCAGCCAAAGTAACACCGAAGGCCCAAGTTCAGGCCCTCTGACAGAAGCTGACTATACAGACGGCCTTTACATAGAACAGTACAGGCCAGGGCCTGAACAAAACTAAGCTGTACAAGCCCCTGTCAAGGCTATGACCAGAGGAGGGAAAGGGGGGGGGGTAGGGAGCAATGTGAAAGGCTTAGCAACATAATAACTGCTTGTTTATGAAAAACATGATAGCCGCTTGTTGTGAAACATGATAACTGCCTATCTGTAAGAACATGATAATGCTTGTCTATGAAAGATAATAACGGCTTATATGAAGAAATTGCTTCCAGTAAAGGCCAACTTCTCCTATAGTTCCAGCTATCTGCCAATCAGCCAATCATATATCATCTTTGGGCGTCCCATGCCCTTAACCAGAGAACCCCGGAAAAAAACAATATGTACCCTGACGAAAACAACACTCCAACTGGTGCCAAGTACCACCCAGGTCGGAAACCCCCCACCCAATAGGCACCCAATTCTCGTAAATAATGAGGGAGCTACCGGGAAAAAGGGACAGATCCCAACTCTTATTTTCGCAAAAATGACGCATAAATGACGTATTATTTGTACTATGCTTGCGGTTTGAGCAAATAAAGCAGCCTGCGTGCTGTGCTGGGTGTGGTAGGTTTCGGACTGCTACCCCAACGCGTTGGTATGTTTTGCAATAAACTGGCCTCAGGCTTGAGTCTGTGAACTAAAATCAATGCGTGGGTGACTTTTTCCACGACAGCGCCATTGATATATTATAGTTGGGAGTTCTGCAGCCTACTTGAGCACAGTTTGATTTTACAATTATGACCTTCCCACAAAAAAAAACCCCACCCTTTCCAGACCTCCACTTCTGAATATTTCCCAGTGTATCATGACATGTGTGTAAACCCATGGCAAGTGCATGGTGAAAAAGGTAATTGTATTTATCTGTCCTGCATTGAAGCCAGGGCCGCCGAGAGCGGGTTCGGGCCCCGGTGAAAAAAAAATGTCGGGCCCCCCAGCAAGCGCGGACCGGCTAAAAATAATGATACTACCGAGAAAGACAAAAACATATACAACATAGTCGGGCCCCAGGCCCCCTTCCGGACCGCCGGGCCCCGGAAAGACAAAAACATATGCAGCATAGTCAGGCCCCGGGCCCCCGTCCGAACCGCCGGGCCCTGGTAATTTGTACCGGCTTCTCCCCCCCTCTCGTCGGCCCTGATTGAAGCGATTTATAAACTTGTTTCATTGCCTCATTATATATAATTATTTATTTTCTCCACTCCTGAGAGTCCAACTTATGTCACTGCCTCTTTGCAGCACATGGGATAAATTCTTAAGGCCAGGTTTTGAATTCAATAACAGTGACTTCAACTATGTCACTCCAGATTTCCATGTTTAATTGCGATCAGAACCAGGCTCTATTAACCTTCCCTTACCAACTGTTCCCGATGATACACTCTGTCACCAAGAATCCCTCCAAGAGAAGCTGAAGTGCTTTACCTGGCCAGGGTTGACTGAATCCAGAGAGTTTGATCATCATACAGGATTCTCTTCATCCTCACAGGACCTGCATCCTCTCTCCATACAAGGGTCTGTAAATATCTGGGAAGTTACAGCCCATCACAGACAGTTACTTCAGCTGGATGGGGGAAGAGGATGGCATCACAAATGAGTGAACAGTGAAAACACTATGTTTACACTCATATCCAGTTGAGTATGCAAGTTACTTCAGCCATTCTCATGTAACAGGTGATGGGTGTCCATTATATACAACCACTCTTACAGTCCCCTTTCCTGCACCTCAGCTCGACACTTTTCTAAAACACAAACCAGTGGATCTGTTCTCCCAGGACTTTTTGCACAGAGGGATTGTGTTCATGACGCTGAATGTAAATGTCACAAGCAGCTTCTGATCAGTTACCAGGAGATAGTATCATGCAACTGTTCACTGAACAAAGAGTTAATATCACAGATCCATTGCAAATAGTATGTGGAGTACTTCTGAAATACTTTCTAAAGCAAAAGCCATTAAGCAGTAAAGTTAACATTACTCCTTCCTGTAGAGATTCCAACAGCTTTGCTTCTGGACTTTCAATATAGAGGCAAGTTTGATTTGTAATATTTGTATTACAATGAAAAGTTTGGGCATAACATTTACACATCTGTACTTTAGCACACACATATCAACCCATTCTTCTCCTCTGATCTTCTTTCAGAGATGATTTCTCAGGTTAGAGTGGGACTTAAAATGCACCGTCTGTCATCTGGATTTCTTCAGAACCTGAAAAGATCGCAGTTCCCCTCTGGTGTTACCCGGACCGGTGATCTGCTAGGTCACTCCAATCCTTGACTGGTAGCCAGCCTTACCCTGCTCTGCTGTGAGAACACTCACTCCTGGGCTGTTCACACACAACCTCTGGCATGTAAGCTGCTCCTTGGATTGTGCAACCAAATAACACCAGCCAATATCTCCGGTCCCAGACACAGCCCTAGGAACCTCCATCTTGCAGTGTCCAGTTATGCCCGCTGGACGCTGCAAGCTTATATGAGTTCATCAATTTAAAAAAGAAATTGATATGTACCAGGCTTATTATCCCCAGAGGAGTCTCTGACACACTTCAGACCAAACACACTGCTTCAGGTAGAATAAACAAACAGATTTATTAACTACAAAGATAAATTTTAAGTGATTATAAGTCAAAGCACAACAAGTCAGATTTGGTAAAATGAAAGAAAAGCAAAACACATTTTAAGCTGATCTTAACACTTTCAGTGCCTGTACAAACTTAGATGCTTCTCACCACAGGCTGGCTGGTTGCTCTTCAGCCAGGCTCTCCCCTTTGATCAGCGCTTCAGTCGCTTGGTGTGGTGTCTGTAGATATAGTTGGAAGAGAGAGAGAGAGAGTCTGGCAAAGTCTCTCCCTTTTATCATGTCCTTTCTTCCCTCTTGGCTTTGCCCCGCCCCCCCATAGAGTCAGGTGAGCATTACCTCATCGCAGTCCGAAACTGACCAAAGGAAGGGGGGTGACTCACTCGAGAGTTTTAAGGGATTCTTTTGTTGCTGCCTAGGCCAGCGTCCTTTGTTCCTGTGAGGCTGGGCTGGGTTTGTTCCATACACGCACTGATGAGGTGTGAACTGCCCCTCTGCTCTTGGAGAGTTTTTGCCTGGGCTTGTTTTAAGCCATGAGGATACATTTTAAGCTTCATAACTATATACATGAAATTATAACCTATAACCTTACTATAACTGCATCCGAAAAAGTGGGCTGTAGCCCACGAAAGCTTATGCTCTAATAAATTTGTTAGTCTCTAAGGTGCCACAAGTACTCCTGTTCTTATAACATCACTGTAACAATTACTATAACATCACTATAACAACCAAGCTCAGTGCATCATGAGCCTTCCAAAGACACCCAAACTTGGCACTGGATACCAGTCCCCCCGAGGTACAGAGTGTCACACAGTCTGTAGCCTGTATCCAGAGTGATAACAGACATTGGGATTAGCATAGAAAATACTCATTCCCTGAGCTCTCACTCTTTAGTACATAGTGACCCCAGCACCTGTTATTCAGGCACGATGAGGGTTTGCAGGAAGTGGATTTCAAGGTCAAATGCATGAGTATTCATGGAAATGGAACTTCATTTCACACACGAACATAGTCTATTGCTCTCACTCTCTCACTCTCTGACTGTCTCTGTCCTGTATTCATAAAGTCCATAGCACCCGGGAACAGAATTGTGACGGACACGGAACTGAGCTTCCATAATGGATGTGTATGTGAAACCCAGTTGTTGGGATTTTTGCTGAAGAGCTACATTGGGTTAACTATTGGGATGTTTATGTTATGGCGGTATTATGGCTCTTCGTAGTTCAATAGCAGGCTGCTAGAAAACAAGCAGGGAAGGAAACTACAGCTCAAGAAAAGCCATCGCTCAGTCAGCACTTCAGGGAGATTGAGAGACTACAAGCTGGGAAGAGCCTATTTCTGGGCTCCAGCCACGTTACACAGGTTGTTTTACCAGCGCTGGGAGTCTCTGCAGATGTGGGGCAAGTGTTGCTGAGAAGCTCTTCAGACTGACAGGCACACACACCACTGGGGAAGTCTGAAGGCCCTTGGCCTGCCTGGGTCCCTGTCAGAGTGGGAAGATTTGCGGTCAGAGATGTGTACTCTTATTCTCCCATGTTATGCTTTCTTCCTGCTGTTGAGATTAAACTGTATTTTGGTTTAAGAAGGCTGGCTGGTCACTCATCTCACTACTACTCACAGACTCCCAGGTGCCGAACCCACTTGGACTGCTGGGTAAGGATCCGGTAGCCCAGGGACCAGGATGAGGGTGCGAGGATTGAGAGGGAAGGGTACGAGGCCTGACATCTGATGCTCTGAGAACAGGGCGTGAGCAGAGATACCGGTAGCCATATAACTCTTAGAGGTATCTACAGAGCAGTAGTGCTGGAACCCTCAGCCAGTCAGGAAACAGCAATATGACCTATATGACCTATTACCATGAAGCAACGCAGCTCTGAATTCCTGCATTCACAATCGAGCCAGAGAAAAAAACCTTTGAAAATGCATCTGCTGATTAAATTTCCAGGAGCAAATAAACCTGACACAATTTGGGAACTAGTCATTGATATTTCGTGGGGTCTTCTCTCATTCAGCCCCGGCATGATTGGAGCCAGAGCACACAGCACCTCTAGAAATGGGACCCCTTGAGAAATCCTGACTCGGGGCATCGGGGTTTTAACACTCCATAATCGCTTTGAATGTCAGATCTCTGTGTAACTTGAACAACCCACCGTGGAGCATGAGCAGATTTAGGGGAGGGGTTCCCAAGCTAGCTACTGCTGCCTGCCCTCCAGCCCCTGTCACTGAGTCACCCCAACAGCCCAGCTGAGTCCTCTGCCGCTGCACAGAACCTCTGCAAATGGAAACAGCTCGCAGCCTTTCCCCTTCACTTCACATTTTAAAGACAGTGAAAGCTGCCAACATACCCAATTCCTGCTAGCCGAGGAGCTGATGACACCAGAGGTCTTCACCCTGAAGGACAAGGAGTCATCGGATAGTTAGCACAGGCAGCAGGCAGTATCTGTTAGATAGGGAGGCAACTGTCTTTATGAAGAAAGCTTCCACATTTCCTTGGGGGCCACTTGGCCATCAGGGAACCTCAGCTGCTTGGCTTAGTGTGCACCAGCTTTAACCTTGTCACGGCCAATGGCAAACTGCAGGAGGCCAAATCACAGGGGATGCGCGGTGATCTTACCCACCTGGACTGCAGTGCCAGCCCTACTGCAGTTTCTATTCCTGGAATCCGGGCTTGTCATCACTGTCCGTATGGTTTCGATTAGTCACATGGCTACCATGGGGGTGGCTGAGTGGTAACGATGATGCTGTCACAGCTGTGATCTTGCTGAAATAAAATAAAATAGGATAATAATAATAATAAATGTATAATATAGAAGCAGATTTCTCCCCGGCAGCCTCCTTTCCTGCATTACAAACCCAGGATGCAGGCCAGGGAAGGGAGATTCCACAAGGCTCCATATAGGAAACTTCCCTCGGCTCATTTCAGGAGGTGACGTCCCTTCCCTTCTCCCTGAGGAATGAAAGGGGGGGGTCAAGTTCCCCAAAGTTATGCACAGATGTCATTGATCCACTGGTACTAGGCCCACCCACCATCTCTGTGCCTTCACAACTGCTCTAGACCCTCTCCAGCTCCGTGCTAGCACAGGCTCATCAGAGATGTGCTCCCAGTACCTGTCACAGTAGCCACTGCCCACAGGATCTGCTGAAGGGGCGTTGTACAGGGTGGAAGGGGCTATACAGAGATGGGAAGGCTGATTAGAGTAGCTGATGGGCACAATACCCCAGCCACAGACTGGCCAGGGGAATTTGACCTTTCCATACCAAGAGTGCAGCCATAGACTCCGTCAGTGCAAACTTCATTTATGTTACGAGGACGAGGCAGATGAAAAGCCTCCAAGTTCTCTTGGGAATCCAGTCAGCTGCAGCTGGGTAGCATCATGGCAACTGATCTTTCAGAGAAAAATGATCCGTTTTCTATGAAACCTCACCCCAAAAATGGGTGAAAAGGAAACATTTTAATTTGGGTGAAAATTCTTTGTGGTGGTGGTGACTGTTTTTCAGCTGAGCTTTAGCTCAAACCATGAGCCTCTGTCCCTTCTGCTACAGGACCACACCCACAGGTGGCAGCGCTAGCCCCTCATCAGCCACACACAGTGAACCACCTCTTCGGGTAACCATATTTCCCAAAGAGAAAGCAGGTGATCCCCAGATGCTCGCTCGAGCCCCCCGTGCGAGGCTGTCACCCATTGCTGGAACCCTGCAGGGGACACCCTTAGGTCTCAGAAGGCTGTCACCTGTGGCTGGAAAGCTAGAAAATCTGAAGCACTCCAAAGGCTAGGAAACCAAAGGCACATGAAAACAAACCCCACATTAAAATCTCAGTGTTTTTAAATCAATCTCATGATTTTTTGGGGGTGTGACTCATAATTTTTAAATGGGACTTGGTGATAGTACATACATAGTTCAAAAGATCTGAAAAAACAACTAGCAAATGACACAAAAGCTAACAGCAATTTTTTTAAAGTACATCAGAAGCAGGATGCCTGCCAAACAGTCCGTCGGGAAACTGGATGATCAAGGAGCTAAAGGAAGCACGCAAGGAAGATAAGGCTGTTGCAGAGAAGCTAAATGGATTGTTTGCATTGGTCTTCACTGCACATGATGTGAGGGTCATTCCCATGTCTAAGCCTTTCTTTTTAGATGATAGGTCATAGAATCATAGAATATCAGGGTTGGAAGGGACCTCAGGAGGTCATCTAGTCCAACCCCCTGCTCAAAGCAGGTCCAATCCCCAACTAAATCATCCCAGGGCTTTGTCAAGCCTGATCTTAAAAACCTCTAAGGAAGGAGATTCCACCACCTCCCTAGGGAACCCTTTCCAGTGCTTCACCACCCTCCTAGTGAAAAAGTTTTTCCTAATATCCAAACTAAACCTCCCCCACTGCAACTTGAGACCATTACTCCTTGTTCTGTCAACAGGTACCACTGAGAACAGTCTAGATTTGAGTTACTGTCCCACATTTAGGTATCAATAGAGGAGGTTTTGGAACAAATTGATATATTAAACAGTATTAAGTCACCGTGACCAGATGGGATTCACCCAAGAGTTCTGAAAAAACTCAAATATCAAATTGATGAACATAGAACATAAGAACGGCCAGATTGGGTCAGACCAAACATTCATCTACACCAGTATCTGGTCTTCCAACAGTGGCCAATGCCAGATGACCCAGAGGGAATGAACAGAACAGATCAGATAATCATCATGTGATCCATCCCCTGTCTCCCATTCCCAGCTTCTGGCAAACAGAGGCTGGGGACACCATCCCTGCCCATCCTGGCTAATAGCCATTGATGGACCTACCCTCCATGAATTTATCTAGTTCTTTTTTGAACCCTGTTAAAGTCTTAGCCTGCACAACATCCTCTGGCAAAGAGTTCCACAGGTTGACTATGTGTTGTGTGAAAAAATACTTCCTTTTGTTTGTTTTAAACCTGGTGCCTATTAATTTCATTTGGTGACCCCTAGTTCTTGTGTTATGGGAAGGAGTAAATAACACTTCCTGATTCACTTTCTCCACACCAGTCATGATTTTATACACCTCTATCATATCCCCCCTTAGTCGTGTCTTTTCCAAGCTGAAAAGTCCCAGTCTTATTAATCTCTCCTCATATGGTAGCCGTTCCATACCTTTAATCATTTTTGTTGCCCTTTTCTGAACCTTTTGCAATTCTAATATATCTTTTTTGAGATGGGATGACCACATCTGCACATAGTATTCAAGATGTGGGCGTACCATGGATTTATATAGAGGAAATATGATATTTTCTGTCCTATTTTCTATCCCTTTCTTAATTATTCCCAGCATTCTGTTCGCTTTTTTGACTGCTGCTGCACATTGAATGGATGTTTTCAGAGAACTATCCTCAATGCCTACAAGATCTTTCTCTTGACTGGTACCAACTAATTAAATCTCATAATTTTATATGTATAGTTTTGATCATGTTTCCCAATATGCATTACTTTGCATTTACCAACATTGAATTTCATCTGCCATTTTGTTGCCAAGTCACCCAGTTTTGAGAGATCCTTTTGAAGCTCTTCACCATCTGCTTTGAACTTAACTATTTTCAGCCATTATGTATCATCTGCAAATTTCCCCACCTCACTTTTTACCCCTTTTTCCAGATCATTTATGTATATGTTGAATAGGACTGGTCCCAGTACATACTCCTGGGGGAAACCACTAGTTACCATTCTCCTTTCTGAAAATTTACCATTTATTCCTACCCTTTGTTTCCTATCTTTAACCAGTTACCAATCCAAGAGAGGACCTTCCCTCTTATCCATGATAGCTTAATTTGCTTAAGAGCCTTTGGAGAGGCACCTTGTCAAAGGCTTTCTGGAAATCTAAGTACACTATATCTACTGGATCCCCCTTGTCCACATGGTTGTTGACCCCCTCAAAGAATTCTAGTAGATTGGTGAGGCATGATTTCCCTTTACAAAAACCTTGTTGACTCTTCCTAAACATCATCTATCTGTCTAAGAATTTTGTTCTTTACTATAGTTTCAACCAGTTTGCCTGGGACTGAAGTTAGGCTTACCGGCCTGTAATTGCCAGGATCACCTCTGGAGCCCATTTTAAAAATTGGTGTCACATTAGCTATCCTCCAGTCATTTGGTACAGAAGATTATTTACAGGGTTACAAATCACAGTTAGTAGTTCTGCAATTTCACATTGGAGTTTCTTCAGAACTCTTGGGTGAATGGCATCTGGCCTGGTGACTTATTATTCTTTAGTTTATCAATTTGTTTCAAAACCTCCTCTAATGATACCTCAATCTGACACAGTTCCTCAGATTTGACACCTAAAAAGAATGGCTCAGGTTTGGGACTCTCCCTTAAATCCTCAATCGTGAAGACCTATGCAAAGAATTTATTTAGTTTCTCTGTAATGGCCTTATCATCCTTGAATGCTCCTTTAGCAACTTGATCATCCAGTGGCCCCGCTTCTTGTTTAGCAGGCTTCCTGCTTTTGATGTACTTAAAAACATATTACCTTTTGAGACTTTGGCTAGCTGTTCTTCAAATTCCTTTTTGGCCTTCCTATATTTTTACACTTCATTTGCCAGAGTTTATTCTCCTTTCTATTTTCCTCACTAGGATTTAACTTCCACTTTTTAAAGGATGCCTTTTTGTCTCTTACTGCTTCTTTTGCTTTTTTGTTTAGCTATAGTAGGAATTTTTAGGTTCACCTAGCATATTTTTTAATGTGGGGGATACATTTCAGTTGAGCCTCTATTATGGTGCCTTTAAAAATTTTCCATGCAGCTTGCAGGGATTTCACTTTTGGCACTGTGCCTTTTCATTTCTTTTTAACTAACTTCCTCATTTTTGTGTAGTTCCCCTTTCTGAAATTAAGTGCTACAGTGTTGGGCTGCTGTGCTGTTTTTCCCACCACAGGGATGTTAAATCTAATTATATTATGGTCACTATTACCAAGTGGTCCAGTTATATTTACCTCTTGGACCAGATCCTGTGCTCCAATTAGGTCTAAATAAAGAATTGCCTCTCCTCTTGTGGGTTCCAAGACTAGCTATTCCAAGAAGCAGTCATTTAAGGTGTCAAGAAACTTTATCTCTGCATCCTGTCCTAAGGTAACAAGTACCCAGTCAATGTGGGGATAGTTGAAATCCCCCATTATTATTGAGTTTTTTATTTTTATAGCCTCTCTTATCTCCCTTAGCATTTCACAGTCACTATCACCATCCTGGTCAGGTGGTCTGTAATATATCCCTACTGCTATATTCTTATTATTCAAGCATGGAATTACTATCCAGAGAGATTCTATGGTACAGTTTGGTTCATTTAAGATTATTACTTCATTTGATTCAACCCTTTCCTTCCATATAGTGTCACTCCCCACAAGTACGACCTTTTCTGTCCTTCTGATACATTTTGCACCCTTGTATTACTGTGTCCCATTGATTATCCTCATTCCACCAAGTTTCTGTGATGCCTATTATATCAATATCCTCATTTAATAAAAGGTACTCTAGTTCACCCATCTTATTATTGAGACTTCTAGCGTTTGTATATAAGCACTTTAAAAACTTGTCATATTTTGCTATCTGCAATTACATGATGTGATTGAATGGGACTCTTTTTCATTTGACTATTTCTCATCAGATCCTACCCATATCTTATAATCTTCCATCTTCTCCTGCATACTAAGACATAGAGAATCTCTATTAATGGATCCTCCCCTAAGTGATGTCTCTGTCTGAGCCACGTGCATCTCCGCACCTGTCGGCTTTCCCCCAGCCCTTAGTTTAAAAACTGCTCTATGAACTTTTTAATTTTAAGTGCCAGGAATCTGGATCCATTTTGGTTTAGGTGGAGCCCAGCCTTCCTGTATCGGCTCCCCCCTCTCCCAAAAGCTTCCCCAGTTCCTAATAAATCTAAACCCCTCCTTCCTACACCATCGACTCATCCAGGCATTGAGACCCTGCAGTTCTGCCTGTCTTGGCAGCCCTGTGCGTGGAACTGGAAGCATTTCAGAGAATGCTACCATGGAGGTCCTGGACTTCAATCTCTTACCTAGCAGCCTAAATTTGAATTGCCTTGGCCAGAACACAACATCACTTCTTACCCCTCCCATGGGATAGAAAAGGGGAGGGATGAAGACCTCAGACTCACAACCCTCCAAAATGGACCATAAATGATAAAGGGTGGGACTAGGGGTGTGAATTGCATGTATATATAGACCTGGTAGGAGGAGTGGGGAGTGGGAAGGGGAATGGGAGAATGGGGGACTGGGAATAGGGAAATAAGGGAATGAAGAACGGGGACACAGCATCTGAGCTGGGAAGAGGACATGGGGTAAAGGCTCTGCGGCATCAGAGCTTGGATGGGAGACACGGGGGAAAGGCTCTGCGGTGTCAGAGCTGGGAATGGAACACTGGGAATACACGGACTCTGCCGGTGTGTAGATCTATAGATATGCTTGTTTGGAACTAACCCCAATAAATATCGCATTGCACTTCAGACTTCTGGTCTGCTGCTTTCTGTCAGCATGACAAGAACCAGGGGAGAGAGTGAAGGGAACGACCTCTAACTGTGGTATGTAACCTATGGCTTAAACCAGCCTCTGCACCAGATGACTGGCACATAGTTAAAGTGATGCTGATTTTTAAACAAGGCTCCAGAGGCGATACTGGCAATACAGGCCAGTAAGCCTAACTTCAGTACCAGGCAAATTGGTTGATACTATACTAAAGAAGAGAATTATCAGACACATAGATGGACACACTTTGTTGGGGAAGAATCAACACACCTTTTCAAAGGGAAATCATGCCTCACCAATCTATCAGAATTCTTTGAGGCGGTTAACAAACATGTGGGCAAGGGTGATCCAGTTCATATAGTGTACTTAGAGTTTCAGAAAGCCTTCAACAAGGTCCCTCACCAGAGACTATAAAGAAAAGTAAACTGTCATGGGATGAGAAGGAAGGTTCTCTCATGGATCAGTAACTGGTTAAAAGACAGGAAACAAATGGTAGCAATAAAGGGTAAGCTTTCAGAATGGACAGAGGTAAATCGTGGGGCGCCACAGGACCAGAGCTTTCTCACGTCTTCATAAATGATCTGCAAGTTCTGGACACCCTATCCCAAAAATATATATTTGAATTTGAAAAAGTACAGAGAAGTGCAACACAAATATTTAGGGGTATGGAACAGCTTCCAGATGAGGAGAGATTAAAAAGACGGGGACAGTTCTGCTTGGAAAAGAGACAACTAGGGGGGAGATATGATAGAGATCTATAAAATCAGGAGTAGTGTGGAAAAAGTGAATCAGGAAGTGTTTTTTACCCCTTCACAAGAACCAGGGGTCATCCAATGGAGTTAACAGACAGTGGATTTAAAACAAACACAATGCACAGTCAGCCTGTGGAACTCATTGCCAGTGGACATTGTGAAGGTAAAAAGTATAAATGGTCCAAAGTAGATAAAGTTCATGGCCAATGGATGTTTAACCAGAGATGGGACAGTGAAAGGTCAGGTGTAATGGGAAACAACATCCCCGTCCCTTCTCTTTCTTGACTGGATCTACAGGAATTCTGAGATCAGAGCAGCCATCAATACGGCTCTTTATTAGCCAACATCCCACCAATCCCCTGGCTTTCACTGAAAACAATCACTTTGTAAATGCTGCTACCTGCTTTGGTCTCCTTCCCCAGTGTGCTGTCCTCCTTCGCCAGCACCTCTCCCATTGCTCCAGGCCTTAGGGCTGGTCTACACTGCCGCGCTAGTTCGGCGGCTGGGGATCGAAGTTCCGAGTTCGATTGATCGCGTCTGGTGTGGACGCGATAAATCGAACCAGGAAGTGATCCCCGTCGACTGCGGTACTCCAGCTCAACGAGAGGAGTACCGCGGAGTCGACGGGGAGCCTGCCTGCCGCGTGTGGACTGCGTCTGAACCGCGGTAAGTTCGAAGTAAGGTATGTCGAATTCAGCTACGTTATTCACGTAGCTGAATTTGCGTACCTTACTTCGACTTGGGGGGTAAGTGTAGACCAAGCCTTAGACTCCATCTGAACCTCTTTCTAAAGAGTGGAGATCAGTAGCTCATGTTGTCTCGCATGTAAGGACCCAGGATGGAATAGGTGGCCAGGGCCTGTGTTTTTCGTCTCCTGTGTCACCAGCTCTGGAGCCTGGAGATGAACTGACCTCCACTCGATGAATGCCCTGATTATCCTTACAGGAAGGTGTTTACTTTTCATGCTGTACATGATTGGATTAATTTGGGGTGGGACCAGCAGGTACTTGCAGCCCAGGGCAATCTGAAGCAGGGGAGAAGACCCCTTCCTGAATCTGTGTATCACAGACAAGCAGATCTCTGGTATGTAGAAGAGGAGGATGGCACAGAGGTGGGAAACACAGGTGTTCAGGGCCTGAGGCACTCTGCATGGGACACGATGCTCAGCATCTTATTCTCCCATGTTACACTTTATTCCTAGTGTTCAGATTAAACAGTGTTTTGGTTCAAGAAGGCTGGCTGGTCACTCATTTCACCACTACTCACAGACTCCCAAAGGGAAGAACCACAGGTGCCGAACCCACTCAGACCTGCTGGGCAAGCCCAGTCCCCCCACAGTGTGCTGTATCCCAGAGCCCAGTCTGGGTTTGGGAGGATCATGAAATTCTACCCCATGAGAGGACAGGGTACGAGGCCTGACATCTGGCACTCAGAGACCAGACAGACGTCAGAGAGCCTGGTAGCCCTGTAACTCTGAGGGATATTTACAGGGTAGAAGGCCTGGAGCCCTCATCCAATTTGGAAACATAAATCTGGCCTATCGGACAGGATACCACACAGCAATGATGAGCCAAAGAATAAAACCTTTTCACATGCATTTGTTGATTACATTTCTAGGAGGAAATAAACCTGAGGGGATTTGGGAACTAGTCACTGATATTCCTCAGCTTAGCCTCTCACTCAGGATCGGGCCCAGAGCACACGGCACCTCTAGAAATGGGACCCTTGGAGAAATCGTGACTCGGGCCGAGTGGTAATGATGATGATGTCACAGCTGTGGTCTAGTTGAAACAAAATAAAATAGAATGGGAGTTGTCGACAGAAACACTAACCCAGGAACTAATCCCTGTAACAAACCTTGTTGCCTAGTCTGTCCCCATATCTACTCTAGGGACACCATCAGAGGACCCAACCACATCAGCCACACCATCAAGGGCTCATTCACCTGCACATCTTCTAATTTGATATATGCCATCATGGGCCAGCAATGCCCCTCTGCCATAAATGGACACAAATTGGACATCAGGAATGGTAACATACAAAAGGCAGTAGGAGAACACTTCAATCTTCCTAGACATTATATAACAGATTTAAAAGTAGCTATACTTCAACAAAAAATGTCAGAAATAGACTTCAAAAAGGAACAGCAGAACTAAATTTCATTTGCAAATTTAACACCATTAATTTGGGGCTTGAATAGGGACTGGGAGTGGCTGGCTCACTACAAAAGCAACTTTCCCTCTCCTGGAATTGACACCTCCTCCTCAATTACTGGGAGTGGACTACATCCACCCTGATTGAATTGGCCATGTCAACTCTAGTTTTCCACTTGTGAGGTAACTCCCTTCTCTTCATGTGGCAGTATATTTATGTTTGCATCTGTAATTTTCACTCCATGCATCTAAAGAAGTGGGATTTTACCCATGAAAGCTTATGCCCAAATAAATTTGTTAGCTTTAAGGTGCCACCAGACTACCTGTTGTTTTTGTGGATACAGACTAGCATGGCTACCCCTAATCATAGAATATCAGGATTGGAAGGGACCTCAGGAGGTCATCTAGTCCAACCCCCTGCTCAAAGCAGGACCAATGCCCAACTATTTTTTTTTTGCCCTAGATGCCTAAGTGGCCCCCTCAAGGATTGAACTCACAGCTCTGGGTTTAGCAGACCAATGCTCAAGCCACTGAGCTGTCCCTCCCCCTGTGATACTTGCCAGTGAGACAAATATAGCCTTGAAGATTTTTATTGAGATAAATGGAATAGTATTCATATAGTAACTGAATGGTATTATACACTATAAAGCTTTTGCTTAATATACTCACACCCTTCCTTGCTTATCTGGTGGTAAGGGACAAAGGACCAGCCTCACCTCTGGCATTCCAGGAGTTCAGGTCCAGGTTCCTCAATTCTTGAGTGGGAGGTGCAGAGTTTAGGAAAACCTGAAGCTAACTTAGAGTTTCATTTAACTAACTGAATTAAAACTTAAAATTAAAACTAACAGACTAATAGACTAAGAAACTAAGAACGAAGAAGCATGGGGTTAGAAAACTTAGAAAACAAGTTCTGGAACTCAGAACCTCAGAAGCTTAGAAAAACAACCTCTCTTTACAATGACTCTATGCATCCGAAGAAGTGAGGTTTTTACCCACGAAAGCTTATGCCCAAATAAATCTGTTAGTCTTTAAGGTGCCACCAGACTCCTTGTTGTCTCTTTACAATATGGCTCAGCGCTTCTTATAGGGCATGGGTGCTTGAGCCCTCCTTCTATGTCCAAATTTATTTTCCTCACCCACAAAAATGTTAGGGTGCATTTACTCAATAGGCTGGTATGTTTGTACGTATTAATGACATATACATACATATTAATGACATCAGTAACAGATTTTGGATTTTACCATTCACCCGCATTTCCCAGTACCATTTTGTATTTAGTTTCCAGGGGTCTAATATTCCTGGACTCATTTACCCCAGGGTTATAAAAATTCTCCTGCATTATTTCACATGCAAATGAGGTGGGCACTGTCGCAATTTTCTAAACAAACTGTTTTGTTCCAATATGTTGATGACTTTGTCCAAGTAGGAGCATTTGGAAAGGCTTGACAAGATACTGCAGGTCCTAAAGGAAGCAGACCTGAAGGCACAGCTCAGGGTCGAACATGTCTCTTTCTTAGGTCTCACTTTGACAAAATGGGGTAGAACCCCAGCGCAACATAAGGTAGACACAATCCAAATGTTGCCTGTACCTTAGAACCCAATGGCTTTAAGATCCTTCTTGGGTTTGACTGAGTACCACAGAGATTTCGTTCCCAATTTTGCTTCCATTGCGGGTCCCTTGTACCAACTGTTAGAGTGTCCAATGGGAATGGACTGAGCGACACACGGAAGCAGTATCCCATCTGAAACAAGTCATTGTCAAGGCTCCAGTGTTGCTCACTCTAAATCCTGAGATACCCTGTCGTCTGGAGGTAGCAGTGAGTCTTAGGGTACGTCTACACTACCTGCTGGATCGGCGGGTAGCGATCGATCTATCGGGGATCGATATATCACCTGTAGTGTAGATGGGATAAATTGATCCTCGATCGCTCGCCCGTCGACTGCTGAACTCCAGCTCGGTGAGAGGCAGAAGCAAAGTTGACGGGGGAGCTGAGGCGCGCCGCGAGGATGCGAAGTAAGTAATTTAAATTTGATCTAAGATATGTCGACTTCCGCTACGCTATTCTCGTAGCTGAAGTTGCGTATCTTAGATCGATCCCCCCCGGCCCGGTGTAGACCAGGCCTTAATGTATTAGCAGCTGTGGTTTCACAAGAGAGACATGGGAACATCAGACCTGTGGCAGAAGGACCATTTCTTTGTAGATGGTTCTAGTTTTTATCATCAAGGAGAAAACGTATACTGGGTTTGAATCTATGCAGTTCCTCCCAAGGGAAAAGGAGAGCCTTGGGAGAAGGCATATTCATGCACTCCAAATTCAGCCCAAGATGCTGAATCAGCAGTGGTGGCTTGTGTGTTGGAGTACTGTGTGCAGTTCTCCATCACCACCATAAACCAAAGCATCTGTCTATTTTCACACTTATCATGGGTCTGCAATTCTCTCACAGAGTTTCTACCATGTTGGGGAAAAAATGGGTTCACGTCTTCTGATGGTTCACTTATTAAGTATGTAACGCTGATGAAATACATCCATTGGCTAGCAGTAAAAATCACTGTGCCAGGGTGGCTGATCAAAGTGAAAAAAATAAAGGCCCACTGAAAGTTAGTACCCTATGCTACAGAAAATGGGAAGGCTGACAAATTGGCCCAAGAAGGAGCCTGATCAGGGGAATCCTGGAAAGAAAGGGACCAGGAATATTCCATTACTATCCTTAGTCCCAGGTGCCCAATTGCCACAACTAAAGTTGCACAGACTGACATACCTGACTTAAAATAGATGCAGAAATTGGATACAGACATAGTGAGAGTAATCCAAGAACTTTCTAGAACAGAAGGAGAATGGTCCCAAACATTAGATCCCCTGTACAGAAGATATGAACAGCATTTACAGGCAGTGAACTGAGTTCTTACGTATACAGGAGGTCCTTTCCCTGTGTGGGTAGTTCCAGCTCACCTCTGGAGGGAAGTGATGTACATGGTTCATGACACTCCAACAGGAGGACACCAGGGAGTGTACAAAACTGTTCAGCATCTTGCATCTGTGGGATGTTGACTGCTTCTTAGGCTGGATGTGCAACACTATTGTGACAACTGTCTGGCATGTGCCCAAGCCAACCCGACTCCATCCAAAAGAAACGTGCCACTAAAATCTCAGATGTATGAAGGTCCATGGATGGTTTTTCAGATTGACTTCATAGGTCCTTTGCGAAAGACTCAAAGAAGCAACCAATACCTGTTGGTGATTGTCAATCCTCTTTCAAAATTGGTAGAGGCATTTCCTCTAAAGGCAAATACGGCAAAAGCCACAGCTAGGGTCCTAGTTGAGCAAGTCTTCTCTTGAGGGAGGATCCCTGCAAAAGTGGAATCAGACCAGGGATCTCATTTTACCAGACTTTTTTTAAGGACTGAGTTAAATTAATGGGTGTCCCGCAGAGACTACACATCGCATACAGACCTCAGTCATCTAGGATGGTGGAATGAACCAATCAGACTATAAAGACAGGCTGAACCATGCGACTACCAGAACGTTTGATCTGGCACACCAGTGGCACTCAATTGGAGGGAATAAAAATAGATACCTACCTGCAGAATCTGCAAGAACATTTAAACCAGGCCCACTTGCAGGTAGCTGCTAAATTGGGGAAATCCAGATAAAAGGCAAATGCCTACTTTGACAAAAAACAGAAAGAGAACACTTGGGAGTTTGGAAACCAGGTAATGCTGTTATCTTACAAAGCACCAGATCACGGGCTGTGTAATCAATGAATCGGACCCTCCGAATTCTCAAAGTTAGGATAAAAGGAGGCAAGCGTAATAGAGTCAGAATCTACCATGCTAATCAGTTAAAACTGTATTGATCATCCAGGTCACAGAAGCAACTGAACATAATCCAACGGAATCGCGACAGCTAGAGTCCAGCAAATCACAACCATGAAACAGACACTGGAATTTCTCATTTAGTACACCCTTACTGTTGCTCTAAGGGTAGGACAAAATCAAGAATTTGGGATGAAACTGTTACAAAAGACAAAAAACTGTTACAGATGACACAGACATGCTCAATTGTTTGACCATCTGAAGCAAAACATACTCACAAATTGCGACTTTTACGTCTGTATTTACACTCAATGGTCATTCAAAAAACTTCAAAAACAGACTCCAAGCAGAAACTGCAGAACTGGAATTAATTTGCAAACTGGACACCATTAAATTAGGCTTGAATAAAGACTGGAAGTGGATGGGTCATTACACAAAGTAAAAACTATTTCCCCATGCTAATTTTCCTCCTACTCTTACTCACACCTTCTTGTCAACTGTTGGAAATGGGTCACCCTGATTATCACTACAAACGTTTTTTTTCCCCTTGCTGATAATATCCCACCTTAAATGATTAGTCTTGTTAGAGTTGGTATGGCAACACCCATTTTTCATGTTCTCTGTGTATAAATATATCTTCCTACTGTATTTTCCACTGCATGCATCCAATGAAGTGGATTTTAGCCCACGAAAGCTTATGCCCAAATAAATTTGTTAGTCTCTAAGGTGCCACAAGTACTTCTCGTTATTTTTGTCAGAAGACAGGACACTGAGCTAGATGGACCTGTGGTCTGAATCCATATGCCCATTCTTATGTTCTTAAATTGTTCCACTGATGGATGGACTGATGCAAACAAGCCTTTTCCAGGAGCTATCGCTGTTACAGAGCTGGTGTAGCCACCCTAGCAGACATCCATGGTAATGTGACCATACCTCCCATTCTGGCCAGGACAGACTCTTTTTTAAGCCCTGTCCCAGCCAATTCAACTTTTTTTTTTCAAAAGGAGACATTTCTATTGTTTGCTCTTGCTGACTTGATCAGTTGGCAAGAGCAAACGGGACAAATGTCTACTTCTGTCAAAAAAAATGGGGAAGTGGGAGCGGAGGAATGTTCGGGGGAGGCTAGTGCAGATGGCAGCACCCCCAGGGGGTGAGGCAGAGCTGGGGGGGTGTTTTCCCCTACAGTATTCCAGTGACAGCGTCTCCCGTTTTCTCTTTGGGAAATATAGTCACCTTAAGGGGCTGCTCAGTGTGGGAGGCTGATGAGGGGCTAGCACTGCCACGTAGGGGTGTGGTCCTGTAGCACAAGGGACAGAGGCTCATGGTTTGAGCTAGAGCTTGGCTTGAAAACAGGTTTCCCCCCCCCAAAAAACTGAAATGTCTCCTTTCCATCCATTTTCTGGGTTGAGTTTTCATAGAAAACGGATCATTTTTCTCTGCCATGACTTTTGTAGGAGCTGGATTTTATAATGTACTATGAGAATTAATGTATGATTTGATTTCATCCTGTCAGCCACCCTTTTTGAATAGCAGAAAGGAATGACAGACCAGAACAATCCTTATGACTGATTATGGTCACCCTTTTGTTTTTTATGGTCACCCTTTTGTTTTAGAATAAGTAAGAAAGCTATTATGGTTTCCTATGTGTATTACAAATTAGGAAGTAAGAGACGGGATTCTCTATTGTATCTATGTTAAGAAGATTAGAGGAATGTTGAGGGCCGGAAGCCCCAATGTGAATTGTTTTAGTTATAAGATTTAGCAAGGCTTGATTTACAATGTATTCTGCTGAATATACAATACTGATGTCTGTATACCTTTGAAGGTTTCTGTAAGAGATTGTTTGTGTGTATGAGGAATGCATGCATCAGGGAAAGATAAGGTGTGAAAGCCATCACAAATGTCTAGATGGTCAAGAAGAAGTGAGAAACTTGGAAAGACCAGAGACAATCAGAAAACATCCATTGTATCCGATGTTAAACATGTTAGCAGCATTGACGACCTCAGAGGTGAGGCAGGCACCCCTGAAGGCGAGACAACAAATAGGAGATAACGATGGGAAGCCCGACATTAACCATCAAATGATAACACCACTTACGGACTAATGATTACAGGATGACATTGCAAAATGCATGGACTCAAATGGGAATTTACAACTATAAAGCTGGGGTGTTTTGCCATGGAACTCTGGGTTCAGTCCTGCAAAGCCTCGGAGCATCGGATCGCGACCGACAGAACCCAGCTCCACACTCGTGCTCAATCTAACTGGCCATTAGATTGACTCGAGCTACAACAGACTGGTAACTATGAACATCACTGGCAGGACTATGTGTATGTGTGTGTGACTGAAAAGCATATGCCAACTGTGGTATTTTCAATAAATGCTGTGTATTTACCTTCCTCTATAAAGATTCCGTGTGCTTTGTATGAGCATAACACTTTGCCCACCTGCAGCTGCCTGGATCTCCAGAGAAATTGGAGCCTTTTCATCTCCCTCTCCTTCATTACATAAATGAAGGATGCACTGAGGGAGTCTATGGCTGCACTCTGGGTATGGAAAGGTCGAAACCTCCCGACCAGTCTATGGCTGGGGTATTGTGCCCATCTGCTACTCTAATCAGCCCTCCCATCTCTGTGCAGCCCCCTCCACCCTGTACAATGCCCCTTCAGCAGATCCTGTGACAGGGCCTGGTAACACATCTCTGATGAACTTGTGCTAGGAGGGAGCTGGAGAGGGTCCTAGAGCAGTTGTGGTGGCACAGAAATTGTGGGTGGGTGGGCCTAGCTACCAGTGGATCACTGAGATCTGTGCATAACTCTGGGGATCCTTGGATCCTGGGTCCCCCTTTTCATTCCTCATGGAGAAGGGAAGGGACCTCACCCACTGGAATGATCCGAGGGAAATTTCCCTGTATGGAGCCTTGTGGAATCTCCCTTCCCTGATCTGCACCCTGGGTTTTTAATGCAGGAAAGGGGGCTGCCGGAGAGAAATATGGTCCTACACTATTATTATTAATTATTATTAATTATTATTATTATTATTCTATTCTATATTATTTCAGCAAGATCACAGCTGTGACAGCATCATCATTACCACTCGGGTGCCCTCGAGGTAGCCCTGTGACCAATCAGAACCATACGAACAATGGTAACAAGCCCGGATTCCAGGAATAGAGCCTGCAGCAGGGCTGGTTCTGCAGTCCAGGTGGGTAGGATCACCGCGCATCCCCTGTGATTTGGCCTCCTGCAGTTTGTCATTGGCCGTGATGGGGGTTAAAGCTGCTGCACACTAAGCCAAGCAGCTGAGGTTCCCTGATGGCCAAGTGGCCCCAAGGGAATGT
>NW_020664862.1:968677-1086601 GCF_002925995.2 Terrapene triunguis | reverse complement strand
CTCTTGGAGGGATTCTTGGGGGTCAGAGTGTATCACCGGGAGCATTTTATAAGGGAAAGTTAATAGAGCCTGGTTCTGATCGAATTTACACATGGAAGTCTGGAATGACGCCATTGAATTCAATGTCTTTGAATTAAGAAGCTGTCCCTAAGAATTTATCGCATGAACTGCAAAGAGGCAGTGGCAAAATTTGAACTCGGAGGAGTGATGAAAATAAAAAAAAAAATACAACAATGAGGCAATGAAACATGTTTATAAATAGCTTCAATGCAGGACAGATAAATTCAATGACCGTTTTCACCATGCAATTTCCATGTGTTTATACAGGTCATGATACAATGGGCCACAATCAGAAGTAGAGGGCCAGAAAGTGTGTCGGTGGGAATGTCACAATTGTAAAATCACACAGCGCTCAAATAGATTGTGGAACTCCCAGTCAGAAGAGATCAATGGGGCCAAGAGATTAGCAGGATTCAAAGAGGGACGGGATGTTTATAAAGGTTACCAGAAAATCCAATTACAGTAGTTGTTGTTTTTAAAGTATTCAAAGGGCTCTAAACCCTCCTGATTTACACCAGAAAATATGTCTAACTAGTGCAGTGGTTGTCAAACTGTTGTATTGGTGTCCCCTTTCACGTACCAAGCCTCTGAGTGCAACCCTCCTTATAAATTAAAAACTTTTTTATATATTTAACACCATTATAAAAGCTGGAGGCAAAGCAAGGTTTGGGGTAGAAGTTAACAGCTCATGATGCCCCATGCAGTAACCTCTGGACTGCCTGAGGGGTCCCGACCCCCACTATGAGAACCCCTGAACTAGTGTATGTTGGGGGAAACTTTTCCTAGGAGCTGGTTATATCATATCTGCCTATTGCAGGGCTTCTTCCACCTTCCTCTGCAGCATCTGGAACTGGCCACTGGATACTGGGCTAGATGGACTGCAGGTCAGATCCATTCTGGCAGTGATACTGGGCTAGATGGACTGCAGGTCAGATCCATTCTGGCAGTGCTTGTCTTCCTATCAGTGGTATAAATCTAAGACTATGTTTTTGCTGATCTTCCTTGAGCTCCTGGGGGACACTAGACTTTCACTGAGGGGAGAATGATGTCTAGTTAAATATCATCTAGTCTCCTGTTGTTTTTCCTTTCAGGAAAGAAAGCTCAAAACTCCTCGGACCTGCCCGGTACATTATGTCAGGTGTCAATGACACCAAATTCAACTCTGCAGTGTTCCTTCTCACCGGGATACCTGGTCAGGAAGACGTCCATCTCTGGATCTCTATCCCCTTCTGCCTAATGTATGTCATTTCGATAGTAGGCAATTCAGTCATTCTGTTCATTATAAAAACAGATCCAAGCCTCCATGAGCCTATGTATATTCTCCTTTTCATGTTGGCCGTCACAGATCTTTGCTTATCGATATCCACCATACCAACAATGCTGGGCATATTCTTGTTTAACTCTAGGGAGATCAGCCTCAATGCCTGTTTTGCCCAGCTGTTCTTCATCCACTGGCTTCAATGCATTGAATCCTCTGTGCTCTTGTTGATGGCCTTTGACTGCTTCATCGAGATCTGTAACCCACTGAGATATGCTGCCATCTTAACCCTGCCAAGAATAGCCAAGATGGAACTGGTGTTTGTGCTAAGAGCGGTGGCCGTAACATTTCCCCTCCCTTTTCTCCTGAAACGGTTCCAATACTGTAAAGCCAATGTCCTCTCCCATTCCTACTGCCTGCACCAGGAGGTCATGAAGATGGCTTGTGCGGACATCAAAGTGAACGACATCTATGGCTTATCTGTTACACTCATAACTATGGGGTTGGACTCGCTGCTCATCTTCCTCTCTTATGTGATGATCTTCAAAACGGTGCTGAGTGTCACGTCCCACACAGAGTCCCTCAGGGCCCTAAACACCTGCGTCTCCCACCTCTGCGCCATCTTGCTGTTCTATATACCAGTGATTGGTCTGGCTGTGATACACAGATTCGGAAATAGCTCTTCTCACTTGCTTCAGGTTGTCCTGGGCTATATCTACCAGCTGGTTCCGCCCCTGATAAATCCAATTGTGTACAGTGTGAAAAGTAAACACTTTCGTGCGAGGATAATCAGAGCATTCATCAAGTGAAGGGTCAGTTAATCATCCGGTTCCAGTGCTGGTGACACAGGAGATGAAAAAAATGGTCTATGGCCACCTAGTCCACTCTGGATCCTCTTCTCCCGACACCCCTCCCTCTGCCCCATCTCTTCCCCCAAAGCCAACCCCCCTGCTCCTCCTCTTTATTTGAGGCTCTGTCTCCTCTCCAGGCTGGAAGCCATAACCAGGCCTTGGTAATAGCTGCCCAGAGTACCAGAGCAACTGAGAGGAGTCACATACCCTCCCACTGCTCTGGACAGGAGGCTTGCGGGCCTGAGATAAGCCTATGTCATTGCCCCAAGGATGTACTACCCAGGGAAGGTGGAGAATCCTGGGCTACCCACAGCGACCTGGGCTCCATGGGTAGCTCTTACCACAGTCCAGCTCTGGCCTATCCAGGGAGCAGAGCCTTGGAGAAATGGAGGAGAATGGGGCAGGGCCTACTGGGAAGTAATGGGGTAAGGGGACCTTCGGGGAAAAGGGTGTGTGGCAAGCCTGAAGCAAGGCTGATGGCACCAAGCAGGGAGGTGGCGGGCTACTGGGTAAAGGAGGAGGATGGGGCTGTAGGGTAGGAGAGTTTGTGTTTTGCAGAAAACTAAATAAATGTGACCCCCCCAAAGGGGCCTCTTGTTTTAAGTATTTCAGGCTGAGAGTAAGTCATTGCAAGGACCTTAGAGGGAAGGGCAAGGTATCTGCAGGGCTACCTCAGGCCACAAGGGGGCACTCTGGGGTGTCACCCATCCACAGGGACTTGGCCAGAGTGGGCTGTGCTCCTGGAAGCCGTTACCACCAGACGGAGGTTAGCCCAGCCCCCAGGCTGCTCTAAACTCTGCTGAGGCAGGAGTAGAACAGGCCAGCGAATCAAACCCCTGGAACTGGTTCCTTGCCATACCTGCTCTCTGCAGCATGGGGGGGGGGGGGAGGGAAGCTCTGCTGGCACAGCAGGGACTCCAGCCGGGCCTGTCTTCACTCAGATGGCTAGAAGGCTGGTCCTGTGGTTTGGGCAGTGCTCTGCAACTCAGGGAAGCTGGGTTTGATTCCCTTTCCATGTGTGACCATGGGCAAGCCATTGGGTGTCTCTGAGTCTTTGCACAGGTGGATAATAGCCCTGCCCTGCCTCACAGAGGTGGGGGGAGTATAAATACATTTGAGATGCTCTGAGACCTGATCCTGACCGTCACCCACTCCATGATCAATGAGAGTCGCTCTAGCACTGGATATATACCTCACATGCTGCATCCAAATATCCATCATCACCAAGTTTAGGGGTAGCTGGATCTGGGGGAGGAGGGGTATTTTGGGTCCAATACAGAACTAGCAGCAGGCACTTGGAGCTGGGTTTGGATCATGTTCCTTTCTATTAAGGATGTTGATGGCCTTTCTTACATGGCTCGTGCATGTCTCATGCCTGAACATGAGAAGGAGACACTCTGAGCTGTGCCTCAGGAACCAGTGACTGTGCGAGTCCGTCACTGTTATGTCCGGCTGTCTGTGGTGTAATCCTGTTCCTTACAACCAGGGGCTCTGTAGCCTAGTACAGAGGGAAACAGTGTCTCTACCACCGATGGATTGTGTGACCAGAAATGTCCACTTACCAACCCTCAGTGCCGTCATTTGTGGGTGCCCCGCTTGAGATATGGCCATCAGTTCCAACTCCTGGGATTTTACTGGGAGTCACACACCTTTTCCTGTCTTTCTTAAAGACCCAACTTCTGGGATCAAGACACTGTACGTGAACTGGAGTTTTCACTTTTCTTAAAAATGTTTATTTCAAAAAGTAGGTTACAAAAAAGTCGAAAACCTGAAGTAGGTACATCCCAAAGACTCATTAATGAAAGGCAAATGAAAATGAAACCCACATTAGAATATTTTTAAATCTCATTATTTTAAACCAATCTCATGATTTTTGGGGGTGTTAGTGATAATTTTTGAATGGGGTTTGGCGGTACTGCATACCTAGTTTAAAAGATCTGAAGGGCAACTAGCAAAAGTCAGAAAAATTAATAGCTCCCTTTTTTCAAAGTATATCAGAAGCAGTAAGCCTGTGAATCAATGAGTGGGGCAACTGGACGATCCAGGTGCTAAAGCAGCACTCAAGGAAGATGAGGCTGTTGCAGAAAGGCTAAATGAATTCTTTGCATTGGTCTTCACTCCGGAGGATGTGAGGGAGATTCCCACACCTGAGCCATTCTTTTTAGGAGACAAATCTGAGGAACTCCCCAGATTGAGGTGTCAGTAGAGGAGATTGTGATGCTGCACCCCATATTCGTCATTGTGGTATGATTATGAAATGATTATGACGCAACTAGGACAAGATATGTCTTGCGAAGCGTCATTGGAAAAATTATGATTTGCTGAATATGTTTTTTCCTATTTGTGTGCATGTTTCATTTTTCTACCTGACGTTACGAATATTGACTATGTATCTGTAATTCAAATGTGCATATTCTGGGTAACACCCACAACTAGCCTTTCAGGTACAAAAACGAAGAAACAGTGGTCATGGCTCATCAACAAAGATAATTGACCATGGAAGAGCTTAGCTGTCCTGTGAACATTTCATCTGGCCTATGAGTAATGGTTGCTATGACTCAGCAGGATGCAAGGGCATTAGTCCACCAAGTGGAATGTAACCTAGCACTTAAATCAGCCTCCATAGCAGATGACTAGCAAATAACTAATGTGATGCTGATTTTTAAAAAAGGTTCCAGAGGTGAACCCGGCAATTACAGGCCAATAATCCTAACTTCAGTACCAGGCAAATTCATTGAAACTATAGTAAAGAACAGAATTATCAGACACACAGATGAACACATTTCATTGGGGAAGAATGAACACAGCTTTTGAAAGGGAAATCAGAGAATCATAGAACTGGAAGGGACCTTGAGAGGTCGTCTAGTCCAGTCCCCTGCACTCAAGGCAGGACTAAGTATTATCTAGACCATCCCTGACAGGTGTTTGTCCAACCGGCTCTTAAAAATCCCCAAGGATGGAGATTCCACAACCTCCCTAGGCAATTTATTCCAGTGCTTAACCACTCTGACAGTTAGAATGTCCAATCTAAACTGCCTTTGCTGCAATTTAAGCCCATTGCTTCTTGTCCTATTCTCAGAGGTTAAGAAGAACAATTTTTCTCCCTCCTCCTTGTAACAACCTTTTATATACTTGAAAACTGTTATCATGTCCCCTCTCAGTCTTCTATTCTCCAGACTAAACAAACCCAATTTTTTCAATCTTCCCTCATAGGTAATGTATTCTAGACCTTTAATCATTTTTGTTGCTCTTCTTTGGACTTCTTTGGACTTTCTCCAATTTGTCCACATCTTTCCTGAAATGTGGCACCCAGAACTGGACACAATACTCCAGGTGAGGCCTAATCAGCATGGAGTAGAATGGAAAAATTACTTCTTGTGTGTTGCTTACAACACTCCTGCTAATACATCCCAGAATGATGTTTGATTTTGCAACAGCGTTACACTGTTGACTCATATTTAGCTTGTGATCCACTATGACCCCCAGATCCCTTTCTGCAGTACTCCTTCCTAGGCAGTCGTTTCCCATTTTGTTTGTGTGCAACTGATTGTTCCTTCCTAAGTGGAGTACTTTGCATTTGTCCTTATTCAATTTCATCCTATTTACTTCAGACCATTTCTCCAGTTTGTCCAGATCATTTTGAATTTTAATTCTAAACTCCAAAGCACTTACAACCCCTCCAAGCTTGATATCACTACAATGAATATGATGTGTAGTGTCACAACCGCCTGCTCAGCTGTCCTGGAACCTGCATGACACATATAAAAAGCTCAGGTTCTTCTGGAAGAGAGAAGCTTTTCCCACGGGACATCTTGGAGTCCCAGGAGAGGAGGCGCAGCATGGCTGGGGGGGGTCCGGCTGGCCCGGCGCTCCTCCAAACATGGGGAGATAGGTGGGACTCAGGGCTCCAGTGAAGGGGGAAGGGGAGGTTCTGAGCTTCTACGGGAGGGGGGCTTAATGCTCCGGATGTGGAGTGTGTGCGTGTGCCTTGGGCAGAAGCCGTAGGGCTGGTGGGGCAAGCCTCACTGAATGGAGGATCCACCCACCGCCCATGTTGCAAACCATTATAAAAGTGATACGTAATAAGAAAGAAAATATCATAATGCCTCTATATAAATCCATGGTACTCCCATACCTTGATAATGTTGTGGAGTTCTGGTCACCCCATCTCAAATAAGATATATTAGAATTGTGAAAAGAACAAAGAAGGGGAACAAAAATGATTAGGAGTATGGAACTGTTTTCATAAGAGGAGAGATTAAAGAGATGGCGTGGATATGATAGAGATCTATAAAATCATGTGTGGTGTGGAGAAAGTGAATCAGGAAGTGTTATTACCCGTTCACATAACACAACAAACAGGGATCACCCAGGAAGTTAATGAGCAGCAGGTTTAAATCAAACAAAAGGAAGTATTTCCTCACACAACGCACAGTCAGTCAGTGGACCTCATTGCCAGGGGATGTTGTGAAGGCCGAAATTATAACTGGGTCTAAAAAAGACTTAGGTAAGTTCATGGAGGAGAGGTCCAGCAGTGGCTATTAGCCAAGATGGTCAGGGACACTACCCCATGTTCTGCGTGTCTCTAAACCTCTGACTGCCAGAAGCTGGGAGCAGGCGACACCGGATGGATCAATCGATCATTGCCCTTTTTTTTTTATTTCCTCAGAAGTATCTGCACAGGCCACGGTCAGAAGACAAGACACTGAGCTAGATGGACCATTGGTCTGACTGAATATGCCCGTTCTTGTGTTCTTAAATTGTTCCACTGCACTATGGGCTATTGCAGACTGGCCTTTTCCAGGGGCTCCCTCTGCTATAGAGCTGCCATAGCCACCTTGGCAGACGTCCAGGGCCTGCTCAGTGTGGGAGGTTGATGTGGGGGCTAGTCCTGCCACCTAGTGGTGTGGTCCTGTAGCACGAGGGAGGGACAGAGGCTCATGGTTTGAGTTAGAGATGGGTTGGAAGACAGACAGATTCTTCCCAAATGAAAAATTTTGTCCCAAACTAAAATGTTTCCTTTTCACCCGTTCCTGGAGGTGAATTTTCATACAAAATGGATCATTTTTCTCTGAAAGTTCAGCTGCCATGATGCTGCCCAGCTGCAGCTCCCTGAAGCCCCAAAAGAAATTGGAGGCTTTCCACCTGCATCTTCCTCATAACGTAATAAAAGGTTGCACAGACGGAGTCTATGACTGTACTCAGGGTGTGAAAAGGTTGAAACCTCGTGACCAGTCTATGGCTGAGGTTGTGTGCCCATCAGCTACTCTAACCAGCCCTCCCATCTCTGTGGGCTATTGTGACAGGTCCTGGGAGCTAGCAGGGAGCTGGAGAGGGTCCTAGAGCAGTTATGGAGGCCCAAACATTGTGGGTGGGAGGGCCTAGCTCCCAGTGGATCATTGACATCTGTGCATAACTTTGGAGATCCTGGGTCCCCCTTTCCATTCCTCAGGGAGAAGGGAAGGGACCTCCCCTCCTGGAACAATCTGAAGGAAATGTCCATGTAGGGAGCTTTGTGGACTCTCCCTTCCCTGGCCGGCCCCCTGGGTTTGTAATGCAGGAATGGGGGTTGCCAGGGTGAAATCTATTCTTAAATTATTATTAGGATTCTATTTTATTTTATTTCAGCAAGATCAAAGTGTGACAGCATCATCATTACCATTTGGTCCTCCCCGAGGTAGCTAATCAGAACCATACGGACAGTGATGACAAGTCCAGATTCCAGGAATAGAGCCTGCAGCAAGGCTGGTGCTGCAGTCCAGGTGGGTTGGATCACCACCCATCCCCTGTGATTTGGCCTCCTGCTATTTGCCATTGGTTGTGATGGTGGTTAAAGTTGGTGCACATGAAACCAATCAGCTGAGGTTCCCTGATGGCCAAGTGGCTCCCAAGGGAATGTGCAAACATACTTCATAAAGACAGTTGCCTCCCTATCTGAACAGATTCTGCCTGCTGCCTGTGCAACATCTCTGATGACTCCTTGTCCTTTAGCGTGAAGATCTCTAGTGTCAGCATCTCCCCTTGTAGCAGGAATTAGGTATGTTGGCAGGTTTCACTATCTTCAAAATGCAAAGTGAAGGTAAAGGCTGCGAGCTGTTTCCATTTGCAGATGTTCTGTGCTGTGGCAGAGGACTCAGTTGGGCTGTCGAAGTGATTCAGTGACAGGGGTTGGAGGGCAGGCAGCACTAGGTAGCTTGTAAATCCCTCCCTGACATCTGCCCATGCTCCACGGTGGGCTACTCAATCTACACAGAAATCTGACATTCAAAGCGAGCTCGGAGTGTTAAAACCCCGAAGCCCCGTGTCAGGATTTCTCAAGGGGTCCCATTTCTAGAGGTGCCGTGTGCTCTGGTCCCGATCCTGCCAGGGGCTGAGCTACTGGAAAACCCCACACATTATCAGTGACTCGTTCCCAAATTGCCTCAGGTTTATTTCTTCCTAGAAATTTAATCAGCACATTTATTTTCATTTGAAAAGGTTTCATTCTCTGGCTCGATTGTGAAGGCAGGAATTCAGAGCTGTGTTGCTCTGTGGTATCAGGTCCAATAAGACATATTTCTGTTTCCTGACTGGCTGAGGGCTCTAGAATCTCTGCCCTGTAGTGACCCCTCAGAGTAACAGGGCAACCAGCATCCCTGCCCCCTCTCTGGTCGCTGAGTGCCAGATGACCACCTTGTAGCCTTCCCTGTCATGGGGTGCAATCCCGTGATGTTCCCACACTCACACGGGGCCCTGGGCTACTGCACACTGCTTGACGACTGTGCTTGCTGAGCAAGTCTGAGTGGGTTCGGCTCCTGTGGTTCTTCCCTTTGGGAGCCTGTGAGTAGTTGTGAGACGAGTGACCAGCCAGCCTTCTTGAACCAAAATATTGTTTAATCTGAAGAATAGGAACAAAGTGTAACATAGGAGAATAAGCAGGGTTTAAATAGGGCTATCAAGCATTAAAACATTATCCTGATTAATTGCATGATTAAAAACATTAATTGCAATTAATTACACTGCTAAACAATTATATAATACCATTCCTTTAAATATATTTGGATATTTTCTACTATTTCAAATATAGTGATTTCAATAACAACACAGAATACAAAGTTTACAATGCTCACTTTATATTTATTTATTTTTGCTTGTGGATATGTTCAGTGTAAAAAAGAAACAAAAGAAAGAGTAGTTACAATTCACCTAATATAGAATTAAGTAGAAAAAAGAACTGCACTCAAAAATAAAACAGTGTAAAACTTTAGAGTTTTACAAGTCCACTCAGCCCTACTTGTTGTTCAGCCAATAGCTCAAACAAGTTTGTTTAGTTTTGCAGGAGATAATGCTGCCTGCTTCGTGTTTACAGTGTCTCCTGAAAGTGAGATCAGGTGTTCACATGGCACTTTTGTAGCCGGCATCGCAAGATATTTTCGTGCCATATGCGCTAAAGATTCTTATGTCCCTTGATGCTTCGACCACCATTTCAGGGGACATGTATCCATGTTGATGACGGGTTCTGCTTAATAACGATCCAGAGCAGCGTGGACTGATGCACGTTCATTTTCATCATCTGAGTCAGACGCCACCAGCAGAAAGTTGATTTTCTTTTTTGGTGGTTTTTGGTTCTGTAGTTTCTGCAGTGGAGTGTTGCTCTTTTAAGATTTCTGAAAGCATGCTCCACACCTCATCTCTCTCACAGTTTGGAAGGCACTTCAGATTCTTAAACCTGGGGTCGAGTGCTGTAGCTATCTTTAGAAATCTCACATTGGTACTGTCACGGCTGCTTCCCCACTCTGAACTTTAGGGTACAAATGTGGGGGCCTGCATCAAACTTCTAAACTTAACTACCAGCTTAGATATGGTCCGCTGCCACCACTCCCAAAGTGCTAATTCCCTTCCCTGGGTAGCCTTGGGAGACTCTTCACCAATTCCCTGGTGAATACAGATCCAAACCCCTTGGATCTTAGAACAAGGAGAAATTAACCATCCCCCCTCCTTTCTCCCACCAACTCCTGGTGAATCCAGAAACAACCTCAAGATAGGAACGCAACTGTCTATATGAAGCATGCCTGCACATACAAGAATGTGAGTAAAACTGTGATTATCACGATTAATTCTTATGAGTTAACTGCGATGAATCAACAGCCCTAGTATTAAAGCAACAGTCTGTGCACATCTTTGACCCCAAGCCCTCGCACTCTGATGGGGACCCAAGCAGGCCAAAGGCCTTGAGACTTCCCCAGCGATGTCTGAAGAGCTTCTTAGCAACAGCTGCCCCACCTCTGCACAGACTCCCAGTGCTGGCAAAACAAGCTGTGTAACGGGGCCCGAGCCTGGAAATAGGCTCTTCCCAGCTTGTAGCTCCAGTGTTGTCTCTCAACCTCCCTGAAATACTTACTGAGAGATGGCTTTTCTTGAGTTGTTCCTTCTCTTCCTGCTTCCTTCTCTACCAGCAGCCTGCTATTAAACTAAGATGAGCCGTACTGTTTTAACCCAATATAGCCAGCAAATAAACATTCCAGTAGTTAACCCAATGTAGCTATCCAGCAAACATTCCAAGAACTGGGTTTCACATGCACATTCGTTATGGCAGCTCAGCTCCAAGTCTGTCCCAATGCCGTTCCTGGGTTGTACGGATTTTATGAATACAGGACAGAGACAGTCAGAGAGCAATAGACTATTTTCATGTGACAGGTTTCGGAGTGGTAGCCGTGTTAGTCTGTATTAGCAAAGACAACTAGGAGTCATTAGTTAAATAAATGTGTTAGTCTCTAAAGTGCCACAAGGACTCCTTGTTATTTTCATGTGGGTAATGAAGTTCCACATGCGCCTGACTTTGAAATGTACTTCCTGCAATCCCTATTTGCGACTGAATAACAGGTGTTGTGGTTACTATGTACTAGTGTACTATGTACTACTACTACTAGTAGTGGTTTTCAACCTGTGGTCTGTGGGCCAACGGGGATCTTCAGACTATGTCTACCTCCATTCAAAATTCATTAGGGCCCTCCAAATGAAAAGAGGTTCAAAACCACTGTATTAGAGAGTGAGAGCCCATGGAAAGAATATTTCATATCCTGATCCCAATGCCTGTTAACACTCCGGATACAGGCTACAGACTGACAGAACAGAACCTGAGGAGAACCAGTCAGTTATTAACCCAGTGACAGAGGAGCTACTAGACTTTTGTTTTCTGACAAGTCATTGATTGAGGGCTGAGATGCTGGGATCTTTTCAGATTCTAAAGAAATCCAGATGACAGATGCTGCATTTTAAGTCCCACCCTAACCTGAAAAATCATCTCTGAAAGAAGATCAGAGGGGAAAGAATGGGTTGACATGTGTGTGCTAAAGTACAGATGTGTAAATGTTATGACTTTTGCTTTAGAAAATATTTGAGAAGTATTACACATACTCAAACGAGGATGCATCTGAAGAAGTCATTTTTTTACCCACGAAAGCTTCTGCCCAAATAAATCTCTTAGTCTTTAAGGTGCCACCGGACTCCTCACTGTTTTTTTGGATACAGACTAACACGGCTACCCCCTGATACTATTCCACATACTCTCTGCAATGGGTTTGGGCAATTAATTCTTTGTTTAGTGAACAGTAATATAATACTGTCTCCGAGAAACTGACCAGAAGCTCTTTCTAACACTTACATTTAGAACATAAGAACATAAGATCGGCCATACTGGGTCAGGCCAAAAGTCCATCTAGCCTAGTATCCTGTCTTCCAATGATCTAGCCCCGTATCCTGTCTTTAATGATTGAACTCTCTGTATTCAGTCAACACTGGCCAAGCAAAGCACTTCAGCTTCTTTTGGAGGGATTCTTGGGGGTCAGAGTGTATCACCAGGAGCATTTGGTAAGGGAAAGTTAATAGAGCCTGGTTCTGATTGAATTTACACATGTAAATCTGGAGTGACACAGTTGAACTCATTGTTATTAAAAGCAGAACTTGGCCCTGAGAATTTATCCCATGTGCTGTAAAGAGGCAGAGACATAATTTGGACTCTCAGGAGTGGAGAAAATAAAGAATTAACCATTTTTATAAATAGCTTCAATGAAGGGCAGATAAGTACAATGACAGATTTCACCCTGCTCTTCTCATTGCATGATAGAATGGGCTACACTCAGAAGTGGAGGGCCAGAAAAGGTGTCTGCAGGAAGATCACAATTATAAAATCACACAGGGCTAAAGGAGACTGTGGAACTCCCAGCCACAAGTTATCAACGGAGCCAAGAGTTTAGTAGGATTCAAAGAGGAACCGTATGTTTATGTGGGTAACCGGAAAATCCAATTACATTAGTGATGATTGTTTTTAAAAGTTTTGGAAAGACTATAAACCTTCCTTATTAACAGAACAAAATATGTGTAAATAGTGGGTGTCAGGGGAAAACATTCCCTGGGAGCAGGTTATCTCATAGCTTTCTATTGCAGGGCTTCATCTAGCTTCCTCTGAAGCATCTGGAACTGGACAGTGGATACTGGGCTAGATGGACTGCAGGTCTGATCCACTCTGGGAATGCCTATCTTCTTATATGCAGTGTAAATCCAAGATTAAGTTTTTGCTCATCTTCCTTGAGCTCCTGGGACTCTCTCTCGAGTTGCACTGAGAGCAGAAACATGTCTTGTTAAATATCATCAGGTCTCCTGTTCTTTTTCCTTTCAGGAGGAAAGGTTCAAAACTACTTGGACCTCCCAGTAGATTATGTCAGATGTCAATGACACCAAATTCAGCTTTGCAGTATTCCTCCTCACCGGGATACCTGGGCAGGAAGACGTCCATCTCTGGATCTCAATCCCATTCTTTTTAATGTATGTTATTTCTGTATTGGGAAATTCAGTCATTCTGTTCATTATAAAAACAGATCCGAGTCTCCATGAGCCCATGTACATTTTCCTTTCCATGTTGGCCGTCACAGATCTTGGCTTATCTATATCCACCATGCCAACAACACTGGGCATATTCTTGTTTAACGCTAGGGAGATCAGCCTCGATGCCTGTTTTGCCCAGTTGTTCTTTATCCACTCGCTTTCATACATTGAATCCTCCGTGCTCTTGTTGATGGCCTTAGACCGCTTCATCGCGATCTCTAACCCACTGAGATATACTTCCATCTTAACCCTGCTGAGAATAGCCAAGATGGGACTGGCATGTGTGCTAAGAGGGGTTGCCGTAGTGTTCCCATTGCCCTTTCTCCTGAAACGTTCCCAATATTGTCAAGCCAATGTCCTCTCCCGTTCCTACTGCTTGAACCAAGAGGTCATGAAAATGGCTTGTTCGGATATCAGAGTCAGCAGCATCTATGGCTTTTTTGTCACAGTCTCCACAGCGATGTTGGACTCTCTGCTCATCCTCCTATCTTATATTATGATTCTCAAAACAGTGCTGAGAATTGCTTCCCATGCGGAGTGCGTCAGGGCACTGAGCACCTGCGTCTCCCACCTCTGTGCTGTCCTCCTCTTCTACACACCAGGGATTGGCTTGTCTATAGTACAGAGATTCGGGAATAGCTCTTCTCCCTTGCTTCAGAGTCTCATGGGCTACGTCTACCTGCTGGTCCCGCCCATGATGAACCCAATTGTATACAGCTTGAAAAGCAAACACCTTCGTGCAAGGATAATCAGGGCATTCAAAAAGTGAAAGGTCAGTTCATCAGCTGGCTCCAGCCCTGGTCACATGAGAGATGAAAAACATGGGCCATGGTGAGGGCCACCTATTCCATCCTTACATCCAGGAAGACATGAACTACTACTCTGAACTCTGTAGAGAGAAGTTCAGACAGGGTCTAAGGCCTGGAGCAACGGGACAGGGCCTGGTGAGGGAGGACAGTGCACTGGGAGAAAGAGGCCAAAGCAGCAGCAGAATTTACAAAGTGACTGTGTTCGTGGAGAGCCAGGGGGCTGGTTGCATGTTGGCCCATAAGCATCCGAATCGGTGGCTGCTCCCACCTCAGATTCCTGCCGATACATTCAATAAAGCGAAGGGATGTGGGTGTTGTTTCCCATTACACCTGGCCTGTCAATGTCCCGTGTCTTTGGTTAAATATCCAGGGGCCATGAAAAAAGCTACAGAGCTATTCTGTAGTCACAGTCCTGGCGCTTCACGAGCCCTTTCGGTGCGGCGTGATCCATGAGCACTGCAGCAGCTGTGGACAGGGGCTATTGAAAGGGAATGGTCACCCATCTTTCCCCTACCTCCTCACCCAGGTGCTTGTGATTGAGTCGTGTCAGATACATGATTAATGGAAGCGACCCAGGAGAAGCTATTCAGGCGCCTTGCACCCCCTCCCCCGGCCCCATTGATGGCTCTGCACACCACACACGTGCTGAGTCCCCTCCTCACTGAGGCAGAGCAGAGCTGTGTGTGTGAGTGAGGGTCTGACACACAGGAGTCCTGGAAAGAGACTCAGGCCCACATTCCCTTTTCCCGCCATCCATTTGTGCTGCAATGAAAATGATTAGAAACGGTCCTCAACTCCCCCACAGAGGCACCTCTAGCTCCAATCCCAGCCCAGCCCATTCTGCGTAGAGTGACCATCTTTTCAAAAGGCAAAAGCAGGACACATGCAGGAGCTCCATCCCCACTGTCTCTCTACTTCCCCCTTAAGGCTCCACCCCCTGTTCTTCCTCTTCCCACAAGGACCCCTCCCCCTGCCCCATCTCTTCCCGCAAGACCCCACCCCCTGGTCCTCCTCACTGGTGAAGGCTTCGCACCCTATCCAGACCAGAAGCCAGAGCTGGGCCATGGTGAGAGTTGCCCAGGGATCCAGAGCCACTCTGAGGAGCTCCAAACCCTCCACCTGTCCTGGGCAGTTCACGAGGGGACCAAAGGGAATGCCTCAGCTTGTGTTCCTGCCCCTCAGAACTTAAAATCCAGGAAAAGTGGAGTGTCTGGAGCTCCCCACAGTGTCCTGGGCTCCCTGAGCAGCTCTTACCACAATCTAGCTCTGATGTGGCTTGGGGCTGGAGCCTCAGGGAAAGGGGAGGAAAAAGGGGCAGAGCCTTCTGGCAAGAGATGGGGTAGGGGGTGGGGCCTCAGGGGAAGGGATGGGGTAGTGGGTGTGGCAAGCCTGAACCAATGCTGACCCCAGAAAGCAGGGTGTGTGTGTGTTTGGGGGGGGGGGGGGGCTCCTGAGTAAAGGAGGAGGATGGGGCTCTAGGGTAGGAGAGCCTGTGTTTTGGAGGAGACCGAATTAATGTGACCCCACAAAGGGGACTCTTAAATATCCCAGGCTGAGAGTAAGTCATTGCAAGGACCTCCTCCCCCCCCGCCGCCCCCGGAGTGATCCGAGGAAAATTTCCTTATATGAAGCCTTGTGGACTCTCCCTTCTCTGGCTGTACCCTGGGTTTGTAATGTAGGAAAGGGGGCTGCCGGGGAGAAATCTGGTCCTATATTATTATTAAATATTATTATTATTATTTCAGCAAGATCAGAGCTCTGAAAGCATCATCACTACCATACAGCCACCCCCGAGGTAGCCATGTGATTAATCAGAACCATACAGACAGCGATGACAAGCCCAGATTCCAGGAATAGAGACTGATGCAGGGCTGGCACTGCCGTCCAGCTGAGGAGCATCACCACACATCCCTTGTGATTCGGCCTCCTGCAATTTGCCTTTGGCTCTGATGGGGGTTAAAGCTGGAACACAGAAAGCAAATCTGCAGAGGTTCCCTGATGGCCAAGTGGCCCCCACGGAAATGTGCAGGCATGCTTCATATAGACAGTTGCGTTCCTATCTTAGCAGATACTGCCTGCTGCCCATGTAACCTCTTGGATGACTCCTTGTCCTTCAGTGTGAAGGCCTCTGGTGTCAGCGGTTCCTCTTCTAGCAGGAATTGGGTATGTTGGCAGGTTTCACTATCTTTAAAATGTGAAGTGAAGGGTAAAGACTGCGAGCTATTTCCATTTGCAGATGTTCTGTAGTGCAAGAGGGGACTGAGGTGGGCTGTCGGGGTGACTCAGTGATGGTGCTGTAGGGCAGGGAGCACTGGGTGGCTTGGGAACCCCTCCCCTACATCTACCTGTGCTCCACATTGGGATATTCAAGCTACACAGAAAGCTGACATTCAAAGCGAGCTCGGAGTGTTAAAACCCCTATTAACTGAGTCAGGATTTCTCAAGGGGTCCCATTTCTAGAGCTGCCGTGTGCTCTGGGCTGATCTTGCCAGGGGCTGAGCGAGAGGAGACCCCACGGAATATCAGAGACTCGTTCCCAAATCCCCTCATGTTTATTTGCTCCTGGAAATTTAATCAGCAAATGCATTTTCAAAGGTTTGGTTCTCTGTCTTGATTGTTAACTCAGGAATTCAGAGCTGAGTTGCTCTGTGGTAACAGGTCCGATAAGGCATATTTCTGTTTCCTAACTGGCTGCTGGCTCCAACGTTTCTGCCCTGTAGATACCCCTGAGAGTTCCAGGGCTACTGGCATCTCTGCCCCCTCTCTGCTTTCTGAGTGCCACATGCCAGGCTTCGTACCCTTCCCTCTTATGGGATGGAATCCTGTGATGCTCCCACCCTCAGACTGAGCCCTGGGCTACAGCACATTGTGAGTCAACTGTTATTGCCCTGCAGGTGCCAGTGGGTTCGGCAGCTGTGGTTCTTCCCTTTGGGAGCATGTGACTAGTTGGGAGACGAGTGATCAGCCTTCTTGAACCAAAAGAATGTTTAATCAAACAGCAGGAAAAAGCATAACATGGGAGAATAAGAGGGTTTTCAAACAACAATCTGTACACATATATGATCCCAAGCCCTCCCACTCTGACAGGGACCCAGACAGGCCGAGATCCTTGAGACTTCCCCAGCGGTGTCTGTGCATGTCAGATTGAAGTGCGCCTCAGCAACAGCTGCCCCACCTCTGGATAGACTCCCAGTGCTGGCAAAACAAGCTGTATAACGTGTCTGGAGCCCGGAAATAGGCTCTTCCCAGCTCGTAGCTCTGGTGTGGTCCCTCAACCTCCCTTAAGTGCATACTGAGCGATGGCTTTTCTTGAGCCGTTGCTTCCCTTCCTGCTTGTTTTCCAGCAGCCTGCTGTTAAAATAGGAAGAGCCAAACTGGTTTCACCTAATGTAGCCAAAACATAAACATCCCAATAGTTAACCCAGTATAACTATAAAGCAAACATCCCAGGAACTGGGGTTAACACACACATTCATTATGGCAGCTCAGCTCCATGTCAGTCACAATGCCACTCCTGGGTGCTACGTATTTTATTAATACAGGGAAGAGGGGGAGGGGGAGAGAGACTGACTGACTGACTTTCATGTGGGAAATGAAGTTCCATTTCCATGAATACTCATGCATTTGACTTTGAAATCCACTTCCTGCAAACCCTCCTCGTGCCTGAATAACAGGTGCTGGGGTTACTATGTACTAGAGCAGGGGTCGGCAACCTTTCAGAAGTAGTGTGCCGAGTCTTCATTTATTCACTCTAATTTAAGGTTTCACATGCCAGTAATACATTTTAACATTTTTAGACGGTCTCTTTCTATAAGTCTATAATATATAACTAAACTATTGTTGTGTGTAAAGTAAATAAGGTTTTTAAAATGGTTAAGAAGTTTCACTTAAAATTAAATTAAAATTCAGAGCCCCGAGACTGGTGGCCAGGACCTGGGTAGTGTGAGTGCCACTGAAAATCAGCTCGCGTGCCGTCTTTGGCACATGTGCCATAGGTTGCCTACCCCTGTATGACAGAGTGAGAGCTCAAGGAATGTATAGTTTATATACTGATCCTAATGCCCATTACCACTCCAAATAAAAGTTCAGACTGACAGAACAGAACCTGAGGAGAACCAGTCAGCTATTAACCCAGGGACAGGGGAGTTACTAGACTTTTATTTGCTGACAAGCGACTGAATCAGGGCTGAGACGCTGGAATGTTTTTAGGTTCTGAAGAAATATAGATGACAGATGCTATATTTTATGCCCCACTTTAACCTGAGAAATCATCTCTGAAAGACGATCAGAGGGGAATGAGTGCGTTTATATGTGTGTGTCAAAATACAAACGTGTAAATGTTATGCCAAAACTTTTCATTGTAATATAAATATTAAAAAAACAAAGTTTCATGACATGCCTGTATATCAAAAACCAGTAGCTGAGTTGTTGGAATCTCTACAGGAAGGAGCAGTTGTAACTTTACTGCTTCATGGCTTTTGCTTTAGAACGTTTTTTCAGAAATACTCCACATACTGTCTGCAGTGGTTTTATGCTATTAATTCTTTGTTCAGTGAACAGTTGTATGATACTGTCATTTGGTAACTGAGGAGAAGCTGTTTCTAACACTTACATTCCAGGTCATGAACAAGTAAGACAACACCTGTGCAAGACAAGTCAAGCGAGAATACTGGTCTGTGTTTTAGCACAGAGCTGAGGTGCAGAGGCAGAACAACACCGTCAGCTACCTGGTATTGTGAGCCAGTTTCCCTCTGAGGATTTTTTTGATTGTTGCTGAGTACCTGTAAAGACATTTCCCTTTCCTGGTACAACATTATGGGACTTTGTGTTATGGGCAATGGGCATTTACTAGCTTTGAATTGGTAACTTAATTCCTTTAACTCTTCCTGAAAAAACCTTGGAATGGCACAAGACTTTATACCAGTGTAGACATATACACCCCCACTTTGTTATGGGGATAATCTTGATGATTATCCCAACACCATGTTACTTTAGCAAAAACTGGATTTTGTGTTTTCACAGTTTGATTATAAGAACCAAACAAAATTATTATTTTATATTTATCATACTATAAAACATTCTAGCTGTAATATAGCTATTAAAGGTAGAATTCCGCATTAATATTATGGAGTTTGCTCAATGAACTTCTGAATATTTAACTTGGGTTCTGCCAAACAAGTGGCTATATTGCCTGACAAATTCGAAATTAAAATTATACATATACATATATGTGTGTATATATATGTGGGTATATATATATAATTTTGAATTTGTCAGGATATATATATATATATGTTAGCTACAATTAAATATTTCATTAACAAACACAGCTATATTTATAACCAACTTTTTCAAAGATTTAACCTCCACTGCCGTTTTATGGGGGTTAAACCCTAATTCTAATTATAGTGTGGTACCACCAAGAAAAATGTTTTACTATTAATATTTTTGTTTTTATTACGCACATTCTTGTGCGCAAAAATATTGTTGCAACAAAACCTCCCCCAAACCATAATTTCGTCATGTAACACAAAACACAGAACTCTCAGACAAGCAATTTCAACATACCAACAAACCATACCACCAATGGATTAAACAGTGTTCAGAGCCGGTCCAGGAAACCTAAGGGTTGAAATAATTAATCGTTCCAGATTTACACCTTGGTTTGCCTATAAAAGAGGTCTAATGATTTAGTTAGAGGCCAAATATGTTTTCTTGCATCTTTACACCCTAGATCAGTGGTTCTCAACCTTTTTTTTTTTCGTGGACCACTTGAAAATTGCTGAGGGTCTCGTCAGACCACTTAATGATCTTTCCAAATGTTGTTTGTACCATTAGCTAACTATTGTAAGGCGGGTTGTGTAGACGTACCCTAACAGAGTACAAGATATGGGTTACAGTCTCCACAACTGGGGGGAGAAAGACTGAGCTTTTGGTACTTTCTGGTAAGTAAAGGGTTTTATATTTCTTTGGAAATGTTTTATTTAGCCATTTCTATGCAATTTAATGTCCTGGATTGTTAACATGCTGCTTTGGTGGAAGTGTGGCTCATACTTACAGAAGCACTTAGTTTCCATTTCTTCTCATTACCCCTAAGAAGCCTTAGCTTTTGTGATACTTGTAAGTACAGTTTTCTGTACTGCCCCTGACTATATCATACCACATATTAAACATTACATTAAACATATGATCAACCGCACCGACTAGGCTGATTATAATAACCTTGCTATGTTGCATTTGTACAAAACCTACTTCATGAATTTTAATGTATTTTCATGCTGCATTTTGGCCAACCACAACTGGTTGCCAGAAATCTCGGGTAACTACTCCATTCTCCTTCAACTCCTACTCCTAATGAGCTGATATAAATTCTACTAACTAGCCTAATTAGCACTTCACACTATACATATGTGTATAGAGATACATACATAGAGGCTTCCCTCCTTAAATAATTTATCCCTTAACCAGTTTCAACAATTACTTAAACAAGCTCTGAGAAACAGTGGAGGGGAAGGTGGGTTCTGCTCTCTCTCTCTCTTCCCTAGATGGCTAATGTGCTCTTAGCTGATCTAGAGGTTATTACTCAGTTGGGACCTACCGAGCAGCAAGGTAGTAGACGGATTTGGGTGCAGCCCAAGAGAACTGAGGAGACTGAAGTAAGGTAGCTCAAACTGTACAAATTCTGAGTTACTGTGGCCTCTTAGCGACAATTAAAACATACTTTAATCAACTACCCGGCCACGATGGAATGTGGGTCACCGAACACTCTGCAACTGCCATTTTAAGTTCTTCTGGTACCATAATATTATCACAATTCAACTCACAAAGCCTCCTTAACATGTGTATAAAGGAATCTCCTTCTTCCAAGATTCTAACCCCAGTGACTAGTCAATAATACCCAATGAGTATGCCTTTGGAATGCAATGAGGGGTCCTTACACAATTACAATAGCCAAAGAGACCTAACGGGGGGAGACAGGTGGTCACCCACAAGGTATGCCAAGTTAGTCTGATGGTCAAAACCTTGTGCGCTCCTTTGTGTCTATGTCTACTATTTCCCCTGGAGGACATATTCCTCCCTCTATTGCAGAATTCATCAGTTAAGAAAAGTACAAGTAGCGTACTATAGGCAAAGAAACAGAAAGGAAACAGCTAAGGAAACAGAGGAAGACTTGGGGGAATTGTGCAGTGTTTCTGACCGGCATCAAATTCTGGCTGAGAGATCAGTTGGATTTCAACTTCAACTTTAGAGTTTCCTTTCCCAGCAGGGAGGTTGTTCCTGTGTGCTTCTCAGGGTCCCATCTGGGGTGCCAATCTGTTCCCCGATCTTTAGATTGTTTATTAATTATATTGATTACTTAAGAATCCCCAGTATTTAATTTGAGGGTTGATGGGTTCTTGTCCCAAGATCAGGCCCAGTATTATTTAAATTGTTATATAGTTGGGAACTGCGATGTCCACAGTTGCAACACACACACTATAGGAACTCCTTTATATTTTCAAATATTGTTTATTAATACACTTAGCACAACCATGAACACCCCAACTCAGTAAGGTAGATAGAGATACTAAAGAACATACATCTGCACATCCATATACTCACACAATCTCTTGTAGGACAACCTGAAGTGTTAGCCATTAACTTCTTTATCACGATCACCTTCCCCATCATCACAAGTGGCCAGGGCCAGCTTTAGGGCGATTCACCCGATTCCCCCGAATCAGGCCCCACGCCCCTAAGAAGGCCCCGCAATGTCCCTAAGGACCCTCTGCCGATGTGCCGCTGAAGGCACCAGCAGCCAATCGAGTTGCCGCCGAAGTCCCGCCGCTGTCTTAGGCGGCAGCTCTTTCGAATCGGGACCCGCAGTGCCTAAAGTCGGCCCTGCCAGTGGCCATCATTCTGGCACCTCCCAAAGACTGAGATTCTGTGGCCTGCATTGTGCAGGAGGTCAGACTAGATGATCATAATGGTCCCTTCTGACCTTAAAGTCTATGAGTCTATGAGACTACATCTCTCTCTCATACTGCCCCTAGCCTGCGATGCCACTTTTATAATATGTTACGCTCATGCTGTTATGTTTGATACATATTCAGTGGGAGATTTCCCCCCTTTGCCTTATTTGTATTTCCTCACCTTATTAACGTTGGAGTGTCTTCTTCCTATAGGTTAGTATATCAATGATCTCAACTTGCTATCATATATGTCTATTCGTTACCATGGCCCTTTTGTAGTTGGGGATCACATTTGTTATTTCTGTCCTAACTGGTTATTTCAGTTCTTTCCAAGTTGTGGTGTACCTGTTACGTTTAAAAGGGTATGAACTTAGGAAAGCCCCTATGCCAACCGACTTCAATGCATCCTCTGTGTTAAAGGTCGCAGCCATATATGGGTCTTATGCTTTAGCTCATTACCATCTATCTAAGTGAAAGGTCCAAAATATATGTATGCTCACCTGGAGTTAGAACAACACAGAGGATGTGGCCTGAGGTCACTTGTGTTACAGCCAAAATATACTCTAATATAAACTTATTATAATAACACAAATAATTAAACCCATAAGAAAATAAGAAACTTGTGAGACAAGCAAGGAGGACAGTCTTAGATGTATCTCACGTATCTGTTACGTATGTCAGTTTCTTTTCAGGACACTTTTGTGGTTGAAATCATGTACATATGTACCTGTGGCCAGACCTTCCCCTTCAACTCTATCTTCAGCTCCCAAAATACTTGGGGTTTTCCAAATAGTTGGGCTGTTTATCTGTGCAAAGATTATCTGCTCAAATTTCATAGGCCTTAACCCTTCTGATAACATGCTGAGGCTAATGACTGACAGGATACAGGTCTGTAGGTTTCTTGCATCACTGCTGAATGTAATACAAATTGGCATCTCATGCAAAGCAGTGAATATGAAAATGTTAAGCTGGCCCACGGGGCTACAAAGAAAGGGGAGTTTAATAGCGTTATATGAAATTCATGCACATCACCTGTTACATGAGCATGGTTAAAATAAGTTGCACGCTCAACTGGATATTAGTGCAAACCTAGTGTTTTCACTATTCAGCCGTCTGAAGTAATTGTCAGTGTTAGCTGGTAACTCGCCAAATATCCACTGAACCTTGATAGGGAGAGGATGCAGGTCCTGTGGGGATAAAGAGAAGCCTGTAGGATGACCGAATTCTGTGGATTCAGTCAAATTTGGCCAGGCAAAGCACTTCAGCTTCTCTTGGAGGGATTCTTGGGGGTCAGAGTGTATCATTGGAAGCATTTGGTAACGGAAAGTGAATAGAACTCGGGTCTGATCTAATTTACACCTGTAAATCTGGAGTGACGCAGTTGAAGTCAATGTTAGTGAATTCAGAACTTGGTCCTAAGAAATTTCCCCATTTGTTGGAAAGAGACAGTGACATAATTTGGATTCTCAAGAGTGGAGAAAATAAATAAATAAATACAATGAGGCAATGGAACATGTTTATAAATAGCTTAAAAGCAGCACAGATAAATACAGTGGCCGTTTTCAGTGTTCTTGCCATGTGTTTGTACAGATGTCATGATGCAACGGGCCACACTCAGAAGTGCAGAGCACAAAGGGTGTCTATGTAAAAGTAACAATTGTAAAATCACACAGTGCTCAAGCAGGCTGCGAGACTCCCAGCAACAAGGTATCAATGGGGCCAAGAGCTTAGCAGGATTCAAAGAGGGACTGGGTGTTTATATGGGTAACCAGAAAATCCAATTACAGTAGTGAGGATTGTTTTTAAAAAAGTCTTGGAAGGGCTCTAAACCTTCCTGATTTACACCACAAAATATGTGTAACTAGTGGGTGTCAGGAGGAAACTTTCCCTGGAAGCAGGTTATCTCATAGCTTCCTATTGAAGGGCTTCTTCCACCTTCCTCTGCAGCATCTGAAACTGGCTACTGGGCTAGATGGACTACAGGCTGCAATGCCTATCTTCCTACCAGTGGTGTACATCCAAGACTATGTTTTTGATGATCTTCCTTGAGCTCCTGGGAGTCTCTAGACTTGCACTCAGAGCAGAAAGATGTCTCGTTAAACATCATCTAGTCTCCTGTTCTTTTTCCTTTCAGGAAGGAAAGTTGAAAACTCCTCGGACCTGCCCAGGACATTATGTCAGCTGTCAATGACACCAAATCCAACTCTGCAGTGTTCCTTCTCACCGGGATACCTGGGCAGGAAGACGTCCACCTCTGGATCTCTATTCCCTTCTTCTTAATGTATGTTATTTCGATAGTAGGAAATTTAGCCATTCTGTTCATTATAAAAACAGATCCAAGGCTCCATGAACCCATGTACATTTTTCTTTCCATGTTGGCCATCACAGACCTTGGCTTATCGATAGTCACAATACCAACGATACTTGGAATATTCTTGTTTAACTCTAGGGAGATCAGCCTTGATGCCTGTTTTGCTCAGCTGTTTTTCATCCACTCGCTTTCATACATTGAATCCTCCGTGCTCTTGTTGATGGCCTTTGACCGCTTTGTCGCGATCTGCAACCCCCTAAGATATGCTGCCATCTTAACCCTCCCAAGAATAGCCAAGATGGGACTGGTGTGTGTTCTAAGGGCAGTGACCCTAATATTCCCACTGCCCTTTCTCCTGAAACGGTTCCGATACTGTCAAGCTAATATCCTCTCCCATTCCTTCTGTGTGCACCAAGAGGTCATGAAGTTAGCTTGTTCAGATATCACAGTCAACAGCATCTATGGCTTGTCTATTGCACTCTTAACAGTGGGGTTGGACTCGCTGCTCATCTGCCTCTCTTATGTGATGATCCTCAGAACAGTGTTGAGCATCACATCACACATGGAGTCCCTCAGGGCCCTGAACACCTGTGTCGCCCACCTCTGTGCTGTCCTGCTCTTCTACACACCAATGCTCGGCTTGCCTGTGATACATAGATTCGGGAATAGCTCTTCTCACTCGCTTCAGATTGTCCTGGGATATATATACCTGCTGGTCCCGCCCCTGATGAATCCAATCGTGTATAGCGTGAAAAGCAAACACCTTCGTGCAAGGATAATCAGGGCGCTCTTCGAGTGACAGAGCAGTTCATCACCTGGCTACGGCACTGGTGACTTAGGAGACAAAAAACACGCACCGCAGCCACCTATTCCATCCAGAATCGTTACATCTGAGATGATATGAGCTACTTATCTCCACTTTGTAGAGAGGTGCAGATGAGGTCTTAGCCCTGGCACAATGGGAGATGGATGTCCCCACCCACTGGTGAGGGAGGACAGTGCAATGGGGGAAGGAGAACAAGGGAGGCAGTGACATGCACAAAGTTATTGTGTTTCTGGAGAGACAGGGGACTGGTGGGATTTTGGCCCATAAACAGCTGTATCTTTGGCTGCTCTGACTTCAGAATTCCTGTTGATAAAGTTAATAAAGAGAAGGGATGAGGATATTGTTTCCCATTAGACCTGGCCTGTCACTTTCCTGGCTCTGGTTAAAAATCTACATGCCATGAAAAAAGCTGTTCTGCAGTCGCAGTCCTGGCCCTTCCTGAGCGCTCTGGGCACTGCATGATCCATGAGCGATGCACCATCTGTGGACAGAGGCTATTCAAGGAGCACAGACACCCACCCTTCTCCTACGCCCTCAGAAAGGTACTTGTGACTGAGTCATGTCAGAAACATGATTAATGCAGGAGCCCTGGGATAGGCCATTCAGGCCATTCTTCCCCCTGAGGCACCTCCCCCCCCATAGCCCCAACCCTGCCCAGACTGGAAGCTGGAGCCTTGCCGCGGTAAGTGCTGGCCAGAGAGTCCTGATGTTCCACCTTCCCTGGGCAGGAGGGCGAGGGGACCCGAGAACAGCCCCCAGCCCATGTTCCCACCCACCAGAAGACGCCACAAATTACAGGTGGAGAGTCTGGGGCTCCCAACAGTGGCCTGGGCTCCCTGACCAGTTCTTACCACAACCAGCTCCGGCCAGGCTGGGGGCAGCGCTTGAGGTGAAGAGGAGGAGCAGGGGGAAGGGCCCCAGGAGAAGGGGAGGAACAGGAGGTGGGGGTCTAAGGGGAAAATGAGGAGCAGGGGATGCAGCATCCCTGAACCGATGCAGACCCCTGCAAGGAGGTCATTGGGGGAGGATGGGGTTGGGGGGTAGGAGAGGCACTTAGCTGTGGCCGAAATTCTTGTAGCGTCTGAGTACTTCTCGATCTGTAACATATTTATCAGTACAACACCCCGTGCTGTAAGGCAATGTTTTTAACACCACTAGGCAGATTCCAAGACCAGAAGGCACCATTGTGATCACCTAGTCTGACTGCCTGTATAGCACGGGCCAGAGACCTCCCCTGAAATAACTCCTAGAGGAGAGCTATTGGAACAACATACTGCCTTGATTTAACAATTGTCAGTGATGGAGAATCAACCACAGCCCGTGATAAATTGTTTCCATGGTTAATTACCCTCATTCTTAAAAAAAATACACCTTAGTTCCTTTCTGAATGTGTCTAGATTCATCTTCCAGCCATTGGATCACATTATAAATTTCTTTGCTAGACTAAAGAGCCCATTGTTAAATGTTTGTTCCTCATGCAGCTACTTGCAGACTTTGGTCAAGTCACCCCTTAACAATAACACCCCTTTCTGTTCAACTGTATAGATTGAGCTGCTTCAGTCTATCACTCTAAAGCAAGTTTCCTAATCCTGTCATCATTCTCTTGGTTGTTCTCTGACCCCCCTCCAATTTATTGACGTCTTCCTCCAACTGTAGGCAATAGAACAGGACACAATATTCCAGCAGTGCTCCCCCCGTGCCAAATACCCATGTAAAATATCCTCTCTGCTCCTACTCGAGATTCCCCTGGTTATACATCCTGGATTACACTGGGTTTTTCAGCCATAGCACACCACTGACCTGCAAGGCTTTTTCAGAGTCACTGCTTCCCAGGATTGGGTCCCCCATCCGGCAAGGATGGCCTGCGTCCCTTGTTCCCAGATGTAACCTTTACATTGAGCCCTATTAAAATATATATTGTTGAGGCACAGAGGGATTTAGTGAGTTGCCCAAGGTCACAGATGAAGTCTGAGGAAGAGCCTGGAACTGAAGCCAGTTCTTTTGAATCCCAGGCCAGCACTTTAAGCCTTGAACCATCCTTCCTCTCTGGGGCTAGTGGCTGGAGAGGGGGCAGCTGGCATTTCAGCATGCTGAGATTACCAGGAACCCAGGGAATTAAACTCCTGTGAGATCACTAAACAGGAGCCCAAGAACAATTCCTTTTCCAGATGATAATGCTGTGCCATTCTTTTTCCCGAATCTATGGAGGGGCAAATCCATCATCCAGGACGCAGAGCAGGGTCAGAGTTGGCAAGCAACTCCATATGAGCTCCCGGTGTGATACAAAATGGGCAAATGTGACCCATATGGACATAGGCCTGGAAGCGACCACCTGGGTCAATGAGCCCAGTCCTCTTCCATGGCATGCGACCCTGGCATATTATTCGGTGCATAAGCCTTTGTAAGCAGGGTCTGAATGCGTCCCCCCTGATGGCTAGCTGGGAGTGGAAGAGACTTCAGAAGCAAACGGTATTTACATGAACACACCTAGTCTGCCTAGATATCCAGCAGATAGTGGTGTTGCTCAAAGTGATCTATTTTGGCTGGTGCTGGGTTACAAATCATTGTCGTACTGAATGCAGGGGTAGTGAAATGTTGTTATCAATGTTATTTTCTTTATTGTATGAACAAAGGTGAGGAGAACTGTGCTTAACCTGTCCCAAATGAGGGGGTCACACTCAGCTGAAAGGACCTTGAGCTGGGGAAACATTCCCCTTTAACAGGCAAACAACTTGGGATATCCTTTCCCTTCTCCCAGCACACATGGCTGTTCAAGGACAACTGCATGGAGATTGGGATAGCTCCCTTCATGGGCCAGTCATTACCCCTAACAGACACAGGCACATTTCCTTCACTGTGACAATTCTCCACACTGGCAGCAGGTAAGATATAGGGATACTCATGTTCCACTAACCTTCCCTTCCCAAACTGCTGATTAGACAAAGCCATCAGCTCTGAAGGCTGCCTAGGCTCAGCTAAACTCTCTTTGCCTTTTTGGTAGCAATTCCCAAGGGGTTTCTGTGATCCAACCCATCACAATGATATAGAACCACTATTACACTCCGCTTTCCTGCACCTTAGCTCTACTCTTTGCTGAATCACTCACCAGCGGTTCTGTTCTGTCAGGACTTTTTGGAAAGTCTTGCACAGGCACTGCAGAGGGATTTTGTTCATAACCCTGAATGTAAGTGTTAGAAACAGCTTCTGGTCAATTACCAGGAGACAGTATCATACACCTGTTCACTGAACAAAGACTTAATAGTACAAACCCATTGCAAACACTATTTGGAGTACTATTGAAATACTTTCTAAAGCAAAAGCCATTAAGCAGTAAAGTTACCACTGCTCCTTCCTGTAGAGATTCCAACAACTCTACTGCTGGCTTTCGATATACATGAATGTCATGAATGTTTGGTTTGTAATATTTGTATTATAATGAAAAGTTTTGGCATTATATTTACACATTTGTTCTTTAGTACACACATGTCAACCCAGTCTTTCCCCTCTCCTCTTCTTTCAGAGATGATTTCTCAGGTTACAGTGGGACTTAAAATGCAGCGTCTGTCATCTGGATTTCTTCAGTACCTGAAAAGATCGCAGCATCTCACCCCTCATTCAGACACTTGTCAGCAAACAAAAGTCTAGTAGCTCCTCTGTCCCGGGGTTAATAGCTGACTGGTTCTCCTCAGGTTCTGTTCTGTCAGTCTGTGGCCTGTATCCGGAGTGGTAACAACCACTGGGGTCAGTATAGAAAATATTCATTCCCTGAGCTCTCACTCTCTTGTACAGAGTAACCTCAGCACTTGTTATTCAGGCACGATGAGGGTTTGCAGGAAGTGGATTTCAAAGTCAAATGCATGAGTATTCATGGAAATAGAACATAATTTCACACATGAAAGTCGTATTGCTCTATCGCACTCTCTCTGAGTATCTAGGTCCTGTATTCATGAAACCCATACTACCTGAGAATAGCATTGTGACAGACAAATGGGGGCTAGTGCTGCCACCTAGGGGTGTGATCCTGTAGCAGGAGGGACAGAGGCTCATGGTTCAACCTAGAGCTGGGCTGGAAAACCGAGAGGTCCCCCCCTTACCCTCCCCCCCCATAAAACAATATGACCCAAACTAAAATGTTTCCTTTTTATCCATTCTCTGGGGTGTGTTTTCATAGAAAATGGATCATTTTTCTCTAAAATTTTAACTGCCACGATACTGGCCAGCTGCAGCTTCCTGGATCCCCAAGAGAAATTGGGACTTTTCATCTGAGTCTCCCTCATAACATAAATGAAGGCTGCCCTGGTGGAGTCTATGGCTGCACTCTGGGTATGGAAAGGTCAAAACCTCCCAACCAGTCTATGGCTGAGGATTTGTGCCCTTCAGCTACACCAACCGCTCTACCGATCTCTGTGGGCTATTGTGACTGGCCCTGGGAGCACATCTCTGGTGAGCTACAAGGGAGCTGGTGAGGGTCCTAGAGCAGTTGGGGAGGCCCAGAGATTTTGGGGGGGGGCCTAGCTCCCAATGGATCACTGAGATCGGGGCATAACTTTGGGGATTCCTGAGTCCCCCCTTTTCATTCTTCAGGGAGAAGGGAAGGGACCTCCCCTCCTGAAATGATCTGATGGAAATTTCCATGTATAGAGCCTTGTGGATTCTCTCTTCTCTGGTCAGAACCTTGGGTTTGTAATGCAGGAAAGGGGGCTGCTGGGGAGAAATCTGCTCCTATATTAATATTATTATTCTATTTTATTTTATTTCAGCAAGATCACAGCTGTGACGGCATCATCATTACCACTCGGCCGCCCTCGAGGTAACCATGTGACTAACAGTGATGATAAGCCCCAATACCAGCAAGAGAGCCTGCAGCAGGGCTGGTTCTGCAGTCCAGTCGGGTAGCATCAGCACACATCCCCTATGATTTCACCTCCTGCACTTTGCCGTTGGTTCTCACGGGGGTTTAAAGCTGGTGCACATGAAGACAAGCAGCTGAGTTTCCCAGATGGTCAAGTGAACCCTAAGGGACATTGCGAACATGCTTCATAAAGACAGTTGCCTCCCTATCTGAACAGATACTGCCTACTGCCTGTGCATCCTCTCCGATGACTCCTTGTCCTTTAAGGTGAAGATCTCTGGTGTCAGCGGCTCCCCTTCTAGCAGGAATTGGGTACGTTGGCAGGTTTCACTATCTTTAAAATGCGAAGTGAAGGGTAAAGCTGAAAGCTGTTTCCATTTGCAGATGTTCTGTGCAGCGGCAGAGGACTCAGCTGGGCTGTCGGGGTGACTCAGTGACGGGGCTGGAGGGCAGGCAGCGCTAGGTAGCTTAGGAACCCCTCCCTTACATCTGTCCATGCTCCATGGTGAGTAATTTAAGCTACACAGAAATCTGACATTCAAAGCGAGCTTGGAGTGTTAAAACCCCGATGCCCCGAGTAACGATTTCTCAAGGAGTCCCATTTTTAGAGGTTCCGTGTGCTCTGGGCCTAATCCTAACAGGGGCTGAGCAAGAGGAGACCCCACGGAATATCAGTGATTAGTTGCCAAATTGCATCACATGTATTTGCTGCTGGAAATTTAATCAGCAAATGCATTTTCAACAATTTTATTCTTTCACTTGATTGTGGATGCAGGAATTCAGAGCTGCGTTGCTCTGTGGGCATATTTCTGTTTCCTGACTGGCTGAAGGCTCCAGCACTTCTGCCCTATAGATACCCCTCAGAGCTACAGGACTACCTGCATGTCTGCCCCATCTCTGGTCTCCAAATGCCAGATGTCAGGCCTTGTAGCCTTCCCGCTCATGGGATGGATCCCTCCATTCTCCCACCCTCAGACTGGGCCCTGGGCTATATCACACTGTGGCTGTAGCACTGAGCACTGTGGCTGCTCAATAGGTCCGTCTGGGTTTGGTTGACATGTGTGTGCCAAAGTATGGCTGTGTAATTGTTATGCCAAAACTTTTCATTGTAATACAAATATTACAAACAAAAATTTCATGACATGTATGCATATTGACAGCCAGCAGCAGAGTTGTTGGAATTGCTACAGGAAGGAGCAGTGCTAACTTTACTACTTAATGGCTTTTGCTTCAGAAATCAGAGGGGTAGCCGTGTTAGTCTGGATCTGTAAAAAGCAACAGAGAGTCCTGTGGCACCTTTAAGACTAACAGATAGTCTGTTTGTCTAGATCTGTTAGTCTTAAAGGTGCCACAGGACTCTCTGTTGCTTTTTGTTTCAGAAAGTATTTCAGAAGTACTCCACATACTGTTTGCAATGGGTTTGTTCTATTAACTCTCTGTTCAGTGAACAGCTGTATGATACTCTCCCCTGCTAACAGAGCAGAAGCCATCTGTAATACTTACATTCAGGGTCATGCACACAATAACTCTACAATATCTGCGCAAGACTTTCCAAAAAGTCCCGAGAGAACAGAACCGCTGGTATGTGTTTCAGCAAAGAGGAGAGCTGAGGTGCAGGAAAGAGCAGTGTAATAGTGGTTTTTATATAATTTACCTCCATCACCTGTTACACACTCATGGCTGAAGTAACTTGCACACTCAACTGGATATTAGTGCAAACCTAGTGTTTGCACTATTCACCCATTTGTGATGCCAACCCCTCCCCTATCCAGTTGAAGTAACTGTCCATCTTAGCTTGTAACTTACCAGATAACTACAATCCCTTGCATAGGGAGAGGATGCGGGTCCTGTGAGGATGAAGGGGAGCCTGTAGGATGATCGAACTCTCTGGATTCAGTCAACGCTGGCCAGGCAAAGCACTTCAGCTGCTCTTGGAGGGATTCTTGAGGGTCAGAGTGTATCACCGGGAGCATTTGGTAAGGGAAAGTTAATAGAGCCCAGTTCTGATCGAATTTAAACATGTAAATCTGGAGTGATGCCGTTATTGAATTCAGAACCAGACCCTGAAAATTTATCCCATGTGCTGCAAAGAGGCAGTGGCATAATTTGAACTCGCAGGAGCAGAGAAAATAAAAAAAAATGTATATAATGAGACAATGAAACACGTTTATGAATGCAGGACAGATAAACACAATGACCATTTTCACCATGCACTTGCCATATGTGTACACACATGTCATGATACACTGGGCCACACTTGGAAGTTGAGGGCCAGAAAGGGTGTCTGTGTGAATGTCATGATTGTAAAATTACACAGTGCTCAAATAGGCTGTGGAACTCTGAGCCACAAGATATCAATGGGGCCAAGGGATAAGCAGGATTCAAAGAGGGACTGGATTTACACCACAACATAGGTCTAACTAGTGGGTGTCAGGGGGAAACTTTCCCTTGGAGCAGTTTATCTTGTAGCTCCCTATTGCAGGGATTCTTCCACCTTCCCCTGAAGCATATGTAACTGGCCACTGGATACTGGGCTAGAAGGACTACAGGTCTGATCCAGTCTGGCAATGCCTATCTTCCTATTGGTATATCCTATTGGGGGTGTAAATCCAAGTCTATGTTTTTTCTGATCTTCCTTGAGCTCTTGGGAGACTCTAGTATTCCACTGAGAGCATAATGATGTCTCGTTAAATATCATCTAGTCTCCTGTTCTTTTTCCTTTCAGGAAGGAAAGTTCAAAACTTCTCAGACCTGCCCAGTACGGTATGTCAGATGTCAATGACACCAAATTCACACCTGCTGTGTTCCTTCTAACCGGGATACCTGGGCAGGAAGACGTCCATCTCTGGATCTCTGTCCTCTTCTGCTTCATGTATGCTATTTCGATAATAGGAAATTCAGTCATTCTGTTCATTATAAAAACAGATTCAACCCTCCATGAGCCCATGTACATTTTCCTTTCCATGTTGGCCCTCACAGACCTTGGCTTATTGATAGCCACCATGCCGACCATAATGGGTTTATTCTTGTTTAACTCTATAGAGATCAGCCTCGATGCTTGTTTTGCCCAGATGTTCTTCATCCACTCTCTGCAATTCATTGAATCCTCTGTGCTCTTGTTGATGGCATTTGACCGCTTCATCGCAATCTGTAACCCACTGAGATATGCCTCCATCTTAACCCTGCCGAGAGTAGCCAAGATGGGACTGGTGTTTGTGCTAAGAGCGGTGGCAGTAATATTTCCACTCCCCTTTCTCCTGAAACGGTTCCGATTCTTTCGAGCCAATATCCTCTCCCATTCCTACTGCCTTCACCAGGACATCATGAAGCTGGTTTGTTCGGACATCACAGTCAACAACATCTATGGCTTTTTTATTACAGTCATAACGGTGGGGTTGGACTCGCTGCTCATCTTCCTCTCTTATGTGATGATCCTCAAAGCAGTGCTGAGAATCACATCCCCCACAAAGTGCCTTAGGGCCCTGAACACCTGCGTCTCCCACCTCTGCGCCGTCCTGCTCTTCTACATGCCAGAGTTCAGCCTGACTTTGATACACAGATTCTGGAAGAGCTCTTCTCCCTTGCTTCAGATTGTCCTGGGCTATGTCTACCTGCTGGTTCCTCCTCTGATGAACCCAATCGTATACAGTGTGAAATGCAAACACCTTCGTTCGAAGATAATCAGGGTGTTCGTGAAGTGAAGGGTCAGTTTAGCACCCGGCCCCAGTGCTGGTGGCATAGGAATCAAGAAACTCCGGACACGACGACTTATTCCATCCTGGACCCTTATATCTGTGATGACATGAGCTACTGATCTCCACTCTGTAGAGAGAGGCTCATACAGGGTCTAAGACCTGAAGCTATGGTAAAGGGGGCCATCCCCACCTGCTGTTGAGGGAGGACAGTGCACTGGGGGAAGGAGACCAAGCCAGGCAGCAGCATTTACAAAGTGACTGTGTTCGTGGAAAGCCAGGGGTTCGGTGGGATGTTGGCCCCTAAAGAGCCATATTGGTGGCTGCTCCAGCCTCAGAATTCCTGTGAATAAAGCCACTATGAGAAGGGATGTGGGTGTTGTTTCCCATTACACCTGGCCTGTCACTGTCCCGTCCCTGGTTAAGCATCCACGGGCCATGAAATCATCTGCAGAGCTGTTCTGCAGTCACAGTCCTGGCCCCTCCTGAGTTTTCTTGATTGCTGCGTGGTCCATGGGGGCTGCACCAGCTGTGGTCAGGGGCTATTCAAGGGCCATGGACACCCACCCTTCCCCTACACCCCCAGCCAGGTGCTTGTGACTGAGTCGTGTCAGAGACATGATTAACACTGGAGCCCCAGGAGAAGCCATTCAGGTAACACCCCCTGCACCCCGTTGATGGCTCTGCACACCACACACCTGCTGAGCCCATTTCACACCTGTGTGAGTGAGGGTCTGACACACAGGAGCCCTGGCAAGAGACTCAGGCCCATGTTCCACTCCTCTCCATCTGTGCTGCCCCAGCAATGCAAAGGGGTAGAAAAGGGCCTCAGCTCCCCAACAGAGTCACAGCTAGCTCCAGTCCGAGCACAATCCTCTCAGTGTAGGGTGACCACCTTCTCCAAAGGAAAAAGCAGGACATAAGCAGGAGCCCTGCCTGCTCCATTGCCTCACCCATGGCCCGCTTCTTCCCCCCTAACTCCCACCTCCTGCTCCTTCTCTTCCCTGAAGCCCTGCCCAGGCTGGATGTCAGAGCCAGGCTGCGGTAAGAGGAGCCCAGGGACTACGTGCTGCTCTGGGGAACCCCAGAGCCTCCACCTGCCCCAGTCAGGGGGCGCAGCCTCGTAGCGAGGGGGGGCTAAGGACCTCCTCAGTCCCCCAACAGTGAAAAGTGGGCTCTGCCCATGAGCAGGTGTGGATCGGCACTACAGGGAATTTGGGACAAATGCTGTTCCGGAGTCATTCAGCCCACGCTAGGACTTGAACTCTGCATTTTGGGACTCTCCTGCCCAATTTGGGATTGGTGGTCCACCCTAATTCAGTGGCCATTAGAGGTGGTGTGTTGAGGCCTGTTCCCTTTAGGGGTAGGAGATATTAGGGGGGTCAGTCAACCTGTGATCCATGGTGTGTCCCTTTAAGGTTCCTGTGACTTTTGAAACTGGCAGAATCCTCGTAGAGGCAGCTAGTGGGAGAGACAAAGATGGTCACTGGGAATAGTTAATGCTTTGGGAAATCCCAGACTACTGTTTATTTAAGGGCCTTGGACCTTTTAGTGCAGGGCAGGGCATGGTTCCCATCATTGCCTGCCAACCAGGAGGAGGCTTAGGAGGGAGGGCAGGCTGCATCCTCTCTCGCAACATGGGCGACACCAGCAAGGGAAGGACAGTTGCCCTCCCTCAGCCCAGTTGGGAAGGGATTGAGTTATCATGGGGGCCAGCTGGGGAGAAGCCAGTAAGGCTGCAGGGTAGGAGAGTTTGTGTTTTGGAGAAGACTGAATTAATGAGACCCCCCAAAGGGGGCTCTTGTTTTAAGTATCCCTGGCTGAGATGAAGCCATTGCAAGTATTTCATCATTTCTACTAAAAGCAGCAAAGAGTCCTGTGGCACCTTATAGACTAACAGACGTATTGGAGCATGAGCTTTCGTGGGTGAATACCCACTTCGTCGGATGCATGCAGTGGAAATTTCCAGAGGCAGGTATAAATATGCAAGCAAGAGTGAGTCAGGCTAGAGATAAGGAGGTTAGTTCAATCAGGGAGGATGAGGCCCTCTTCTAGCAGTTGAGGTGTGAACACCAAGGGAGGAGAAACTGCTTCTGTAGTTGGCTAGCCATTCACAGGCGAGCTGATGGTGTCAAATTTGCAGATGAACTGAAGCTCTGCAGTTTCTCTTTGAAGTCTGGTCCTGAAGGTTTTTAGTTGCAGGATAGCTACCTTTAAATCTGCTATTGTGTGTCCAGGGAGGTTGAAGTGTTTCCACCCCACCATCAACCTCAGCCTGGACCAATCTACACGGGAGGTCCACTTCCTAGACACCACGATGCAAATAAGCGACGGTCACGTTAACACCACCCTATACCGAAAACCCACTGACCGCTATGCCTACCTTCATGCCTCCAGCTTCCATCCCGGAGAGAAACCTCCCTTGGTGTTCACACCTCAACTGCTAGAAGAGGGCCTCATCCTCCCTGATTGAACTAATCTCGTTATCTCTAGCCTGACTCACTCTTGCTTGGATATTTATACCTGCCTCTGGAAATTTCCACTACATGCATCTGAAGAAGTGGGTATTCTCCCACGAAAGCTCATGCTCCAATACATCTGTTAGTCTATAAGGTGCCACAGGACTCTTCGCTGCTTTTACAGATCCAGACTAACAAGGCTACCCCTTTGATACTTGACATCCTTTCTACTGTCCCTGACGATTGAGGATGATACGGGATATGTAGTTGTTGCTTTATTCCCAAAGCTTTTCATAAACTTTTAATTACTTCTCCTACAAAATGTGTCCCATTATCTATATCAATTACTTCTGGAGTTCCATATCTGCTAAACACTACTTCCCACAACTATTTGGCAGTGGTCTCTACAGTATGAATTCTGGTGGGAATCGCCTCCACCCATCCAGAAAAGGAATCTACTATCACTAATAAATACTATTCCCCCTTTGGGTCTTAGGCAATTTATCAATATAATCAACCTCTATTCTAATCCATGGCCCCACAATTCTTTGCTGCAACAAGGGTCCCAAATTCAGTGGTCTATTTCTATCTTCTGCACACCTTGTGCCGTTTTTAACAAAGTGTTCTATGTCCTTTCACACCTTAGGCCATATTCCAATTTGTTTTACTTTAAAGAGAGTATTCTCTATTCCCTGGTGGAACATAGAGTGACACAGGTTAATAATCTCCTCTCTTTGATGTTTGTCAGGTACCCACTTTACCTCTCCTGTTTTCTTATTCACCGCATAGCCACCTTGTATATTCCAGTTTCTCCATCTTTCCTCAGGTTTATCCTCTTGTTTTATGGTTTGAGCTCTAGTAACTACCATAACTCCCAAAGGTTCCTTTGCTGCTAATTTAGCTAAAGCGTCAGCTTTATCATTCCAATATTTTTCATGCCTTTCTTGCTTTTGATGACCTTTAATATGTCTTATTCTTAATTTTCCTGGGTGTTTTTTTTTTAACCAATCATAGATAGATTTCCAATGCTCCCTTTGGACCATTTCCCCCCCCTCAACTGTTTCCCAATTATTCTTTTTCCAAATCCCAATCCAGTATTACAGTCCATATACCACAAAGTCTCAATTCATATAGACATAAAGACAGCCTGCAACATTATTTTGCCTGGTAAAGCTGATCACTAAAAGCTCTGACCTCTGCTCCCTGAGCTGAAGTCATACTCATAGAACCAGAAATAGTTTCCCCATCAATTTTTACAGCAGCATATCCCGTATTTGGCTTAGAGTTCTCATGGTATGAACGACCATCTGTAAGCCAAACCTCTTTTTCTCTGTGGTTTAACACTTCATCTACTGGGGGGTGCTTCTTCAACTAACTTCAGTTCAGTTCCTGGAAGTGGGCATTCATTCTCCTCTCCTTCCGTCAAGAGGGCATATGGTAACATCATTGCTTGTTTGTTATTCTCCTAAGTAACATCTCTGCTAGTTAACATCAAGATCCATTGGGCCATCCTGGTATTTGATACTCCTTTCCCTGCAGTTTCCCTGATAAAATATACTTCAGGGGAGAGTGAGGTGTTTGTAGTATAATAGGGGCTGTGCCAGTAGTCAAAGCAAAAGCTGCAATGCCCCACACAACAGCTAAACATTCTCTTTCACAGATCCCAAACTGCTGGTCCTAAGGGATTAATCTTCTAGACTTTTATGCTCCCGGGATTAACTTCCTGTCAATTTCCTGCATTAATGCTGCCGCTAGACTCTGTTGGGTTGCTGCCAACTTAACCACAAACGGTTTGTTTATCTCTGGGAATTTCAATGCTGGAACTTGCCTCAAGGCTTGTTTTAAATGACAGAAAGTTTTTTCTTGTTCAGGCCCCCACTCCCATTCTCCTTTCTTTTTTAGTAAACACCACAAGAGTACAGTTATAGCGGCAACATTCCAGATGTGTTTCCTTAAATAGTTAAACCCTCCTAACATCACCCTCAAAGCATGAGAATCCTCTGGCCTTGGTAAATTCATTCATGATTTCACCTTTTGTTGCTCTACCTGAATTCCTTGTTCCCCTAGGATCACCCCCAAATAATTCACTCTCCTCTGCACTAGTTGGGCTTTCTCTTTATCAGCCTTGAAACCCGTTTCCTGGATGAGTCTCAACACTTTTTTAGTCCGCTCAGTCACCTCCTCTTCAGTGTCCCCCCCACACTAATATATCATGTACATATGAGGTGAAATTCTCCCAAACCTCTTTGGACAATTGATCCAGCATTCACACCACATGTTGGTGCACAATAGCCGGGCCCAAGAATTGGGATGCAATGGGATGGCAAAAAATAATTTACCCAATCTATGACAGAGAACCATTTGGAAGCCCCCTGTATTTTTACCATTACTTGAGGTAGATCTGCTGCTATTGGTGCCATCGGGTGTGCGGGGTGCTTTATTAAGTTGTCTAAAATCCACTGTCAATCTCCACTCTCCTGAGGCTTCAAATTGGGCGATTGTATGCGGAATTCCCCTTTTCAGTCATTCCCTGTTGTTCTAATGATTCAATTATTTTCTCAATTCCTGCCTCTGCTTGCACAGGATATTTATATTGTCTCTGTGGTGGCACTTTGTCCCCCGCGATTTTAACACATGCTTCGATTTTACCACATTCTGCTTTATTTTTAATCCATACATCGGGAAACTCCTTTGCCCACACGTCCTGTTGATCCAGTATAATCTCCTCCACTGCTTCTGCAGCACATGTTCTTGGAATGTACCTGCTGTCAGGACACTTTCCGTCCCGCTGGGCACACGCCACAGAACTCCAGTAATAAAATCCCAAACTAACCGATTCCTATTCAAAAAAGGAGTTCCCAATATTACTGGCTCAGCCGCCTGATCTATCTGAAGCATTTGTTCTTTACAACAAAAATCCCCCACTCTCTCTCTCTCTCTGGGTGTAGCTATTTCTACTGAAAGATACATTTTTCCTGTCACTCCTTCCCCAATAAAGAAGGCTGCTGTAAGAATCTCTGACACATATCAAGTCAAATCGCAACTTCTATTTACAATATTTACACCTGCCCCACTATCCAATAGGGCATCTTTGGGTCCATTATCTCACACCATGACAGTTGTCCTAGACCTCCCATTGGAATCCCATCTTAATCTAGTTACCATCTCCCACTCCTGAGGACCCACATCCAGTGGGAGCAACTTGTCATCAGGGCTTCCCTATAGAGCAGATTTCTCTGAACCCTCAGCTTGCACAGCTCCAACCTTTTTCTGCTCCTTAAACATTTCTTCTTCCATCCTTTGCATTCCTTTGATCAATTCATCAGTACGTCTCCCATTCCACGTATCCATATCTACTCCCCTCAATTTCAAATATCTCCAAGCGATATTCTGAATCACAGCTACCCCTTTCTGGGGCTCATTTTGATTATTTCGCCTTCTACCTCCTTGGGGTGGGGTGTTTGGTCATTCATACCAGGCCTCAATGACCTATAACATATTACATGGATATATAAATCATAATCTATCTATCTATCTATCTATCTATCTATCTATCCCCATCCGCCCCATCTATCTATCTATCCATCTATCTATCCCCATCCGCCCCATCTATCTATCTATCTATCTATCTATCTATCTATCTATCTATCTATCTATCTATCCCCATCCGCCCCATCTATCTATCTATCTATCTATCTATCTATCTATCTATCGCCATCCACCCCATCTATCTATCTATCTATCTATCTATCTATCTATCTATCTATCTATCCCCATACACCCATCTATCTATCTAGCTAGCTAGCTATCCCCATCCACCCCCCCTCTCTATCTATCTATCCCCATACACCCATCTATCTATCTATCTATCTATCTATCTATCTATCTATCTAATCTCCCAACATGACCTCCTCCAGAACTTCACCCAGTTATCCACGTATTGAGCCCAGCGCCTTGTGTTTGGCTAACACAATACTTGTTTTCCTCTAATGCATATCTTCCACCACCTCCCTTGGGAGTTTGTTGCACTGGGGAAGACTCCTCGCTGTTAAAAATGTGTGCCTCATTTCCAAATGTAATTGCTCTGGTTTCCGTTTCCAGCCATTGGTTCTCGTTATAACTTTCCCTGTCAGATTAAAGAGCCCGTTAGTGCTCGGTATTTCGTCTCTGTGAAAGTGCTTGTGCACTGTTGTCAAGTCAGCTCTCAATCTTCCCTACATCTACTCATTACGTCCCTGTTTATACTGCCAAGGGTAAGTTGGAAAAGACAGAAGAGGCGAAAGACCTGGGTGTATTAGTCAGTCCCAGGATGACTGTGAGCCACTGATGGGATGTGGCTGTGAACAAGGCAAATCATAGAATCATAGAATCTCAGGGTTGGAAGGGACCTCAGGAGGTCATCTAGTCCAATCCCCTGCTCAAAGCAGGACCAACCCCCACTAAATCATCCCAGCCAGGGCTTTGTCAAGCCTGACCTTAAAAACCTCTAAGGAAGGAGATTCCACCACCTCCCTAGATAACCCATTCCAGTGCTTCACCACCCTCGTGAATGAGATCCTAGAATGTGTCAGGCAAGATTGGGAAGGATTAATATCCTTATACCAGGCACTGGTGAGACCTTCTCTGGCAAACTGTGTAAAATTCTGGTCATTCGTATTCTAGAAAGAAGAATTCGGGCTGAACAGGTGCAGAAAAGGGCTCCTAAGATGGTCAGGGCAAAGGACGGCCTGGCTTACAAGGAGACTGGAAGAACTTGTCTGCTTTAGTCTAACACAAGGCAGGGTGAGCAGGAATCAGATGGCTCTATAAATACATTGGAGGAGTAAACACCATGATGGGATACAAGCTCCTGAAGCTGAGGGACAGTGTTGGCACAAGAACAAACAGGAAGAAACTGGCCAGGAGTAAACTGAGGCTGGAAAGGAGAAGGAGGTTTCTGACCGTCCGAAGAGGGAGGTTCTGGATCAGCCACCCAATGGGAGCAGCGGGGGGCAAACAATCCAGGTGGCTTTTAGATGGACCCTTCTACCTGGTCGAGCTGGCAGCAACCAGGGCCGGGTTTAATACCTAGGGCAGGGGTGGCCAATCTGAGCCTGAGAAGGAGCCAGAATTTACCAATGTACATTGCTAAAGAGCCACAGTAATACGTCAGCAGCTCCCCCCATCAGCTCACCCTCCCCACTCCCAGCACCTTCTGCCCACTGGCAGCCCCACTGATCAGCACCTCGTCCTCCCTCCCCACACTTCCCGACCAGCTGTTTTGTTGCGTGCAGGAGGCTCTGGGGGTAGGGGAAGGAGTGAGGGCACGGCAGGCTCAACGGAGGGGGCAGGAAGGGGTGGAGTGGGGGCAGAGCCTGTACCCCTCTCTGCTCCCTCACCCCACCACACTCACTGGGATTGTCCTTGGTCAGTGAGGACCCAGGGTTCAGAGGCGCATCTGTTTGAGTTCACCTCCCACCCAGGGAAGAAGGTTTGAGTTCACCTCCCACCTTTCTTGCTTTGCCATCTGAGCACTTGTTCTGGCTGGCCACCCTGCCGGCTGCTTGTTTCGCTCCCGCTGGCCAATGGTCAGTTTCCTTCTGCTGCCACCTGCTTCTTGGCTGTGACATCAGCAGGTTAGTCTCTTGGTGATTGTTTCCTCTTGGTGAATGTCAGCTTTAAGCGGGCTGGGGAGGAGCACCGTCCCACCACACGTGATTTCAGCTTGTATATGAGCACTTAAAATAACCAAAAGCTCCTTCTGGAGCTTGTTTAGCCTGGTCTTTGAACAGTCAGGAGGAACTTAAACCAGATTGGGAACCCTTCAGGAACATCCACGCTTCCTTGCTGGGATACCTATCCCCACCCTCTTGCTCTCCCAGGGGTCTCACATTTGAGCCAGGAGTTCCTTTCCGCTGAGGGGGACCCCCCTCATTCAGGGCAGGTTAAGCAAAGATCTGCTCCCCTTTAGTCATATAATAAAGACAATAACACTGATAACGACATTTTGCTACCCCTGCATTCAGCACTGCAGTGATTTGTATCCCAACACCAGTCAAACTTGATCACTTTGAGTGACACCCCTCTATTTCCTGGATATCTAGGCAGACTAGGTGTGTTCATGTAAATACAGTTTGTTCCTGAAGTCTCTCCCACTCCCAGCCTGCTGTCAGGAGAGAAATCATCCAGACCCTTCTTACACAGGCTTATGCACCGGGTAATATGCTGGGGTCACCTGCCATAGCAGGGAACTGGGCTCATTGACCCAGGAGGTCCCTTCTAGGCCTATGTCCCTATGGGTCACAATAGCCCATTTTGTGTCACACTGGGAGCTCATTTGGAGTTGCTTGTACACTATGACTCTGCTCTGTGCCCTGGACAATGGATTTGTCCTTCAATAGATTCAAGAGAAAGCTTAGAGTTATTGTCTGGGAAAGTAAGTGAAATTGCAGAACTTCTAACCATGGTTTGTAACATTTAAATCAGCTTCTGTACCAAATGATCGGAGGATAGCTAATGTGATGCCAATTTTTAAAAAGGGCTCCAGAAGTGATCCAGGTAATTACAGGCTGGTACGCCTAACTTCAGTCCTGGGCAAATTGGTTGAAACTATAGTAAAGAACAAAATTCTCAGGCATGTAGATGAACATAATTTGTTGGAGAAGAGTCAACCTGATTTTTGTACGGGGAAAACTTGCATCACCAATCTGCTAAAATTCTTTGAGGGGATCAATAAGCATGTGGACAAGGGTGATCCAGTGGATATAGTATACTTAGATTTCCAGAAAGCCTTTGACAAGGTCCCTCACCAAAGGCTCTTAAGCAAAGTAAGCTGTCATGGGATAAGAGGGAAGGTCCTATCATGGATTGGTAATTGGTTAAAAGTTAGGAAACAAAGGGTAGGAATAAATGGTCAGTTTGCAGAATGCAGAGAGGTAAATAGCAGTGTTCCCCAGGGGTCTGTACTGGAACTAGTCCTATTCAACATATTCATAAATGCTCTGGAGAAAGGGTTAAACAGTGAGGTGGTAAAATCTGCAGATGATACAAAACTGCTGAAGATGGTTAAGTCCTGAACAGACTGCTAACAACTTCCAAGGGATCTCACAAAACTGGGTGACTTCACAACAAAGGGGCAGATGAAATTAAATGTTGATAAATGCGAAGTAATGCACACTGGAAAACCTAATCCCAACTATACATATAAAATGATGGGGTCTAAATTAGCTGTTACCACTCAAGAAAGAGATCTTGGAGTCATTGTGGATAGTTCTCTGAAAACATCCACTCACTGTGCAGTGGCAGTCAAAAACGCTAACAGAAAGTTGGGAATCATTAAGAAAGCGATAGATCATCAGACAGAAATTATCATATTGCCTCTATATAAGTCCTTGGTATGCCCAAATGTTGAATACTGTGTGCAGATGTGCTTACCTCATCTAAAAAAAAAAAAGATATATTGGAATTGGAAAAGATTCAGAAAAGAGAAAGAAAAATGATTAGGGGCATGAAACGGCTGTCAAATGGGCAGAGATTAATAAGACTGGGACTTTTCAGGTTGGAAAAGAGACGAATAAAGAGCAATATGATGGAGCTCTTTTAAATCATGACTGGTGTGGAGAAAGTAAATCAGGAAGTGTTATTTACTCCTTCCCATAACACAAGAACTAGGAGTCACCAAATAAAATGAATAGGCAGCAGGTTTAAAAGAAACAAAATGAAGTATTTCTTCACACAATGCATAGTCAACCTGTGGAACTCCTTGCCAGAGGATGTTGTGAAGGCTAAGACCATAACAGGGTTCAAAAAAGAACTAGATAAATGGATGGACAGGGAGGGTGTCTCTAGCCTCTGCTTGCCAGAAGCTCAGAATTGGGCTACAGGGGATGGATCACTTGATTATTACCTGTTCTAGTCATTCCCTCTGGGGCACCTGGCATTGGCCACTGTCGCAAGACAGGATACTGGGCTACATGGACCTTTGTTCTGACTCAGTATGACCGTTCTTATGTTCACCTAATGGCCCATTACCCAGAATAGGCCCTTCCCAACCAGCTGTCTAGACTGAAAGCATTTTGCCTCATGGGTATCACCCAGGTGTAACTACATTTGAAATACAGATATTTAGTCATAACTTCAGATACAAAAGTAATACATTCAGATAGGATTATAATATTTTACAAATCATAACTTTTCCAAAGACACTTCACAAGACATGTCTTTTCAAGATGCATTATAACTATGTCATAATCACATCACAATGGTATCACTACAATGAATATCGGGGCACTGTCACAAATGCCTCCGCAGCTGCCCAGAAACGTGAATGGTGCATATAAAAAGCTCAGGTTCCTCGGGAAGAGACAAGCTTTTCCCGAGGGGCGGCTTTGAGGTCTCAGGAGATGAGGTGTGGCGCAGCTGGGGGTCTTCGGCCAGCCCGGGGTTCTTCCAGCCATAGGGGACGGGGAGAGCTCGGGACTCCAGCCGCAGGGACTGGGGTGGGAATGAGCTTCTCCAGGATGGGGGCTCTCGGTGCCATGACAGTTGTTCAGGAAGTTCCATGGGCAGACATCCAGGGGCTGATCAATGTGGGAGGCTGATGGGGGGCTAGCGCTGCCACCTAGTGTTGTAATCCTGTAGCATGAGGGACAGAGGCTCATGGTTTGAGCTAGAGCTGGGCTGCAAAACAGAGAGGATTTTTCCCCCATGAAAAAAATTGACCTAAAACTAAAATTTTTCCTTTTCATTAACTTTTTTGGGGTGAATTTTTATAGAAAATGGATCATTTTTTTCACTGAAAGCTCAGCTGCCATGATGCTGCCCAGCTGCAGCTGCCTGGATCCCCAAGAGAAATTGGAGGCTTTTCATCTGCCTCTCCTTGGTCATGGAGATGAAGGTGGCACTGACGGAGTCTATGGCTGCAGGAAAGGTCAAAACCTCCCAACCAGTCTATGGCTGGGGTATTGCACCCATCAGCTACTCTAACCAGCCTTCCTATCTCTGTGCAGCCCCCTCCACGCTGTACAACACACCTTCAGCGGGCAGTGGCTACTGTGACATAAGAACATAAGAACGGCCGTACTGGGTCAGACCAAAGGTCCATCAAGCCCAGTATCCTGTCTACCGACAATGACCAATGGCAGGTGTCCCAAAGGGAATGAACAGAACAGGTAATCATCAAGTGATCCACCCCTGTCACCCAATCCCAGCTTCTGGCAAAGAGAGGCTAGGGACACCATTCCTGCCCATCCTGGCTAATAGCCATTGATGGACCTATCTTCCATGAATCTATCTAGGTTCCTTTTGGTCTTGGCCTTCACAACACCCTCTGGCAAGGAGTTCCAGGGGTTGACAGTGCATTGCGTGAAAAAATACTTTCTTGTGTTTGTTTTAAATCTGCTACCTATTAATTTCATTTGGTGGCCCCTTCTTCTTGTATTATGAGAAGGAGTAAATAACACTTCCTTATTTACTTTCTCTATGCCACTCATGATTTTATAGACCTCTATCATATTCCCCCTTAGTCGCCTCTTTTCCAAGCTGAAAAGTCCCAGTCATATTAATCTCTCCTCATACAGAAGCTGTTCGATACCCCTAATCATTTCTGTTGCCCTTTTCTGAACCTTTTCCAATTCCAATATATCTTTTTTGAGGTGGGGCGACCACATCTGCACGCAGTATTCAAGGACAGGTCCTGGTAGCACATCTCTGATGAACCTGTGGTAGCAGGGAGCTGGAGAGGGTCCTAGAGCAGTAGTGGATGGCACAGGGATTGTGGGTGGGTGGCCCTAGCTACCAGTGGATCACTGAGATCTGTGCATAACTTTGGAGATCCCTGGGTCCTTGGTCCCCCTTTACATTCAGGGAAAAGGGAAGGGACCTGCCCTCCTGGAAAAATCAGAGGGAAATTTCCATGTACGGAGCCTTGTGGAATCTCCCTGGCCTGCCCTGCACCCTGGGTTTCTAATGCAGGAAAGGGGGCTGCCGGGAAGAAATCTGGTCCTATATTATAATTATTATTATTTATTATTTTTTATTTTATTTCAGCGAGATCACAGCTGTGACAACATCATCGTTACCACTCGGCCGCCCCCAAAGTTTCCTTGTGACTAATTGGAACCACAGGGAACAGAGTCTGCGGCAGGGCTGCCACTGCAGTCCAGCTGGGTAGCATCACCCCACATCCCCTGTGATTTGGCCTCCTGCCGTTTGCTCTTGGCTGTCACGGGGTTACAGCTGGTGCACACGAAGCCAAGCAGCCGAGGTTCCCTGATGGCCCAGTGGCCCCCAAGGAAATGTGCAAACATGCTTCATAAAGACAGTTGCCTCCGTATCTGAAGAGATACTGCCTGCTGCCCATGCAGCCTCTCCGATGACTCCTTGTCCTTTAAGGTGAAGGTCTCTGGTGTCAGCGGCTCCGCTTCTAGCAGGAATTGGGTACGTTGGCAGGTTTCACTATCTTTAAAATACAAAGTGAAGGGGAAAGGCTGCAAACTGTTTCCATTTGCAGATGTTCTGTGCAGCGGCCAAGGACTCAGCTGGGCTGTTGGGGTGACTCAGTAATGGGGCTGGAGGGCACGCAGTGCTAGGTAGCTTGGGAACCCCACCCGTACATCTGCCCAAGCTCCACATTGGGCTGTTCAAGATACACAGAAATCTGACATTCAAAGCGAGCTCGGAGTGTTAAAACCCCAGTGCCCCACGTCAGGATTTCTGAATGGGTCCAATTTCTAGAGGTGCTGTTTGCTCTGGGTCCGATCTTGCCAGCAGCTGAGCCAGAGGAGACCCCACGGAATATCAGTGACTAGTTCCCAAATCACCTCAGGTTTCGTTGCTGCAGGAAATTTAATCAGCAAATACATTTTCAACAGTTTTATTCTCCGGCTCGATTTTTAAGGCAGGAGAATTCAGAGCTGCGTTGCTCTGTGGTAACAGGTCCTATAGGGCATATTTCTGTTTCCTGATGGTCTGAAGGCTCCATCATTTCTCCCCTGTAGATACCCCTCAGAATTACAGGGCTACCGGCATCTCTGCCCCCCTCTGGTCTCCGAGTGCTAGATGTCAGACCTCATAACCTGCCCTCTCATGGGGTGGAATCCCGTGATCCTCCCATCCTCAGCCTGGGCCCTGGGCTACCACGTACTGTGGATCATCTGTGCTTACCCTCCCTGCTCACCCCCTTCCAGCCACATCCCTAAACCCCAATGAAGCAAATGACATTAGAAAGAAATTGCAGAAGAGTGTTGGGTTTTTTTTTTTTTTAAAGAAAATGGATATGTTTTCCACTGCATGCCAGAAGGTGAAGACTGGCCATGCAGAAGGTATCTAATTAAAAGCACTAAATTTAGGCATAAAAAATGTCAGTCACAGGTATTTTGATATACCCTGAAGTTTGTCAGAGATTTATTTGCAAAAACTTTGTAGTAAGGGTGAGTCAGCTCTCCTGCTGAATACAACATTAAATATTATGGAATACATGATGCAGCTCTTCTCCGTTTTACATTTTCTTAATCAGTATTTCTGAGCTGATTTTCTTTTTAAATTAAAACAACAAGGAGTCCGGTGGCACCTTAAAGACTAACAGATTTATTTGGGCATAAGCTTTTGTGGGTAAAACACCTCACTTCTTCAGAACTCATGTACTCTTAAGCCTTCATAAAGTAATCATTACAGATTACTATATATTTAACTCACTGAGACAAAGACATTATTTTAAATTAATCAGTCACAGAGGTTTAGTGTGTTCATAATAATGTTCATTGCTTTTGGAAAAAGGGAACACTTCGTGTGATGTCCCTAACAACAGACGTGTTTATGAAATTTCACCTACTTTAAAAAAATATGTTTCCAAAGATTTTAGGCATAACAAAGGATTTTATGTCTTACTAAGGCACTGATTTTGCTGGAAGGTTGTTTAAAAACTAGCTCATCAAATAGTCAGAGTGGACACTAAGACCCAGGGGTGCCCCAAATTTTTGGGTGCCCTACACAGCCCCATATGCTGCATGTGCCTAAGGACGGCCCTGGTAACAGGCTCCTGGCCATCCCCACTCGCTGCAGCTCAGCGGGGAGCTCTGCTGGTGCAGCAGAGCATTGAGCCAGGCCTGTCACCGCTCAGATGGCTGGAATCCTAGCCCTGTGGTCTGGCACTGCTCTGTGACTCAGGACAACTGGGTTTGATTGCCTTGCCGTGTGCGACTGTGGGCAAGACATTGCCTGTCTCTGAGCCTCTGCACAGGTGGATAATAGCCCTGCCCTGCCTCACAGTGGTGGTGGGAGGATAAAGATAGTCAAGGTGCTCAGATACTCTGAGACCCTAAGATCAGGACTATGTCAGGGTTCACCAGAGCAACACCTCTGACATTGGTCTGGCTTTTTTTTAAAAAAGTTCATAGCTGTTCATGTGTTCTTTAGGCATTTCAGCTGCCACCTCTGCTAAGGATCCACTGAGCTGCGGCCTCAGCTCTACCATGTACTGGTCTGTAGAGATGCTGTACCCAAGGCAGGCCCTTTGGACATTTTCTAAGAAGGCCTCTGTATCATCGCCTACCTTGTAGGTGGGGAATTTTTTGGAATGGGGAGCAGTACCTGGAGAAGGACTGTTAGGGTTATCTGGTAAACCCAGCTTAGCCCTTTCCATATCAAACCCCTTCAGCTCTAACTCCGTATCCAAGCATTTTGCCTCCATTTCCATCTCCAAGTGTCTCGCCTCTTTCCTCTCCTCTGCTTCCATCTCCAAGCACTTTAAGGCCATTTGTCTTTCACGTTCTTTCAGTCTCTCTTCAGCTTTCAATCTGGCTAATTCTAGTTTCTTTTGGACCTCACTTTCCATCATCCTAGTCTTCCTGTGCTTAGCCTAGCCTAACCCAAGAGCTAGAAAGAAAAAAAAAACCCAGCTTGTGAATTCCCTTGCAGGAACTTAACTACTCTGCCCTCAGGCAAAGAAAAAAAAAAAAAAAAAACCCCCCCCGTCCCTAAAAAAAAAAAAAAAAAAGGGGGGGGTCGTTAAAAATAAAAATAAAAAAAACACCTCCCTGGTTTTCAATCAGCCAAAAGAAAAATAATGTGTCCTTTTAAAATCCTGAGGTCTGTGTTTCTGGTTCAAAATCATCCCACCCTGCTGCCACCATGTCAGGGTTCCCTCCCCACTCTGAACTCTGGGGTACAGATGTGGGGACCCACATGAAAGACCCCCTAAGCTTATATTCCACCAGCTTAGGTTAAAACTTCCCCAAGGCACAAATTCCTTTCCTTGTCCTTGGATGGTATTGCTGCCACCACCAAATGATTTAGACAAAAATCCAGGAAAAAGGGCCACTTGGCCTCCCTGTTTCCCCAAAATATCCCCCCAAGCCCTTTCAGCCCCTTTCCTGGGGAGGCTTGAGAATAATATACTAACCAATTGGTTACAAAGTGAGCACAGACCAAACCCCTGGGTTTTTAGGACACTGAAAATCAATCAGGTTCTTAAAAGAAGAATTTTATTTTTTTAAAAAGGAAAAGAATCACACCTGCAAAATCAGGATGGAAGGTAACTTTACAGGATAAATAAAAAGATTTAAAACACAGAGGATTCCCCTCTAGGCTCAGCTTCAAAGTTACAAAAAACAGTAATAAAACTCCCTCTTAGCATAGAGAAAATTCACAAGCTAAAACAAAAGATAATTTAACACATTTCCATGCCTTTACTTACAATTTCTGTAATTTTAGATGTATCATTTCAGGTATCTTGTCAGGAGATGATTTACCTGCTTGGTGTCTCTCTGTCCAGAGAGGGAACAAACAAACCCCCCCCCCTCCGCCCCAGATTTGAAAGTATCTTCTTTCCTTATTGGTCCTTTTGGTCAGGTGCCAAACAGGTTATTTGAGCTTCTTAACCTCTTACAGGTAAAGTGATTCTGTACCTCTGGACAGGAGGGATTTGATGTTACTGCATACATAAAGGTTGTTACCTTTCCCTTTATATTTATGACAGGATCAATGACCACAGGGGCCTCATCTTAGACATCTGGTTGGGAGAAAGAAGTCTGAGGCCAAAGTCTATCCAGTCTATCTAGTATTTTAGGCTTAGTTTGCATTTTTGTTTATTTGCTACATGATCTGCTTGGATCTGCTTGCTATCACGTATAATCACTTAAAATCTATCTTTCCCTAGTTAATAAACTTGTTTATGTTTTATCATAACCAGTGTGTTTTGAGTGAAGTGTCTTGGAAAATCTCAGCTCTCTAAACAAAGTTTTTTGCATATCTTTACCACATCAGGGGAAAGTGACATATATTAATGAGTATGCATTGTGCAGATCCCTGTGCAGTACAAGATGGAATAATTGTGGATTTATACTTCAGCAAGGGTGCAAGGCTGGGGAGATGGGAAATTGTCTGTTGTCTCCTGTTTGTCCTTGAGTGGCTTAGGTAAGGCACTCAGGTAGTTCAGTTGGTTGTGCGACACCAACTGCTGTCATGTTGGATGATAACAGGCCCTGGAGAAGATGGTTGTGTCAACAGAAGAGCATTGTGAAGAGGCCAGCCGAGCTGAATGGATAGGGGTTTCAGTGATTCCACCAACATCCAAACCGGGGGGACAACCCATCACAGAGGTTTTAGAACAAACTGATAAACTAAGCAGCGTCTGACGAAGTGGGAATTCACCCACGAAAGCTTATGCTCCAATACATCTGTTAGTCTTTAAGGTGCCACAAGACTCTTTGTTGCTTTTTACAGGACCAGATTACATTCACCCAATAGTTCTGAAGAAACTCAAATATCAAATTTCAGAACAACAAACTGTGGTATGTAACCTATCACTTATATCAGGCTTTGTACCAGGTGACTGGCAAATAGCTCATATCGTGCTGTTTTTTAAAAAAGGCTCCAGAGGTGATCCCAGCAATTATAGGCCAGTAATCCTAACTTTAGTACCAGGCAAATTATTTGGAACTAAGGTAAAGAACAGAATTATCAGATACCCACAGGAACATCATTTGCTGTGGAACACTCAACATGTTTTTTTCAAAGGGAAATCATGCCTCACCAATCTATTAGAATTTTTTGATCGGACTAACAAATATGTTTGCAAGGGTGATCTAGAAGATATAGTGTACTGGGACTTTTAGAAAAACTTTGACAAGGTCCCTCACCAAAGGCTCTTAAGAAGACCGTTAGAGACCATGTACAGACTTTGAAGACCAGGGTGGCTGAGCTGGAGGAGCTGAGGGAGACAGAGAGGTACATAGATGAGACTTTCCGGGACACAGTAGAATGGTCCAACCCCCGGTCTGACAGCCTTTGTGCTGTTGAGGAGAATGAAAGCCTCAGGGAAGGAGAACATCCAACTGGAGCATAGAGAAACAATCCCATAGTTGGGACCCTCCTCCCAGATGATGTTGTGATATCCTCTCACACTGAAGATACTTTTCCAGGGGAGGGAACTCCAGTTATTAGAAAGATCCAGGTATTAGTAATGGGTGATTCGATCATTAGAAACATAGATAGCTGGGTTTGCGATAATCGTGAGAACCGCATGGTGACTTGCTTGCCTGGTGCAAAGGTTGCAGATCTCTCGAGACATCTAGATAGGCTTATGTGTAGTGCTTGGGAGGAGCTGGTAGTTGTGGTACATGTAGGTACCAATGACATGGAGAAGGATAGGAGAGAAGTCCTGGAGGCTACTAGGCTACTAGGTAAGAGATTGAAGTCCGGGACCTCCATGGTAGCATTATCTGAAATGCTTCCAGTTCCACACACAGGCCCAGTTAGACAGGCAGAACTGCAGGGTCTCAATGTGTGGATGAGACGATGGTGTAGGGAGGAGGGGTTTAGATTTATTAGGAACTGGGGAAGCTTTTGGGAGAGGGGGGAGCCTATACAGGAAGGATGGGTTCCACCTAAACCAAAATGGAACCAGATTGCTGGCACTTAAAATTAAAAAGGTCATAGAACAGTTTTTAAACTAAGGGCTGGGGGAAAGCCGACAGGTGTGGAGGAACATGTGGTTCGGACATCCCTTAGGGGAGGATCTATAAACGGAGATTCCCTATGTCCCAATAAGGAGGAGAGGATGGAAAATGATAAAATACAGGGTCTGATGAGAAACACTCAAATTTTAAAAAAGGCCCATTCAATTACATCATGCAATAGGGGACAGCCAAAAAATGACAAGTTTTTAAAATGCTTATATACCAATGCTAGAAGTCTCAATAATAAGATGGATGAACTAGAGTGCTTAGTATTAAATGAGGATATTGATATAACAGGCATCACAGAAACCTGGTGGAATGAGGATAATCAATGGGACACAGTAATACCAGGGTACAAAATATATCGGAAGGACAGAACAGGTTGTGCTGGTGAACAGAGCCTGGTTCTTATCAAATTTACACATGTAAATCTGGAGTGACGCAGTTGAAGTCAACGTTAGTGAATTCAGAATGTGGACTTGGGGATTTTTCCCATGTGCTGAAAAGAGGCAGTGGCATAATTTGGACTCTCAGGAATGCACAAGGGGAGGTTTAGCCTTCCTAGGCCTATTATATTCACCACCTATGGTTGTTGGGATTACGTTTTTCCAATGTGCATTACTTTGCATTTATCAACATTGAATTTCATCTGCCATTCTGTTGCCTAATGTCCAAGGTTTGTGATTTCCCTTTGTAACTCTTCACAGTCTGTTTGCACTTAAATATATTGAATAATTTTATCTCATCTGCAAATTTTGCCACCTCATTGCTTATCCCTTTTTCCAGTTCATTTATGAATATATGGAACGGCACTAGCACCGCTCCAGACCCTACTCCAGACCCCAGGACGACCCCACGATTTCCCTCTCTCCATTCTGAAAACTGACCATTTATCCTACCCTTTGTTTCCGATCTTTTAACCGGTTACTTATCCAGCAGAGACCCTTCCTTCTTTTCCCATGACTGCTTTCTTTCCTTAACATAGGAACATAAGAACGGCCATACTGGGTCAGAGCAAAGGTCCATCAAGCCCAGTATCCTGTCCTCTGACAGTGGCCAATGGCAGGTGCCCCAAAGGGAATAAACAGACAGGTTATCATCAAGTGATCCATGCCCTGTCACCCAATCCCAGCTTCTGGCAAACAGAGGTTAGGGACACCATCCCTGCCCATCCTGGCTAATAGACATTGATGGACCTATCTTCCATGAATCTGTCTAGCTCCCTTTTGAACCCTGTTATAGCATTGGCCTTCACAACACCCTCTGGCAAGGAGTTCCAGGGGTTGACAGTGGGTTGTGTGAAAAAATGCTTTCTTGTGTTTGTTTCAAACCTGCTACCTATTAATTTCATGTGGTGGCCCCTTGTTCTTGTATTATGAGAAGGAGTAAACACTTCATTATTTACTTTATCTATACCACTCATGATTTTATAGACCTCTATCATATCCCCCCTTAGTTGCCTCTTTTCCAAGCTGAAAATTCCCAGTCTTATTAATCTCTCCTCATACAGAAGCTATTCCATATCCCTAATAATTTTTGTTTCCCTTTTCTGAACCTTTTCCAATTCCAATATATTTTTTGAGGTGGGGCGACCACATCTGCATGAAGTATTCAAGGTGTGGGTGTACCATGGATTTATATAGAGGCAATATGATATTTTCTGTCTTATTATCTGTCCCTTTCTTGATGATTCCCAACATTTTGTTCGCTTTTTGTTGACTGCTGCTGCACATTGAGTGGATGATTTCAGAGAACAATCCAAAATGACTCCAAGATCTCTTTCTTGAGTGGTAGTAGCTAATTTAGACCCCATTATTGTATATATATAGTTAGGATTGTGTTTTCCAATGTGCATTACTTTGCATTTATCAACATTAAATTTCATCTGTCATTTTGTTGCCCAGTCACCCAGTTTTGTGAGATCCTTTTGTAGCTCTTCCAGTCAGCCTGGGACTTAACTATCTTTAGTAGTTTTGTATCATCTGCAAATTTTGCCACCTCACTGTTTACCCCTTTTTTCAGATCGTTTATGAATATGTTAAATAGGACTGGGCCCAGTACAGATCCCTGGGGGACACTACTATTTCCCTCTCTCCATTCTGAAAACTGAGCATTTATTCCTACCCTTTGTTTCCTAACTTTTAACCAGTTACCAATCCATGATAGGACCTTCCCTCTTATCCCATGACTGCTTACTTTGCTTAAGAGCCTTTGGTGAGGGACCTTGTCAAAGGCTTTCTGAAAATCTAAATACACTATATCCACTGGATCTCCTTTGTCCGCATGTTTGTTGGCCCCCTCAAAGAATTCTAGTAGATTGGTGATGCATGATTTCCCTTTACAAAAACCATGTTGACTATTTCCCAACAAATTATGTTCATCTATGTGTCTGACAATTTTGTTCTTTACGATAGTTTCAACCAATTTGCCCGGTACTGAAGTGAGACTTACTGGCCTGTAGTTGCCAGGGTCAGCGCTGGAGCCCTTTTTAAAAATTGGCGGCACAGTAGCTGTCCTCCAGTCATTTGATACAGAAGCTGATTTAAATGATAGGTTACAGATGACAGTTAGTAGTTCTGCAATTTCACATTTGGCTTCCTTCAGATCTCTTCGGTGAATACCATCAGGTCCTGGAGACTTATTACTGTTTAGTTTATCAATTTGTTCCAAAACCTCCTCTAATGACACCTCAATTTGGGACAGTTTCTCAGATCTGTCACACAAAAAGAGTGGCTCAGGTTTGGGAATCTCCCTCACATCCTCAACAGTGAAGACAGATGCAAAGAATTCATTTAGTTTCTCTCACAATGGCCTTATCGTCTTTGAGTGCTCCTTTAGCATCTTGATCATCCCGTGGCCTCACTGGGTTGTTTAGCAGGCTTTCTGCTTCTGATGTATTTAAAAAAAAATTGCTATTACTTTTGGAGTCTTTGACTAGCTGTTCTTCAAATTCTTTTTTGGTCTGTCTAATTATATTTTTACACTTTATTTGTCAGAGTTTATGCTCTTTTCTATTTTCCTCATTAGGAATTATCTTCCACTTTTTAAAGGATGCCTTTTTGCCTCTCACTGCTTCTTTTACTTTGTTGTTTAACCACAAAGTTCTCTTACTGTGTTTTTTTTTAAATTGGGGTACACATTTAAGTTGAGCCTCTATTATGGTGTCTTTAAAAAGTTTCCACGCAGCTTGCAGGGATTTTACTTTTGGTACTGTACCTTTTAATTTCTGTTTCACTAACCTCCTCTTGTTTGTGTAGTTCCCCACAGTGTTGGGCTGCTGTGAAGTTTTCCCTGCCACGGGGATGTTAATTTAATTATATTATGGTCACTATTACCAAGCAGTCCAGCTATATTCACCTCTTGGACCTGATCCTGTGCTCCACTTAGGACTAAATTAAGAATTGCCTCTCATCCTGTGGGTTCCAGGACTAGCTGCTCCAAGAAGCAGGAGTCAAGAAACTTTATCTCTGCATCCGTTCCTGAGGTGATATGTACCTAGTCAATATGGGGATAGTTGAAATCCCTCATTATTATTATTGAGTTTTTTATTGTAATAGCCTCTCTAATCTCCCTGACCATTTCAGAGTCACTAACACCATCCCGGTCAGGTGGTCTGTAATATGCTACTGCTATATTCTTATTTTTCAAACATGGAATTACTATCCATAGAGATTCTATGGCACAGTTTGGTTCATTTAAGATTTTTACTTCATTTGATTCTATGCTTTCTTTCACATATAGTGCCACTCCCCCACCAGCACAACAAATGCTCCCGGTGATACACTCTGGCCCCCAAGAATCCCTCCAGGAGAAGCTGAAGTACGTTGCCTGGCCAACATTGACTGAATCCAGAAAGTCTGATCATCCTAATCGTTTCTCTTCATCCTTACAGGAACTGCTCCCTCTCCCCATCCAAGGGTCTGTAGCTATCTGCAAAGATACAATCTAACGTGGACAGTTACTTCATCTGGGTGGGGAAGGGGTTGGCATCACAACTGTATGAATAGTGCAGACAGTAGGTTTGCACTAATATCCTCTTCGGTGTGCAAGTGACTTCAGCCATGCTCGTGTAAGGTGATAATTACATACAACCACTATTACACTCCCCTTTCCTGCACCTCTGCCCTACTCTTTGCTGAAACACAGACCAGTGGTCTTTTTCTCAGGTCTTTTTGGAAAGTCTTGCACAGGTATTGCAGAGGTATTGTGTTCATGACCATGATTAGAAACAGCTTCTTGTTAGTTACCAGGAGACAGTATCATACAACTATTCAAAATCTTTACTAATGATCTGGATGGTGGGATGGATTGCACCTTCAGCAAGCTCACAGATGACACTAAGCTTCGCAGGAGAGTTTGATACACTGGAGGGTAGAGATAGACAAATTGGAGGATTGGGGCAAAAGAAATCTGATGAGGTTCAACAAGGACAAGTGCAGTGGCTTGTGATTTTCTCTGTGCTGAGAGGTAGGTGTATTCCTGGTTTTCTTTTTGTAACTTTAAAGTTTTGCCCAGAGGGAAATCCTCTGTGTTTTGAATCTGATTGTCCTGTGAGATTATCTTCCATTATAATTTTACAGAGGGGCTTCTTTTACCTTTTTTCTTATTGATTTTTTTAGTGTCCAACCAAGGTTGGTCTGTGCTCATCTTGTTTATTCTCAAGCCTCCCCAGGAAAGGGGGTGTAGGGCTTGCGGGGATATTAGGGGGAAGTAGGAATTCCAAGTGGTCCTTTCCCTGAGTTTTCTCTAATCACCTGGTGGCAGCGTTACCTAATCCAAGGTAAAAGGGAGAATTTATGCCTTGGGGAGTTTTTAACCTAAACTGGTAGAAGTAAGCTTACAGGGTCTTTCATGAGGGTCCCCATGGCTGTACCCCAGAGTTCAGAGTGGGGAGGGAACCCTGATAGGAGATATAATAGAGGTCTATAAAATCATGAGTGCTGTGGAGAAAGTGAACCAGGAAGTGTTATTTACCCCTTCATAAGAACCAGTGGTCATCCAAGGAAGTTAGTCGGCAGCAGGTTTCAAACAAACAAAAGAAAGTAATTTTTACACGAAGTACAGTCAGCTGTGGAACTCAATGCCAGGGGATGTTCTGAAAGCCAAAAGAATAACTGGTCCAATACAGGACTAGATAAGTTATTGGAGGATATGTCCATCAATAGCTATTAGCCAAGATGATCAGGGATGAAGCTCCATGCTCTGGGTGTCTCTAAACCTATGACAGAAGCTGGGAGCAGACGCAGGGGATAGATCACTCAATAATTGCACTCAACTTGTTAGTTCCCTCTGAACTATCGGCACTAATCACTGTCAGAAGACAAACCTCACTTCTTCAGATGCAGGTTTTTACCCACGAAAGCTTGAGCCCAAATGAATCTGTTAGTCTTTAAGGTGCCACAAGACTCCTTGTTGTTTTTGTAGATACAGACTAACATGGCTACCCCCTGATACTTGTCAGAAGACAGGACACTGGGCTAAATGGGCCATTGATATGACCCAATAAGTCCGTTCTTATGTTCTTATCTTGTTCCACTGATCGATGGGCTGCTACAGACCAGCCTGTGTTACAGAGCTGGCATAGCCACCCTAGCCGACGTCCAGGGGCTGTTCAGTGTTCGATGCTGATGGGGACTAGTGCTGACAGGGGCTAGAGCTGGGCTAGATAACAGATATTGCCCACATTTAAATTTTGACCCCAACTTAAATGTTTCCTTTTCATCCATATTTTAGGTAGTGTGTTCATACAAAATAGATCATTTTACTCTGAAAGCTCAGCTGCCATGATATTGCCCAGCTGCAGCTTCTTAGCTCCACAACAGAAATTTGAGGCTTTTCATTTGCTGCTTCCTTGCAACAAAAATGAATTTTGCACTGAATGAGTCTGTGGCTGGACTCTGGGAATGGAAAGGTCAAAACCTCCTGCCCAGTCTATGGCTGAGGAATTGTGCCCATCAGCTACTCTAAGCAGCCTTCCCATCTCTGTACAGCCTCCTCCACCCTGTACAATGCCCCTTCAGCTGATCCTGCGGGCAGTGGCCGCTGTGACAGGCCCTGGTAGCACTTCTCTGATGAACCTGTGCTAGCAGGGAGCTGGAGAGGGTCCTAAAGCAGTTGTGAAGGCACAGAGATTGTGGGTGAGTGGGCCTAACTACCAGTGGATCACAGAGATCTGTGCATAATTTTGGGGATCCCTAGATCCTGGGTCTTGCCTTTCATTTCTCAGGGAGAATGGAAGGGACCTCGACTCCTTGAACGATCTGATGGAAATTTCCATAGGGAGCCTTGTGGAATCTCCCTTGACTTCCCTGGCCTGCACTCTGGGTCTGTAATGTAGGAAAGGGTGCAGCCGCTGAGAATTCTGGTCATTTATTATTATTATTATTATTATTTCATCAAGATCACAGCTGTGACAGCATCATCTTTACCCCTCACCACCCCCGAAGTAGCCATGAGGTTAATTGGAAGCATATGAACAGTGATGACAAGCTCGGATTCTAAGGAATAGAGCCTTCAGCAGGGCTGGTGCCGCACTTCAGTTGTGTAGCATCCCCAGGCATCCCCTGTGATTTGGCTTCCTGCAGTTTGCATTTGTCTGTGATGGGGTTAAAGCTGGTACACATGAAGCCAAGCATCTCAAGTTCCCTGATGGCCAAGTGGCCCCCAAGGGAATGTGCAGGCATGCTTCATAAATACAGCTGCCTCCCTATCTGAACAGATACTGCCTGCTGCCTGTGCAACCTCTCCGATGACTCCTTGTCCTTTAAGGTGAAGACGTCTGCTGTCAGCGGCTCCCCTTCTAGCAGGAATTGGGTACGTTGGCAGGTTTCACTATCTTTAAAATGCGAAGTGATGTGTAAAGGCTGCAAGCTGTTTCCATTTGCAGATGTTCCTTGCAGCAGCAGAGGACTCAGCTGGGCTGTCGGGGTGACTCAGTTGTGGGCCTGGAGGGCAGGCAGCGCTAGGTAGCTTGGGAACCCCTCCCCTACGTAGGCCCATAATCCACGGTGGGTTGTTCAAGCTACACAGAAATCTGACATTCAAAGAGAGTTTGGAGTGTAAAAACCCCGATGCCCCAAGTCAGGATTTCTCCAGGATTCCCATTGCCGCGTGCTCTGGGCCTGATCGTACCAAGGGCTGAGTGAGAGGAGACCCCACGGAATATCCGTGACTAGTTCCCAACTCGCCTCACGTTTATTTGCTCCTGGAAATTGAACCAGCAAATCAGTTTCAAAGGTTTTATTCTCTGGCTCAATTGTGAAGGCAGGAATTCAGAGCTGCGTTGCTCTGTGGTAAAAGGTCCTATAGGGCATATTTCTGTTTCCTGACTGGCTAAGGGCTCCAGCACTTCTGCCCTGTAGATACCCCTCAGAGTTACAGGACTACCTGCATCTCTGCCGCCTCTCTGGTCTCCAAGTGCCAGATGTCAGACCTCATAACCTGCCCTCTCATGGGGTGGAATCCCGTGATCCTCCCATCCTCAGACTGGGCTCTGGGCTACAGCACACTCTGGGGGGACTGTGCTTGCCCAGCAGGTCCCAGTGGGTTCGGCACCTGTGGTTCTTCCCTTTGTGACCATGTGACTAATGCTGAGACGAGTGACCAGCCAGCCTTCTTGAACCAAAATACTGTTTGATCTGAACAGACAGAATAAAGCGTAACATGGGAGAATAAGATGGTTTTCCAAGAACAGTCTGTACACGTCTCTGACTCCAAGTCCTCCCCCTCTGATGCAGACACAGGCAGGCCAGGGGCCTTCAGATTTCCCCAGTGCTGTCTGTCCTTGCAGTCTGAAGAGCTTCTCAGCAAAAGCTGCCCCATCTCTGCCCAGACTCCCAGCGCTGGCAAAACAAGCTGTGTAACATGGCTGGAGCCCGGAAATAGGATCTTCCCAACTTGTAGCTCCAGTGTTGTCTCTCAACCTCCCTGAAGTGCTGACTGAGCGATGGCTTTTTCTTGATCTGTGCCTTCCCATCCTGTTTGTTTTCCAGAAGCCTGCTATTGAACTAAGAAGAGCCGTACTGGTTACACCTAATAAAGCCTTAACATAAACATCCCCAAAGTTAACCCAATATAGCTCTACAGCAAACATCCCAACAACTGGGCTTAACATACACATTCACTTTGGCAGCTCAGCTCCATGTCTGTCCCAATGCCATTCCCGGGTGCTACAGATTTTATTAATACAGGACAGAGACAGTCAGAGAGAGCAATAAACTACTTTCCTGTGGGAAATGAAGTTCCATTTCCATGAATACTCATGCATTTGACTTTCAAATCCACTTTCTGCAAACCATCATTCTGGCAGAATAACAGGTGCTGGGGTTACTATGTACTAGAGAGTGAGAGCTCAGGGAATGAATATTTTCTATACTGATCCAATGCCTGTTACCACTCCAGATACAGGCTACAGACTGACAGAACAGAACCTGAGGAGAACCAGTCAGCTATTAACCCAGGGACAGGGGAACCACTAGACTTTTGTTTTCTGACAAGTGACAGAATGAGGGCTGAGACGCTGCGATCTTTTCAGCTTCTGAAGAAATCCAGATGACAGACGCTACATTTTATGTCCCACTCTAACCTGAGAAATCACCTCTGAAAGAAGATCGGAGTGGAAGGACTGGGCTGGGCTGACATGTGTGTACTAAAATACAGATATGTAAATGTTATGTCAACATTTTTAATTGTAATACAAATTTTACATATCAAACTTTCATGACATGCAGGTATATCGAAAGCCAGCAGCCCAGTTGTTAGAATCTCTACAGGAAGGAGCAGTGGTAACTTTACTGCTTAATGGATTTTGCTTTAGAAAGTACTCCATATAGTATTTGGAAAGGTTTTATGCTATGAACTCCTTTTTCTGTGAATCATAGAAGAATAGGGTTGGGAGATCTCAGGAGGTCATCTAGTCCAACCCCCTGCTCAAAGCAGGACCAACCCCAATTAAATCATCTCAGCCACAACTTTGTGGAGAGGGGTCTTAAAAACCTGTATGGATGGAGATTCCACCACCTCCCTAGGTAACCCATTGCAGTGCTTCACCAGCCTCCTAGTGAAGTAGGGTTTCCTAATAGCCAACCTAGACCTCCCCCACTGCAACTTGAGACATTTGCTCCTTGTTCTGTCATCTGCCAACACTGAGAACAGCCAAACTCCATTCTCTTTGGAAACCCCTTCAGGTAGTTGTTGAAGGATGCTATCAAATCCCCCATCATTCTTCAATTCTGCAGACTAAATAACCACAGTTCCCTCATCCTCTCCTAATAAGTCATGTGCCCCAGCCCCCTGATCGTTTTCATTGCCCTACCCTGGACTCTCTCCAATTTGTTCACATCCTTTCTATAGTGGGGGGGATGACCAAAACTGGACCCAATGCTCCAGATGTAGCCTCACCAGTGATGAATAGAGGGACATAATCACTTCCCTCGATCTGCTGGCAATGCTCCTACTAATGCAGCCCAATATGTTGTTGGGCTTCTTGGCAACAAGGGCACACACTGCTGACTCATATCCAGCTTCTCGCCAATGTAATCCCCATGTCCTTTTCTGCAGAACTACTGCTTAGCCGGTCGGACCCAAGCCTGAAGCGGTGCATGGGATTCTTCCATCCTAAGTGCAGGACTCTGCACTTGTCTTTGTTGAACCTCATCAGATTTGGTCCAATCCTCCAATTTTTCTAGGTCACTCTGGACTCTATCCCTACCCTCCAGTGCATCTACCTCTCCAGCGAAGCTTAGTGTCATCTGTGACCTTGCTGAAGGTGCAATTCATCCCATCATCCAGATCATTAATAAAGATTTTGAATAGTTGTATGATACTGTCTCCTGGTAAGTAACAAGAAGTTGTCTGTAATCATGGTCATGAGCAAGACTTTCCAAAAAGACCTGAGAAAAAGACCGTTGGTCTGTGTTTCAGCAAAGAATAGGGCAGAGGTGCAGGATAGGGGACTGTAATAGTGGTTGTATTTAATTATCACCTTACACGAGCATGGCTGAAGTAACTTGCACACTGAAGAGGATATTAGTGCAAACCTACTGTTTGCACTATTCATACATTTGTGATGCCAACCCTTTCTCTGCCCAAATGAAGTAACTGTCCACGTTAGCTTGTATCTTTGCGGATAGCTACAGACCCTTGGACGGGGAGAGGGAGCAGTTCCTCTAAGGATGAAGAGAAACCTGTAGGATGATCAGACTTTCTGGATTCAGTCAACGTTGGCCAGGCAACATACTTCAGCTTCTCCTGGAGGGATTCTTGGGGGTCAGAGTGTATCACCAGGAGCATTTGTTGAGGGAAAATGAATAGAGCCTGGTTCTTATCGAATTTACACATGTCAATCTGGAGTGACGCAGTTGAAGTCAATGTTAGTGAATTCAGAACATGGACTTGGTAATTTTTCCCATGTGCTGAAAAGAGGCAGTGGCATAATTTGGATTCTCAGGAATGGAGAAAATAATTATATATATATAAAATGAGGAAATGAAACACATTGACAAATATCTTCAATGCCGCACAGATAAATATAATGAACATTTTCACCAGGCACTTGCCATGTGTTTGTACACGTCATTTTACAGTGGGCCACACTCAGAAGTGGAGAGCCAGAAAGGGTGTCTGTGGGAAGGTCACAATTGTAAAATCACACAGTGTTCAAGTAGGCTGCAGAACTCACACCCACAGGATATGAATGGAGCAAAGAGCTTAGCAGGATTCATAGAGGGACTGGGTGTTTATATGGGTAACCAGAAAATCCAAATACACTAATAAGGACTGATTTTAAAACCCTTGGAATGGCTCTAAGCCTTCCTGATTTACACCACAAAATATCTCTAACTAGTGGGTGTCATTGGGAATCTATGAGAGCAGGTTATCTCAGAACTGCCTATTGCAGGTCTCCTTCCACCTTCCTCTGAAGAATGTGGAACTGGCCAGTGGTTACTGGGGTAGATGGGCTACGGATCTGATTCAGTCTGGGAATGTCTATCTTGCTATCGGTGGTGTAAATCCAAGACTTTGTTTTTGCTAATTTTTCTTTAACTCCTGGGAGTCTCTAGACTTGTACTAAGAGCAGAAAGATGTCTCATTAAATAACATCTAGTTTCCTGTTCTTTTTTCTTTCAGGAAGGAAAGTTCAAAGCTTCTTGGATCTCCCCAGTACATAATGTCAGCCATCAATGACACCAAATTCAAATTCAAAGTGTTCCTTCTCACCGGGATACCTGGGCAGGAACACATCCACAATCTCTGGATCTCTCTTCCCTTCTGCTTAATGTATGTTATTTCAATATTAGGAAATTCAGTCATTCTGTTCATTATAAAAACAGATCCAAGCCTTCATGAGCCCATGTACATTTTCCTTTCCATGTTGGGCTTCACAGACCTTGGATTATTGATAGCCACCATGCCAACGATATTGGGCATATTCTTGTTTAACTCTAGGGAGATCAGTTTGGATGCCTGTTTTGGCCAGTTATTTTTTATCCAGTCACTTCATTGCATTGAATCTTCCGTGCTCTTGTTGATGGCCTTTGACCGCTTCATCGCAATCCGTGATCCGCTGAGATATGCCTCCATCTTAACCCTGCCGAGAATAGCCAAGATGGGAGTGGTGTGTGTTCTAAGAGGGGTGGCCGTAATGCTCCCACTCCCCCTTCTCCTGAAACGGTTCCAATACTGTCGAGTGAATGTTCTCTCCCATTCTTACTGCATGCACCAGGAGGTCATGAAAATGGCTTGTTCGAATATCAGAGTCAACAACATCTATGGCTTGTTTATTACAGTCGTAACGGTGGGGTTGGACTCACTGCTCATCTTCCTCTCTTACGTGATGATCCTCAAAACTGTGCTGAGCATCGCATCCCACAAGGAGTTCCTCAGGGCCCTAAACACCTGCGTCTCCCATCTCTGCGCCGTCCTGCTCTTCTACACGCCAGAGTTCAGCCTGACTTTGATACACAGATTCGGGAATGGCTCTTCTCCCTTGCTTCAGATCATCCTGGGTTACGTCAACCTGCTGGTTCCTCCTCTGATTAACCCAATCGTGTACAGCGTGAAAAGCAAACACCTTCGTTCAAGGATAATCAGGGTGTTCGTGAAGTGAAGGGTCAGTCACCTGGCCCCAGTGCTGGTAGCATATGAAACAAGAAACATGGGACACGTCGAATTATTCCATCCTGGACTTATATCTGTGATGACATGAGATACTGATCTCCACTCTGTACAGACAGGTTCAGATGGAGTCTAAGGCCTGAAGCAATGTTATAGGGGTTGTTTCCACCCACTGTTGAGGGAGGACAGTAGTGCACTGGGGAAAGGAGACCAAGGCAGGCAGCAGCATTTACAATGTGACTGTGTTTGTGGAGAGCCAGGGAACTGGTAGGATGTTGGCCCATAAAGAACCATATCAGTGTCTGCTCCAACCTCAGAATTCCTGACAATACTCTCAATAAAGAGAAGGGACGTGGATATTGTTTCCCATTGCACCTGGCCTGTCAATGTCCCGTCTCTGGTTAAACATCCTTGGACCATGAAAAAAGCTGCAGAGCTGTTCTGTGGTCACAGTCCTGGCCCTTCCTTAGCACTATGGGTGCTGTGTGATCCATGGGGTCTGCACCAGCTGTTGTCAGGGGCTATTCAAGGGGCACAGACACCCACCATTCCCCCATGCCTTCAGCCAGGTGCTTGTGACTGAGTCATACCAGAGACATCATTAATGCAGGAGCTGCAAGAGAAGCCATTCAGGCAACCCCCTCCTCATCACCACCCTTGGTGGCTCTGCACACAGCACACCTCCTGAGGTCACTCCACATGGAAGCAGAGCGGAACTGGCTGTGTGAGTGAGGGTCTGACACACAGACAAGAGACTCAGGCCCATATTCCCCTCCCCTCCATTTCTGCTGCCCGAGCAGTGAAAAGGGGTAGAAAAGGGCCTCAGTTCCCCAACAGAGTCATGGCTATCTCCTGTCCCAGTCTAGCCCATTCAGTGTAAGGTGACCCCCTTCTCAAAAGGAAAAAGCAGGACAAATGCAGGAGCCCTACCCCCTCCATGTCTTCACCCCTGGTGCTCTTTTTCCCCCTGAACTCCCACCTCCTGTTCCTTCCTTTCCCCCAAGTCCCACCCTCTGACCAGGCCGGATCTCAGAGCCAGGCCATGGTAAAAGAAGTCCAGGGAGGAAGCGCCACTCTGGGAAACCCTAGACCCTCCACTTGCCCCATTCGGGGATGTGGCCTTGGGGGAAAGACGAGCAGGGTGGGACCTCATAGCGAGGGGGGACTAAGGACCTCAGCCCCCCAACAGTGAAAAGAGTGGCTGTGCCCATGATCAGATATGGATTGGCACTCTAGGGAATTCGGGACAAATGCTGTTCCAGAGTCTTTCAGCCCACACTGGGACTTCAACTCTGCATTTTGGGACTCTCTTCCTCAATTCAGGATGTGTTGTACACCTTAATTCAATGGCCATTAGAGGTGGTGTGTTGGGGATTGTCCCCGTTATGGGTATGAGAGATTAGGGGTGTCAGTGACTTTTGGAGCTGACAGGAGATTTGTAGAGCCAACTAGTGGGAGGGAGGAAGATGGTCCCGGGGAAATCCCAGGCTACTGTTTCTTTAAGGGCCTGGGACAAGGGCCTTGGAGAGAAGGGCATGGCTCCCTTTACTCCAGGAAAAACAGGAGGAGCTGTAGAAGGGAAGGCAGGCTGAATCCTCTCTCAAATGATGGGCAACACAAGCAGGGGACAGACAGCTGCCCTGGCTCAGCCCAGGGGAAAGGAACTGAGATATCATGGGAACCAGATGGGGAGAAGCCCGTGAGGTTGCAGCAAGCCTGAAACAAGACTGACCCCAGCAAGCAGGAGGTCCTGAATAAAGGTGGAGGATGGAACCGGACGGTAGGAAAGCCTGTGTTTTGGAGAAGACTGAATCAATGTGACCCCACATTAATTCTCGTTCTCGTTTTCAAGTATCCCAGGCTGAGAGTAAGTCATTGCAAGGACCTTAGAGGGAAGGGCAGGGTGCCTGCAGGGCTACCTCAGGCCCCAAGAGGGCACTCTGGGGAGGCTCCTGTCCGCAGGGTCTTGGCCAGAGTGGGTTGTGCTCTTGCAAGCCATTACCACCGGGCGTATATCAGCCCTGCCCCCAGGCAGCTCTAAAGTCCACTGAGGCAGCGGGAGAACAGACCAGTGAATCAAACCACTGTAACAAGCTCCTGGCCCTCCCCGCTCTCTACAGCTGAGGTGGGAGCTCTGCTGGCAAAACAGAGAACTGAGCCAGGTCTGTCACTGCTCAGATGGCTGGAAGGCTGGCCTTGTGGTCTGGCACTGCTCTGTGACTCAGGACAACTGGGTTTGATTGCCTTGTTTTGTGTGAATGTGGGCAAGACATTGCCTTTCTCTGAGCCTCTGCACAGGTGGATAATAGCCCTGCCCTGCCTCACAGTGGTGGCGGGAGAATAATGATAGTCAAGGTGATCAGATACCCTCAGACCCTAGGATCAGGGCTATGTCATGGTTCACCAGAGCAACATCTCTGACATTTGTCTACAAAAGGCCTCTTACCACGGCCTCCCATGACAGCTGGCTTCTGAGAAGCCCTGTGACTCAAGCACCGAGGTGTCTGTGGCAGATGTGGGGGTGCTCAGGAGCGACAGTGAGGGGTAGGGAGTGGATTTCTGAGGAGAGTGTTGGAGTGTCACAGTTATGCTGGGAGTTTCAACACAGTCACTGGACCATCTTAGACGTCTGCTGGGAGAAAGCAGTCAGAGGGCAAAGGTCAGCTCCACACCTTGGCCCTGCAACATAGACACAGCTGAGCACTACGGTGACTGGGCCCAGGCTTGCACAGGTTTCAGCAAAGGCTACTTCCAGAAGAAAGGGGCAAACAGATGGGAAGATGCTCTCAGAGACACAGGGAAACTAGGCTGGGTCCCCAGAGCTCCTTGTCTTCCCAAAAGAATGTAAGTTGGGCCAGTTCTGTTTCTCTATCTCCTGAGCAAAGCCTGTCTAACTTAGCTTGTAGTGATATGTCAGATAGATTAGTGAAGACATATGACCACTGCCTGATATTTTAAAACCATTTCTTCTAATGCTTTGTGCTGTTTGCTAATAAACCTACTAGTTTTAAGGAGGCTGATGGTGACTGTATAGCTCTGGTCAGAAGCATCCTAAGGAAAGATGCTGAGGTGTCCAGTGGGACCTGCTTGGTGATAAGTGTTTAGCGTAGATGGGTGTTGTTCCCAGCTGGAAGAGTGGTATAATTGTGATATTCCCCCAAAGACAGGAAAGGACATGGTTTAGAGGGTAAAGAGACCATATACACAGTTTTACTGTGACAATCCTAATTCTTCTTGGCCAATATCTATCCTTATTGAGTGGCTATCAGCATTCAGAGGAACAACTTGTTCAAGCTGCATCCACTGAAGTCAATGATTAATAGATTCATAGAATTTAAGGCCGTAAGGGACCATTAGATCATCTAGTCTGACCTCCTGCAGAATTTCACCCAGTTACCCCCGTATTGAGACCAATGACATGTCTGTGCACAGCTTGTGTTCATCAGAGAGATTTCAACTCTGTTTGTCTCATTAGGATGATTTCTGGTACTGGGTGGAGAACCTGAACGCTTCACACTATTTGCTGTCTTTCTGGAATCCCCAACTTCTGCAATCAAGACACTGTGCAGGATTCTCAGCTTTCGGTTTTCTTTTGAAAGTTTATTTAAACAAGTGACCAGAAGAAAAGCTCGAAAACCTGAAGAAGGTGACCCCAATGGCTCAGAAACAAAGTCAAGTGAAAACGAACCCCATATTAGTGTATATTTAAATCTCATTACTTCTAAGCCAATCTCATAATTTTTGGTGGTGTGACTCTTAATGGAGGTGCTTACCGATACCGAGTACCTAGTGGAAGAGATCTGAAAAGCAATGAGCAAAAGACACAAACACTAAGAGCAATTTTTTTAACGTACGTTAGAAGTGGTAAGCCAGCCAGACCCTGCACCCTGGGTCTGTAATGTAGGAAAGGGTGCAGCCACTGAGAAATCTGGTCATTTATTATTAATTATTATTATTATTATTATTATTATTATTATTATTATTATTTCATAAAGATCACAGCTGTGACAGCATCATCTTTACCCCTCACCACCCCCGAAGTAGCCATGAGGTTAATTGGAAGCATATGAACAGTGATGACAAGCTCGGATTCTAAGGAATAGAGCCTTCAGCAGGGCTGGTGCCGCACTTCAGTTGTGTAGCATCCCCAGGCATCCCCTGTGATTTGGCTTCCTGCAGTTTGCATTTGTCTGTGATGGGGTTAAAGCTGGTGCACACTAAGCCAAGCATCTCAAGTTCCCTGATGGCCAAGCGGCCCCCAAGGGAATGTGCAGGCATAAATAAATGTTTCTTTTTCATCCATATTTTAGGAGGAGTTTTCATACAAAATAGATCATTTTTCTCAAAAACTCAGCTGCCATGATATTGCCCAGCTGCAGCTTCTTGGCTCCGCAACAGAAATTTGAGGGTTTTCGTCTGCTGCTTCTTCGCAACAGAAATGAAGTTTGCACTGACAGAGTCTGTGGCTGGACTCAGGGTATGGAAAAGTCAAAACTTCCTGCCCAATCTATGGCTGGGGTATTGTGACCATCAGCTACTCTAAGCAGCCTTCCCATCTCTGAAGTTCCCTAATGGCCAAGTGGCCCCCAAGGGAATGTGCAGGCATGCTTCATAAATACAGCTGCCTCCCTATCTGAACTGATACTGCCTGCTGCCCGTGCAACCTCTCCTCTGACTCCTTGTCCTTCTGGATGAAGGTCTCTGGTGTCAGCGGCTCCTCTGCTAGCAGGAATTGGGTACGTTGGCAGGTTTCACTATCTTTAAAATGCAAAGTGATGTGTAAAGGCTGCGAGCTGTTTCCATTGGCACATGTTCTGTGCAGTAGCAGAGGACTCAGCTGGGCGGTTGGGGTGACTCAGTGATGGGGCTGGAGGTCAGGCAGCACTAGGTAGCTTGGGAACCCCTCCCCTACATCTGCACATGCTCCACAGTGGGTTGTTCAAGCTGCACAGAAATCTGACATTCAAAGTGAGCTTGGAGTGTTAAAACCCTGATGCCCCAAGTCGGGATTTCTCAAGGGATCCCATTTCTCAAGGTACCCGATCCTACCAGGGCCTAGGTTGAGGAGACCCCACGCAATATCCGTGACTAGTTCCAAACTCGCCTCAGGTTTATTTTCCCCTGGAAATTGAACCAGCAAATGCATATTCAAAGGTTTTATTCTCTGGCTCGATTCTGAAGGCAGGAATTCAGAGCTGCGTTGCTCTGTGGTAACAGGTCCTATAGGGCATATTTCTGTTTCCTGACTGGCTGAGGGCTCCAGCACTTCTGCCCTGTAGATACCCATCAGAGTTACAGGACTACCTGCATCTCTGCCCCATCTCTGGTCTCCATATGCCAGATGTCAGACCTCATAACCTGCCCTCTCATGGAGTGGAATCCCGCGATCCTCCTGACCTCAGACTGGGCCCTGGGCTACAACACACTGCGGGGGGACTGTGCTTGTCCAGCAAGCCCCGGTGGGTTCAGCACCTGTGGTTCTTCCCTTTGTGAGCATGTGACTAATGCTGAGACGAGTGACCAGCCAGCCTCACCGAACCAAAATACTGTTTGATCTGAACAGTAGAAATAAAGCATAACGTGGGAGAATAAGAGGTTTTTCCAAGAACAGTCTGTACACGTCTCTGACCCCAAGTCCTCCAACACTGATGCAGACACAGGCAGGCCCAGGTCATTCAGATTTCCCCAGCGGTGTCTGTCCTTGCAGTCTGAAGAGCTTCTCAGCAACAGCTGCCCCATCTCTGGGCAGGCTCCCAGCACTGGCAAAACAAGCTGTGTGATGTGGCTGGAGCCCAGAAATAGGCTCTTCCCAACTTGTAGCTCCGGTGTTGTCTCTCAACCGCCCTGAAGTGCTGAGTGAGCGATGGCTTTTCTTGAGCTGTGCCTTCCATTCCTGTTTGTTTTCCAACAGCCTACTATCAAACTAAGAAGAGCCATACTGGTTTCACCCAATATAGCTGTAACATAAACATCCCAAAAGTTAACCCAATATAGTTACACAGCAAACATCCCAACAACTGGGCTTAATATACACATTCACTATGGCAGCTCAGCTCCATGTCTGTCCCAATGCCGTTCCCGCGTGCTATGGATTTTATGGATACAGGACAGAGACAGTCAGAGAGAGAGAGAGAGAGAGAGAGAGAGAGAGCAATAGACTATTTTACTGTGGGAAATGAAGTTCCATTTCCATGAATACTCATGCATTTGACTTTCAGATCCACTTCCTGCAAACTCTCATCCTGGCTGAATAACAGGTGCTGGGGTTACTATGTACCAGAGAGTGAGAGCTCAGGGAATTAATATTTTCTATACTGATCCCAATGCCTGTTACCACTCCAGATACAGGCTGCAGACTGACAGAACAGAACCTGAGGAGACCCAGTCAGCTATTAACCCAGGGAGAGAGGAGCTAATAGACTTTTGTTTCCTGACAAGTGACTGAATGAGGGGTAAGACAGTGTGATCTTTTCAGTTTTTGAAGAAATCCCAATGACAGAAGCTACATTTTAAGTCCCACTGTAACCTGAGAAATCATCTCTGAACAAATATCAGAGAGGAAAGACTGGGTTGACATGTGTGTGCTAAAGTGCAGATGTGTAAATATTATGCAAAAACTTGTAATTGTAATACGAATTTTACACATCAAACTTTCATGACATGCAGGTATATTGAAAGCCATGAGCAGAGTTGTTGGAATCTCTACAGGAAGGAGCAGTGGTAACTTTACTGCTTAATGGCTTTTGCTTTAGAAAGTATTTTAGAAATACTCCACATACTATTTTGAAAGGTTTTATGCTATGAACTCCTTGTTCAGTGAATCATAAAAGCATAGAATCATAGAAGACTAGCGTTGGAAGAGACCTCAGGAGGTTATCTAGTTCAACACCCTGCTCAAAGCAGGACCAATTCCCAACTAAATCATCCCAGCCAGGGCTTTGTCAAGCCGGGCCTTAAAAACCTCCAAAGAAGGAGATTCCACCACCTCCCTAGGTAACCCATTCCAGTGCTTCACCACCCTTCTAGTGAAATAGTGATTCCTAATATCCAACCTAGACCTCCCCCACTGCAACTTGAGACCATTGCTCCTTGTTCTGTCATCTGCCACCACTGAGAACAGCCGACCTCCATCCTCTTTGGAACTCCACTTCAGGTAGTTGTTGAAGGCTGCTTTCAAATCCCCCCTCACTTTTCTCTTCTGCAGACTAAACAAGCCCAGTTCCCACAGCCTCCCCTCGTAAGTCATGTGTCCTAGCCTCTGATCATTTTCGTTGCCCTGCTCTGGACTCTCTCCAATTTGTCCACATCACTTCTTTAGTGGGGGGCCCAAAACTGGACCCAATACTCCAGATGTAGCCTCACCAATGCCAAATAGAAGGGAATAATCACTTCCTTCAATCTGCTAGCAATGCTCCTACTAATGCAGCCCAATATGCTGTTAGCTTTCTTGGCAACAAGGGCACACTGCTGACTCATATCCAGCTTCTCATCCACTGTGATCCCCAGGTCCTTTTCTGCAGAACTGCTGCTTAGCCAACTGCTGCCCCAGCCTGTAGTGCTGCATGGAATTCTTCCATCCTAGGTGCAGGACTCTGCACTTGTCCTTGTTGAACCTCATCAGATTTCATTTGGCCCAATCCTCCAATTTGTCTGGGTCACTCTGGACCCTATCCCTACCCTCCAGTGTATCTACCTCTCCTGCGAAGCTTAGTGTCATCTGTGAGCTTGCTGAAGGTGCAATTCATCCCATCATCCAGATCATTAATAAAGATTTTGAATAGTTGTATGATACTGTCTTCTGGTAATTAACAAGAAGCTGTTTCTAATCATGGTCATGCACACAATACCTCTGCAATACCTGTGCAAGACTTTCCAAAAAGTCCTGAGAAAAAGTCCGCTGGTGTGTGTTTCAGCAAAGAGTAGGGCAGAGGTGCAGGAAAGGGGAGTGTAATATGGTTGTATGTAATTATCACCTTACATGAGAATGGCTGAAATAACTTGCACACTGAAGAGGATATTAGTGCAAACCTAGTGTATGCACTATTTTGGCATTTGTGATGCCAACCCTTTCTCCACCCAGATGAAGTAACTGTCCGTGTCAACTTGTATCTTTTTTCAGATAGCTACAGACCCTTGCACGGGGAGAGGGAGCAGTACCTCTAAGGATGAAGAGAAACCTGTAGGATGATCAAACTTTCTGGATTCAGTCAATGTTGGCCAGGCAACGTACATCAGCTTCTCCTGGAGGGATTCTTGGGGGACAGAGTGTATCACCAGGAACATTTGTTGAGGCAAAATGAATAGAGCCTGGTTCTTATCAAATTTACACATGTAAATCTGGAGTGACGCAGTTGAAGTCAATGTTAGTGAATTTAGAATGTGGACTTGGGAATTTTTCCCATGTGCTGCAAAGAGGCAATGGCATAATTTGGACTCTCAGGAATGGACAAAATAATTATAAATGTATAAAATGAGGCAATGAAACACATTTATAAATATCTTCAAAGCAGCGCAGATAAATATCATGACCGTTTTCACATTCCACTTGCCATGTGTTTGTACACATGTCATGACACAATGGGCCACACTAAGAAGTGGAGGGCCAGAAAGGGTGTCTGTGGGAAGGTCAAAATTGTAAAATCACACAGTTGTCTTTGACCACGACAATACCCACGCAGTGATTTTAGTTCAAAGACTCAAGCCTGAGGCCAGTTTATTGACATACATACCAGTGCACTGGGGTGCAGTCTGAAGACTGACACCCCGAGTACCGCTCGCAGGCGGCTTTATTGCATTAAACCGCAAGCAAAGTACAAACAATACGTCATGAGTTAAGAAACTGGGGTTGGGGTCAGTCATGAGTTGAGGAACTGGGGTTGGGGTTAGTCATGAGTCGGTCGTGAGTTAAGAAACTGGGGTTGGGGTCAGCCCCTCCCCCCCCCCCGGCACCTTCCTCATCATTTTCCGAGAAGTGGGTGTTTATTTCGGTAGAGGGACGCTTGGCGGTTTTCCTCAAGGGTGGCGCTTGGCACCAGTTTGGGTACATTTCTCAAGACACATTTTCCGGGGGGTTTCGGTGAAGGGTTAAGGGGGGTTACCATGGGACGCTTAAAGAAGATCTATGATTGGCTATTTTTGCAGATAGCTGGAATCACGGAGTGGGTCACAGATCACCCAAAGGAGAAGCTGCATGAGTTAAGAAATTGCATTTAGCTAAAGTTACCTATTGCTTCACACAAGTGGTTATTATATTTCATTAGTCATGAACATATTTCATTAGTGCTACTGCTGGGGCCTTTTTATTATCTCATTCTTTCCCTCCTTGCCCCTCCTCTGGACATGACCCTTGACCGAGTTTGGCAGAGAATCGTGTTGTTCAGTCTTGCTCAGGCCTTAGGCCTGCCCTACTCTGTGTAAAGGCCATCAGCATAACAGATCTCTGTTGGAGGGTTTATTTCGGGGCCCACAGATTCAAAGCTCTGGCTATCGAAAAGAAGGCCCCCCTGTTCTATTTCCCCACACACTGTTCAAGTAGGCTGCAGAACTCCCAGCCACAAGCTATCAATGGGGCTAAGAACCTAGCAGGATTCAAAGACGGACTGGATGTTTATATGGGTAACCAGACAATCCAATTACACAAGTGAGGGCTGTTAGCATGTGGAACTGGCCAGTGGATACTGGGTTAGATGGGCTACAGCTCTGATCCACTCTGGCAATGCCTATCTTGACATCGCTGGTGTAAATCCAAGACTTTGTTTTTGCTGATTTGTCATTAGCTCCTGGGAGTCTCCAGACTGGTACTGAGAGTAGAAAGATGTCTCTTTAAATATCATCTAGTTTCCTGTTCTTTTTCCTTTCAGGAAGGAAATTTCAAAACTCCTTGGATCTGCAGACTACATAATGTCATCTGTCAATGACACTAAATTCAAATCCGCAGTGTTCCTTCTCACTGGGATACCTGGGCAGGAAGACGTCCAAAATCTCTGGATCTCTCTCCCCTTGTGCTTAATGTATGTTATTTCAATATTAGGAAATTCATTCATTCTGTTCATTATAAAAACAGATCCAAGCCTCCATGAGCCCATGTACATTTTCCTTTCCATGTTGGCCGTCACAGACCTTGGATTACTGATAGCCACCATACCCACTATACTGGGCATATTCTTGTTTAACTCTAGAAAGATCAGCTTCGATGCCTGTTTTGCCCAGTTATTCTTTATCCAGTCACTTCAATGCATTGAATCCTCTGTGCTCTTGTTGATGGCCTTAGACCGCTTCATCGCAATCCGTGATCCGCTGAGATATGTCTCAATCTTAACCCTGCCAAGAATAGGCAAGATGGGACTGGTGTGTGTTCTAAGAGGGGCGGTCGTAATACTCCCATTCCCCCTTCTCCTTAAACGGTACCAATACTGTCGAGCCAATGTCCTCTCCCATGCTTACTGCCTGCAACAGGAGGTCATGACAACGGCATGTGCGGACATCACAGTCAACAACATCTATGGCTTGTTTACTACAGTCCTAACGGTGGGGTTGGACTGGCTGCTCATCTTCCTCTCTTATGTGATGATTCTCAAAACAGTGCTGAGCATCGCTTCCTACAAGGAGTTCCTCAGGGCCCTGAACACCTGCGTCGCCCACCTCTGTGCCGTCCTGCTCTTCTATACGCCAGAGTTCAGCCTGACTTTGATACACAGATTTGGGAAGGGCTCTTCTCCCTTGCTTCAGATTGTCCTGGGCTACGTCTACCTTCTGGTTCCTCCTCTGATTAACCCAATCGTGTACAGCGTGAAAAGTAAACACCTTCGTTCGAGGATAATCAGGGTGTTGGTGAAGTGAAGGGTCAGTTTATCACCCGGCCCCAGTGCTGATAGCATATGAAACAGAAACACAGGACCTGGCGACTTATTCCATCCTTATATCTGTGATGACATGAGCTACTGATCTGCACTCTGTACAGACAGGTTCAGATGGGGTCTAAGGCCTGAAGCAATGGTATAGGGGTTGTTTCCACCCACTGTTGAAGGAGGACAGTGCACAGGGGGAAGGAGACCAAGGCAGGCAGCAGCATTTATAGAGTGACTGTGTTCATGGAGAGCCAGCGGACCGGTAGGATGTTGGCCCATAAATAGCCAAATTGCTGGCTGCTCCACCCTCAGAAATCCTGTCAATACTCTCAATAAAGAGAAGGGACGTGGATGTTGTTTCCCATTACACCTGGCCTGTCACTGTCTAGTTTCTGGTTAAACATCCAGGGGCCATGAAAAAAGCTGCAGAGCTGTTTTGCGGTCACTGTCCTGGCCCTTCCTGAGCGCTCTGGGTGCTGTGTGATCCATGGGGCTGCGCCAGCTGGGGACAGGGGCTATTCAAGGGGCATGGACACCCACCATTCCCCAACACCCTCAGCCAGGTGCTTGTGACTGAGTCGTGTCAGAGACATGATTATTGCAGGAGCCACAAGAGAAGCCATTCAGGCAGCCCCCCATCACCACCGTTGGTGGCTCTGCACACAGCACACCTGATGAGCCTACTCCACACAGAAGCAGAGCAGAGCTGGCTGAGTGAGTCATAGGCTGACACACAGGAGTCCTGGCAAGAGACTCAGGCCCATATTTCCCTCCCCTCCATTTCTGCTGTTCCTTCTCACTGGGATACCTGGGCAGGAAGACGTCCAAAATCTCTGGATCTCTCTTCCCTTGTGCTTAATGTATGTTATTTCAATATTAGGAAATTCAGTCATTCTGTTCATTATAAAAACAGATCTGCTGCCCCAGGAATGCAAAGGGGTAGAACAGAGTCAAAGCTGTGTGCAAGGATGATCTAGATGATATAGTGTACTGGGATTTTTAGAAAAACTTTGACAAGGCCCCTCACCAAAGACTCTTAAGAAAAGAAAGCAGTCATGGGGAAAGAAGGAAGGGTCTCTCCTGGATAAGTAACCGGTTAAAAGATCGGAAACAAAGGGTAGGATAAATGGTCAGTTTTCAGAATGGAGAGAAGTAAATCGTGGGGTCATCCTGGGGTCTGGAGTGGTGCCAGTGCTGTTCTACATATTCATAAATGAACTGGGAAAAGGAGTAAGCAATGAGGTGGCAAAATTTGCAGATGAGATGAAATTATTCAACATATTTAATAGGAAAGCAGACTGTGAAGAGTTACAGTGGGATCTCACATAACTTGGAGATTGGGCAACAAAATGGCAGATGAAATTCAGTGTTGATGAATGCAAAAAAAAGCACATTGGAAAAACCTAATCCCAACTGTACAGACAAAATGATGGTGCCAAATTAGCTGTTGCCGCTCAAAAAAGAGATCTTGGAGACATTGTGGATAGTTGTCTGAAAACATCCGCTCAGTGTGCAGCGTCAGTCAAAAAAGCGAACAGAATGTTGGGAACCAGAGGTGGTGCATATGATAGGCCAAGACAGGCTAAGCCTCCCCGGGTGCAGTTGTGGCCACTGCCGAGCAGTTGCAGGGTTCACACAGGGAACTTTTTTATTATAATGTGCCATGCAGGTTCCAGGGTAGGTGAGGAGGTGTTATGTGCAACTCAACTTCTTCAGTAATCTCGCTGCGCTTCAAGGAGATTACTGATGAAACCAGGAAGATGAGTAACACAAGTGACAGGTTGTCACCCCCAGGGTGCAGTCTGGGAGCTGTGGGAACCGCTGTGCCCCTTAGCCCTCCAGTTGGGCTGCCCAATCTTAAACACCTTTGTTGGTGACACAGTCAGCCTCTTCAAGTCCTGTTAGCACCCAACATGACAGCAGGTGGCGTCGCACACCCAACGGAGCCTCGTGAGAGCTTTACCTAAGCCACTGAAAGACAGGCAGGAGACAACAGCCAATGTCCCAGCTATCCAGCCTTGCACCCTTGCTCGAGTATAAAACCAAAATTATACCACCTTGCACTGCACAGGAGTCTGTACAGCATAAGCTCATTAATGTAGGTCGCTTTCTCCTTGGTGTGGGAAATATATGTAACAGCTTTTTTACACAGAGCTGAGATTTTCCCCAGACACTTTACTCAAAACACACTGGTAAAGATAAAGCATAAAACAGGTTTATTAATTTAAAAAATATGGATTTTAAGTGATTAAAAGGGATACAAATCCGATCAAAGCAGATTACCTAGCAAATAAACAAAACCACAAACTAAGGTTAACGTGCTATATAGATTGGATATGAATTAGAAATTTCTCACCCTGACTGATGATACAAGGAGTCCACCAAGTTTCCATACGCAGGCTAGAAATCCCTTGAGCCTGGGCCTAGCATTTCTCCCAGTTCAGTCTTCGTTCCTCAGGTTTTTCCAGGAGTTCTCTTGTGTGGTGAGTGAGGCCAGGAGATGATGTCACTCCCCACATTATATAGCAGGAATATACAAGTACCAAAATGGAGTTTAGTGTCATGTGGTCTGCCTCCATGCCCTTGAATGCCCTGCTGAGTCATAGCAGGCATTATCCATAGACGGTCCGAGCGTTCTCAGGAAGGCTTACCAGATGGGATATAACCTGCTCCTAGAGACTCTTGTTTCCCCTAATGTCCCATTACCTGGAACAGGGCCTTCTCAACCGGCTGTCTGGACTGTAAGAATTTTGCCTAGTGGGTGTCACCCAGGTGCAACTACATATGAAATACAGATACATAGTCAATATTAATAACATCAGATGCAAAAATGATACAGACATACAAATAGGATAATCATATTCTGCAAATCATACTTTTTCCATAGAAACCTCGTAAGACTTTTTTTTTACAAGATATATATAACTGTGTCATAATCATATGATAAGCATACCACTATGATTAATATCGGGGACAGTTTCACAACCACCTCCTCAGCTACCCTGGAACCTGCATTGGGCATATATAAAGCTGAGGTTCTTTGGGAAGAGACAAGCTTTTCCCATGGGGCGACTTGGGGTCTCAGGAGAGTAGGCTCAGCGTGGCTGAGGGGGCTGCAGCCAGCCCAGGTATCCTCCAACATCCGGGGTGGAGGGGCTCATTGCTCCAGCCATGGGGTCTGTGGAAGCTCTGGGCTTCTCCAGAAGCAGGGGAAGGGGGTGTCAACAGTCCAGCTGTGGGGGTGGGGAAGAAGGACTGGGGCCGGGGGGCTCCACCCACCACTCTTGTTGCAAATGGTAAGGAAAGGGATAGATAATAAGAGAAAATATCATGATGCCTCTATCTAAATCCGTGGTATACCCACACCTTGATTACTTTTTGTAGTTCTGTTCATCCTATCTCAAAAAAGATAGATTAGAATTTGAAAAAGTACAGAGAAAGGTGATAAAAATGTTTAGCGGTATGGAACAGTTTCCATATGAGGAGACATTTAAAAGCCTGGAACATTTCAGCTTGGAAAAAGAGAAGACTAAGCGGGGATAAAATAGAGGTTTATATACTCATGAGTGCTGTGGAGAAAGTGAATCAGGAAGTGTTCTTTACCCCTTCATAAGAACCAGGGGTCACCCAAGGAAATTAATGGGCAGCAGGTTTAAAACAAACAAAAGAAAGTCCTTTTTACACAAAGTACAGTCAGCTGTGGAACTCATTGCCAGAGGATGTTCTGAAAGCCAAAAGAATAACTGGCCCAATACAGAACTAGAGAAGTTTCATACAAAATAGATCATTTTAACCTGAAAGCTCAGCTGCCATGATATTGCCCAGCTGCAGCTCCTTGGATCCACAACAGAAATTGGAGGGTTTTCGTCTGCTGCTGCCTCGCAACATACATGAACTTTGCACTGACTGAGTCTGTGGCTGGACTCAGGGTATGGAAAGGTCAAAATCTCCCGCCCAGTCTATGGCTGGGGTATTGTGTTCATCAGCTACTCTGAGCAGCCTTCCCATCTCTGTGCAGCCCCCTCCACTCTGTACAACGCCCCTTCGGCAGATCCTGTGGGAAGTGGCTACTGTGACAGGCCCTGGTAGCACATCTCTCATGAACCTGTGCTACCAGGGTGCTGGGGAGGGTCCTAAAGCAATTGTGAAGGCCCAGAGATTGTGTGTGGGTGGGCCTAGCTACCAGTGTATCACTGAGATCTGTGCATAACTTTGGGGATCCCTAGATCCTGGGTCCTGCCTTTCATTACTGGGAGAGAAGGGAAGGGATCTCGACTCCTGGAACGATGTGATGGAAATATCTATGTACGGAGTTTTGTGAAATCGCCCTTTCCTGGCCTGCACCCTGGGTTTGTAATGTAGGAAAGGGGGCTCCCAGGGAGAAATCTGGTCCTATATTATACATTATAATTATTATTATTTTATTTATGCAAGATCACAGTTGTGAGAGCATCATTGTTACCACTCACCACCCCCAAAGTCGCCATGTAACTAATCAGAACCATACGAACAGTGAAGACAAGCCCAGGTTCCAGGAATAGAGCCTGCAGCAGGGCTTGCGCTGCAGCCCAGTTGTGTAGCCTCACTGCACATCCCCTATGATTTGGCTTCCTGCAGTTTGCCTTTGGCTGTGACAGGGTTAAAGCTGGTGCACACGAAGCCAACAGCTGAGGTTCCCTGATGGCCAAGTGGCCCCCAAGGGAATGTGCAGGCATGCTTCATAAAGACAGTTGCCTCCGTATCTGAACAGATACTGCCTGCTTCCCCTCAGCTCTGACTTCTTGTCCTTTTGGGTGAAGATCTCTGGTGTCAACGACTCCCCTTCTAGCAGGAATTGGGTACGTTGGCAGGTTTCACTATCTTTAAAATGCAAAGTGATGTGTAAAGGCTGCGACCTGTTTACATTGACACATGCTCTGTGCAGTGGCAGAGGACTCAGCTGGGCTGTCGGGGTGACTCAGTGACAGGGCTGGAGGACAGGCAGCACTAGGTAGCTTGGGAACCCCTCCCCTATATCTGCTCGTGCTCCACAGTGGGGTGTTCAAGCTACACAGAAAACTGACATTCAAAGTGAGCTCGGAGTGTTAAAACCCCAAAACCCCGAGTCAGGATTTCTCCAGCGGTCCCATTTCTAGAGGGGCCGTGTGCTCTGGGCCCGATCCTGCCAGGGGCTGAGCGAGAGGAGACCCCACAGAATATCAGTGACTAGTTCCCAAATCACCTCAGGTTTATTTGCTCCTGGAAATTGAACCAGCAAATGCATTTTCAAAGGTTTTATTCTCTGGCTCGATTGTGAAGGCAGGAATTCAGAGCTGTGTTGCTCTGTGGAAATAGGTGTGTAGCGGGGTGGTCCCCCGCTCCTGCCGGGAAGGGCTTAAAACAGCCCTGGCAGAGGGCTGGAGCTCTAAAAGCTGGGCTGATTGGGCAGGCAGCCACAGCTGGGCCACGCCCCAATCAGGCCACAGCTGGCCTGTATAAAAAGGCTGGGAGCCAGGCGCTCAATAGTCTTTCTTTGTGTTCAGAGAGAGAAGGACTTGGCTGCAGTGAGCTAGAGACAGGATACCTGAGTGGAGCAGGGCTGGGGAAAGGCTGAGGAGCTCCAGCCTGGAAATCCCCAGGCTGTGGCCTAGCAGAAGGCCCAGAGGTACTGGGGGTTGCAGAGGGCAGCCCAGGGGTTGGCCAAGGCAGCAGGTCCAAACCCTCCTTGCCAGTGACGAGTAGGCTGATACTGCCGTCTGCCCCAGGTGTGGGGCTATGATGACTAGCAGTAGCCTGATACTGAGGTGAGGTGGGGATAGTGGGTGGGGGTTCCCCAGGGAGGGGAGACCCTAAGACTGTGGGGTTACTGCCAGGGGGCAACACCCCAGGTACAAGGGCACTGGGGTCCAGGGAGGGACACTGGGGCCAGAGGCGGATCACCGGCCTGCAGAGGGTGCTCTGGGCTGGAAATCGAGCTAATTCCCAGTCCTATAGGGCATATTTCTGTTTCCTGACTGGCTGAGGCCTCCAGCACTTCTGCCTTGTAGATACCCCTCAGAGTTACAGGACTACCTGAATGTCTGTCCACGCTCTGGTCTCCAAATGCCAGATGTCAGGCCTCGTAACCTTCCCTCTCATGCGCTGGCATCCCACAAGCCTCCCATCCTCAGATTGGGCCCTGGGTTTCAACACACTGTGGGTGGAGTTGGCCAGCAGGTCCCAGTGGGTTTCACACCTGTGGTTCCTCCCTTTGTGAGCATGTGACTAGTACTGAGACAAGTGACCAGCCAGCCTTCTTGAACCAGAACACTCTTTAATCTGAACAGTAGGAATAAAGCATAACATGGGAGAATAAGATGGTTTTCCAAGAACAGTTTGTATATGTCTCTGATCCCAAGTCCTCCCCTTTGATGCAGACACAGGCAGGCCAAGGGCCTTCAGATTTCCCCAGTGGTGTCTGTCCTGTCAGTCTGAAGAGCTTCTCAGCAAAAGCTGCCCCATCTCTGGACAGACTCCCAGCACTGGCAAAACAAGCTGTGTAATGTGGCTGGAGCCCGGAAATAGGCTCTTCCCAGCTTGTAGCTCCAGTGTTGTCTCTCAACCTCCCTGAAGTGCTGAGTGAGTGATGGCTTTTCTTGATCTCCTCCTTTCCATCCTGTTTTTTTTCCTGCAGCCTGCTATTAAACTAAGGGCAGGTCTTCACTACCCGCCGGATCAGCAGGTAGTGATCGATCTATCGGGGGTCGATTTATCACGTCTAGTGTAGATGTGATAAAATCGATCCCCGATTGCACTCCCCATCGACTCCGGAACTCCAGCTTGCAAGAGGCGGAAGCGGAGTCGACGAGGGAGCGGCAGCCTGTAGCGGTGCATAGGATTCTTCCATCTTAAGTGCAGGACTTTGCACTTGTCCTTGTTGAACCTCATCAGATTTCTTTGGGCCCAATCCTCCAATTTGTCTAGGTCACTCTGGATCCTATCACTACCATCCAGTGTATCTACCTCTCCTCCCAGCTTAGTGTCATCTGAGGGTGCAATCCATCCCTTCATCCAGATAATTAATAAAGATGTTGAATAGTTGTATGATATTGTCTCCTGTTAACTAACAAGAAGCTGTTTCTAATCAGGGTCATGAACATAATACCTCTGCAATATCTGTGAAAGACTTTCCAAAAGTCTGTGTTTCAGCAAAGAGTAGAGCAGAGATGCAGGAAAAGGGAGTGTAAAAGTGGCTGTATGTAGTTTTCACGATTAGCTGTTACACGAGCATGTCTGAAGTCACTTGCACACTGAAGAGGATATTAGTGCAAACCTACTGTTTGCACTATTCACACATTTGTGATGCCAATCGCTTGCCCACCCAGATAAAGTAACTGTCTGTGTCAGCTTGTATCTTTGCTGATAGCTACAGACCCTTGCACGGGGAGAAGGAGCAGTTCCTGTGAGAATGAAGAGAAACTTGTAAGATGATCAGACTTTCTGGATTCAGTCAACATTGGCCAGGCAAAGCACTTCAGCATCTCCTGGAGGGATTCTAGGGGGACAGAGTGTATCACCGGGAGCATTTGTTTAGGGAAAATGAATAGAGCCTGGTTCTTATTGAATTTACACATGTAAATCTGGAGTGATGCCGTTGAAATCAGTTAGTAAATTCAGAACGTGACCCTGGGAATTTATCCCATGTGCTGCAAAGATGCAGTGGCATCATTTGGACTCTCAGGAGTCACGAAAATAATTAAATAATTTACATCTCTACCCCGATATAGCGCAACCCGATATAACACGGTAAAGCAGCGCTCCGGGGGTGGGGGGGGGGGCTGTGCACTCCGGTGGATCAAAGCAAGTTCGATATAATGCGGTTTCACCTAAAACACGGTAAGATTTTTTGGCTCCCGAGCACAGCATTATATCGAGGAAGAGATGTGTGTGTGTGTATAAATAATGAAGCAATGAAACACATTTATAAATATCTTCTATGCAGCACAGATAAATATCATGACTGTTTTCACCATCCACTTGCCATGTGTTTGTACACATGTCATGATACAATGGGCCACACTCAGAAGGGGAGGGCCAGAAAGGGTGTCGGTGGGAAGGTCACAATTGTAAAATCACACACTGCTCAAGTAGGCTGCGGAACTCCCAGCCACAGGATATGAATGGGGCAAAGAGCTTAGCAGGATTCATAGAGGGACTGGACGTTTATATGGGTAACCAGAAAATCCAAATACACTAGTAAGGACCGATTTGAAAACCCTTCGAATGGCTCTAAGCCTTCCTGATTTACACCACAAAATATCTCTAACTAGTGGCTGTCAGGGGTAAACTTTGGGAGCAGGTTATCTCATGGGTACCTATTGCGGGGCTCCTTCCTCTGAAGCATGTGGAACTGGCCAGTGGATACAAGGGGTAGATGGACTACAGGTCTGATTCAGTCTGGCAATGCATATCTTGCTATAGGTGGTGTAAATCCAAGACTTTGTTTTTGTTGATTCTTTCTTTAGCTCCTGGGAGTCTCCAGACTTTTAATGAGAGCAGGAAGATGTCTCATTAAATAACATCTAGTTTCCTGTTCTTTTTCCTTTCAAGAAGGAATGTTCAAAACTCCTTGGATCTGCCCAGTACATAATGTCAGCTGTCAATGACACCAAATTCAAATTCACAGTGTTCCTTCTCACCGGGATACCTGAGCAAGAACACATCCACAATCTCTGGATCTCTCTCCCCCTGTGCTTAATATATGTTATTTCAATATTAGGAAATGTAGTCATTCTGTTCATTATAAAAACAGATCCAAGCCTCCATGAGCCCATGTACATTTTCCTTTCCATGTTGGGCATCACAGACCTTGGCTTATTGATAGCCACCATGCCAACGATACTGGGCATATTCTTGTTTAACTCTAGGGAGATCAGTTTCGATGCCTGTTTTGCCCAATTGTTCTTTATCCAGTCATTTCAATGCATTGAATCCTCCGTGCTCTTGTTGATGGCCTTTGACCGCTTCATCGTAATCCGTGACCCACTGAGATATGCCTCCATCTTAACCCTGCCGAGAATAGCCAAGATGGGACTGGTGTGTGTGCTAAGAGGGGTGGCTGTAATGCTCCCACTCCCCCTTCTCCTGAAACGGTTCCAATTCTGTCAAGCCAATGTCCTCTCCCATGCTTACTGCATGGACCAAGAGGTCATGATGATGGCTTGTTCGGATATCAGAGTCAACAACATCTATGGCTTGTTTATTACAGTCCTAACGGTGGTGTTGGATTCGCTGCTCATCTTCCTCTCTTATGTGATGATCCTCAAAACAGTGTTGAGCATCGCATCCCACAAGGAGTTCTTCAGGGCCCTGAACACCTGCGTCGCCCACCTCTGTGCCGTCCTGCTCTTCTACACGCCAGAGTTCAGGCTGACTTTGATACACAGATTCTGGAATGGCTCTTCTACCTTGCTTCAGATTGTCCTGGGCTACATCTACCTTCTGGTTCCTCCTCTGATTAACCCTATTGTGTACAGCATGAAAAGCAAACACCTTCGTTGGAGGATAATCAGGATATTGGTGAAGTGAAGGGTCAGTTTATCACCCGGCCCCAGTGCTGGTGGCATAGGAAACAAGAAACACAGGACACGGCGACTTATTCCATCCTGGACCCTTCTATCTGTGATGACATGAGCTACTGATCTCCACTCTGTACAGACAGGTTCAGATGGGGTCTAAGGCCTGAAGCAAAGGTATAGGGGTTGTTTCCACCCACTGTTGAGGGAGGACAGTGCACTGGGGGAAGGAGACCAAGCCAGGCAGCAGCATTTACAGAGTGACTGTGTTCGTGGAGAGCCAGGGGACCGGTAGGATGTTGGCCCATAAAGAGCCAAATTGCTGGCTGCTCCAATCTCAGAAATCCTGTCAATACTCTCAATAAAGAGAAGAGAGGTGGATGTTGTTTCCCATTACACCTGGTCTGTCACTGTCTCGTCTCTGGTTAAACATCCACAGGCCATGAAAACAGCTGCAGAGCTGTTTTGCGGTCACTGTCCTGGCCCTTTCCAAGCGCTCTGGGTGCTGTGTGATCCATGGGGGCTGCGCCAGATGTGGACAGGGGCTATTCAAGGGGCATGGACACCCACCCTCCCCCCACACCCTCAGCCAGGTGCTTGTGACTGAGTCGTGTCAGAGACATCATTAATGCACGAGCCACAAGAGAAGCCATTCAGGCAGCCCCCCAACTACCACCGTTGGTGGCTCTGCACACAGCACACCTGCTGAGCCCACTCCACATGGAAGCAGGGCAGAGATGGCTGTATGAGTCAGAATCTGACACACAGGAGTCCTGGGAAGAGACTCAGGCCCATATTCCCCTCCCCTCCGTTTCTGCTGCCCCAGCACTACCAAGGGGTAGAACAGAGTCACAACTATCTTCTGTCCCAGCCCATTCGGTGTAAAGTGACCTTTAGCCTGGGACTAGCACTTCTCCCTGTTCAGTCTGTGTTCCTCAGGTGTTTCCAGGAGTTCTCCTGTGTGGGGAGTGAGGCCAAGAGATGATGTCACTCCGCACATGATATAGCAGAAAAATACAGATAGCAAAATGGAGTTTAGTGTGATCTGGTTCCATGCCCTTGAATGCCCTGCTGAGTCATAGGAAGCGTTCTCAGCAGGGTTGATCAGATGGGATATAACCTTCTCCTAGAGACTCTTGTTTCCCCTAATGTCCCATTACCTGGAACAGGGCCTTCTCAACCGACTGTCTGGACTGTAAGAATTTTGCCTAGTGGGTGTCACCCAGGTGTAACTAGATTTGCAATACAGATACATAGTCAATAATAATAACTTCAGATGCAAAAGTGATACAGGCATACAAATAGGATCATTATATTCTGCAAATCATAATTTTTCCATAGAAACCTCATAAGACATTTTGTTTACAAGATGCATATAACTATGTCATAATCATATCATAAGCATACCACTATGAATATTGTCGACAGTTTCACAACCACCTTCTCATAAGCATACCACTATGAATATTGTCGACAGTTTCACAACCACCTTCTCAGCTGCCCTGGAACATGCATTGGACATATTAAATGCTGAGGTTCTTTGGGAAGAGACAAGCTTTTCCCATGGGGTGACTCGGGGTCTCAGGAGAGTAGGCTCAGCGTGGCTGAGGGGCTGCAGCCAGCCCAGGTATCCTCCAACATCCGGGGTGGAGGGGCTCATTGCTCCAGCCATGGGGTCTGTGGAAGCTCTGGGCTTCTCCGGAAGCGGGGGAGAGGGGTGTCAACACTCCGGCTGTGGGGGTGGGGCAGAAGGACTGTGGGTGGGGGGCTCCACATACCACTCTTGTTGCAAATGGTAAGGAAAGGGATAAATAATAAGAGAAAATATCATGATGCCTCTGTCTAAATCCGTGGTATACCCACACCTTGATTACTTTTTGTAGTTCTGTTCATCTCATCTCAAAAAAGATATATTAGAATTTGAAACAGTACAGAGAAGGGTGACAGAATGTTTAGGGGTATGGAACAGCTTTCATATGAGGAGACATTAAAAAGCCTGGAACATTTCAGCTTGGAAAAAGAGAAGACTAAGCGGGTATATAATAGAGGTCTATAAAATCATGAGGGCTGTGGAGAAAGTGAATCAGGAAGTGTTCTTCACCCCTTCATAAGAACCAGGGGTCACCCAAAGAAGTTAGTAGGCAGAAGGTTTAAAACAAAAAAAAAAGAAACTACTTTTTACACAAAGTACAGTCAACTGTGGAACTCATTGCCAGGGGAAGTTCTGAAAGCCGAAAGAATAACTGGTCCAATACAGAACTAGAGAAGTTGACTGAGGATATGTCCATCAATAGCTATTAGCCAAGATGATCAGGGATGAAGCTCCATGCTCTGGGAGTCTCTAAACCTCTGACAGTCAGAAGCTGGGAGCAGACACAGGGGATAGATCACTCGATAATTACACTCATCTGTTAGTTCCCTCTGAAGTATCAGCACTAATCATTGTCAGAAAACAGGACATTGGGCTAGATGGGCCATTGATATGACCCAATAAGGCCGTTCTTATGTTCTTAAATTGTTCCACTGATCAATGGGCTACTACAGACCGGCCATTTCCAGGGACTGCCTGTGTTACAGAGCTGGCAAAGCCACCCTAGCCAATGTCCAGGGGCTGTTCAGTGTGGGATGCTGATGGAGTCTAGTGGTGACGGGGGCTAGAGCAGGTCTGGATAACAGAGAGATTTTCCCCACATTTCCTTTTCATCCATATTTTAGGGGGAGTTTTCATACAAAATAGATTATTTTTCCCTCAAAGCTCAGCTGCCATGATATTGCCCAGATGCAGCTTCTTGGCTCCACAACAGAAATTTGAGGCTTTTCATTTGCTGCTTCCTCGCAACATAAATGAAGTTTGCACTGACTGAGTCTGCGGCTGGACTTAGGCTACGGAAAGGGAAAAAACTCATGCCCACTCTATGGCTGGGGTATGGTGTTCATCAGCTACTCTGAGCAGCCTTCCCATCTCTGTGCAGCCCCCTCCACCCTGTACAACGCCCCTTCAGCAGATCCTGCGGACAGTGGCAACTGTGACAGGCCCTGGTAGCACCTCTCTGATGAGCCTGTGGTAGCAGGGAGCTGGAGAGGGTCCTAGAGCAGTTGTGGAGGCCAGAGATTGTGCCTGGGTGGGCCTAGTTACCAGTAGATCACTGAGATCTGTGCATAATTTTGGAGATCCCTATATCTTGGGTCCCCCCTTTGATTCCTCAGGGAGAAGGGAAGGGACATCGACTCCTGAAATCCCCCTGGAATCCAAAATTTCCATGTACGGAGCCTTGTGAAATCTCCCTTTCCTGGCCTGCACCCTGGGTTTGTAACGTTGGAAAGGGGACTTCCGGGGAGAAATCCAGTCCTTTATTATTAATTATTATTATTATTACTATTTTATTTCAGCAAGATCACAGCTGTTACAGTATCAACTTTACCCCTCACCACCCCCGACTAACCAGAACCATACGAACAGTGATGACAAGCCCGGATTACAGAAACAGAGACTGCAGTAGGGCTTACACTGCAGTCCAGTTGTGTAGCATCACCACACATATGCTGTGATTTGGCTTCGTGCAGTTTGTCTTTGGTCATTACAGGGGTTAAAGCTGGTGCACACAAAGCCAGGCAGCTGAAGTTCCCTGATGGCCAAGTGGCCCCCAAGGAAATGTGCAAACATGCTTCATAAAGACAGTTGCCTCCCGATCTGAACAGATTCTGCCTGCTGCCCGTGCAACCTCTCCACTGACTCCTTGTCCTTTTGGGTGAAGAGCTCTGGTGTCAGCGGCTCCTCTTCTAGCAGGAATTGGGTACGTTGGCAGGTTTCACTATCTTTACAATGCGCAGTGAAGGGAAAAGGCTGCAAACTGTTTCCATTTGCAGATGTTCTGTGCAGCGGCAGAGCACTCATCTGGGCTGTCGGAGTGACTCAGTGACAGGGTTGGAGGGCAGGCAGCGCTACGTAGCATGCGAACCCCTCCCCTACATCTGCCCATGCTCCACAGTGGATTGTTCAAGCTACACAGAAATCTGACATTCAAAGTGAGCTTGGAGTGTTAAAACCCCAATACCCCAAGTCAGGATTTCTCCAGCGATCCCATTTCTTGAGGTGCCATGTGCTCTGGGCCCGATCCTGCCAGGGGCTGAGCAAGAAGAGACCCCACGGAATATCTGTGATTAGTTCCCCAGTGGCCTCAGGTTTATTTGCTCCTGGAAATTGAATCTGCAAATGCATTTTTAAAGGTTTTATTCTTTGGCTCGATTGTGAAGGCAGGAATTCAGAGCTGCGTTGTTCTGTGATAACAGGTCCTATAGGGCTTATTTCTGTTTCCTGAGTGGCTGAGGGCTCCAGCACGTCTGCCCTGTAGATACCCCTCAGAGTTACCTGCATGTCTGCCCCATCTCTGGTCTCCAAGTGCCAGATATCAGGCCTCGTAACCTTCCCTCTGATGGGGTGGAATCCCACGATCCTCCCGACCTCAGACTGGGCCCTGGGTTACAACACACTCTGGGGGGACTGTGCTTGGCCAGCAGGTCCCAGTGGGTTCTGCACCTGTGGTTCTTCCCTTTGTGAGCATGTGACTAATGCTGAGACGAGTGATCAGTCAGCCTTCTTGAACCAGACACTCTTTAATCTGAACAGTAGGAATAAAGCATAACATGGGAGAATAAGAACAGTCTGTATACGTCTCTGACCCCAAGTCCTCCCCCTCTGATGCAATCACAGGTAAGAGAGTAAGAGCTCAAGGAATGGATATTTTCTATACTGATTCCAATGTCTATTACCACTCCGGATACAGCCTACAGACTGACAGTGTACGGGGAGACTTTGGCAAACCAGTAAAGTGCCTAAAACCACTATGGCTTATTGTTAAAAAGCCTAGTCAGCAAGCTGTAAATTGGCCAGTCAGCAAACTCAGCTTGACCAAGGCAGGAGGGGAGGGGGTTTTGGGGTGCCACGGAAGGGGCAGCTTGACCCCGCATCCTTCCTGATAAGAATTGTGTTGAAGTTGCTGATACAGGCATTTTAAAAGAGCAGGAATGTCTATTGGGGTCTCAGAGCTGCAGACTCTGGAAAAACCCACACCTGGTTAATCAATAATCAGAAGGAACCTCTTGCTTGAAACTGATTACTTAACAAGGTTTCTTTAAGGGACATGTCATTCTATTACTAATGTATAAATAAGGGGGAAAAGCTTGAGATAGTGGGACTCCTCTGGGGGACTCTTCGGGACTGGTCTCTCCCTCTGGATGCATCTTGTGTTCCTCAGCAGCAGACGGGCTGCCGCTGTGTCACTCGAGAGCCACACTCAGCTTTGGTAATGATCAAGGGTTGGGGGTGTTTTACTAACCTGTTGCGGACGTGTGTAAGTGCTTGAGACTAGTAAAGTTTAGCTTTAAGTGAAAGCACTCTTGTGTTGTCCTGTTTGTGTCAGCCATCTATCGGTCGGACGGCCGTGTCTCCCTTGATTTATTTCCTGACACCTCCTCGCACAGAGTAAAGTTACCAAGAGCTTTGGGTTGAAAGAACCCCAGGTAACAACAGAACAGAACCTGAGGAGAACCAGTCAGCTATTAACCCAGGGACAGAGGAGCTACTAGACTTTTGTTTGCTGACAAGTGACTGAATGAGGGCTGAGACGCTGGGATCTTTTCAGGTTCTGAAGAAATCCAGATGACAGATGCTACATTTTAAGTCCCACTCTATCCTGAGAAATCATCTCTGAAAGAAGATCAGAGGGGAAAGAATGGGTTGCCGTGTGTGTACTAAAGTGCAGATGTTTAAATGTTAATCCAAAACTTGTAATTGTAATACAAATTTTACACATCAAGCTTTCATGACATGAATGTATATCGAAAGCCATCAGCAGAGTTGTTGGAATCTCTGCAGGAAGGAGCAGTGGCAATTTTACTGCTGAATGGCTTTTGCTTTAGAAAGTATTTCAGAAATACTCCACATACTATTTGGAAAAGGTTTTATGCTATGAACTCCTTGTTCTGTGAATCCTAGAAGATTAGGGTTGGGAGACCTCAGGAGGTCATCTAGTCCAACCCCCGGCTCAAAACTTTCTGGATTCAGTCAACATTGGCCAGGCAAAGCATTTCAGCTTCTGCTGGGGGGGATCAGAGTGTATCACCGGGAGCATTTGTTTAGGGAAAACGAATAGAGCCTGGTTCTTATCAAATTTACACATGTAAATCTGGAGTGACGCAGTTGAAGTCAAAGTTAGTAAATTCAGAACGAGGCCCTGGAATTTATCCCATGTGCTGCAAAGAGGCAGCGGCATAATTTGGACTAGAGTGGAGAAAATAATTGTATATATATATATGAATATATATGGCAATGAAACACATTTATAAATATCTTCAATGCAACACAGATAAATATCATGACCGTTTTCACCATGCACTTGCCATGTGTTTGTACAGATGTCATGATACAATGGGCCACACTCAGAAGTGGAGGGCCAGAGAGGGTGTCTGTGGGAAGGTCACAATTGTAAAATCACACAGTGCTCAAGTAGGCTGCAGAACTCCCAGCCACAAGGTATCAATGGGGCTAAGAGCCTAGCAAGATTCGGTGAGGGAATGGATGTTTATATGGGTAACCAGAAAATCAATCAACCCTTTTTAAAACCTTTGGAATGTCTCTACGGCTTCCTGATTTACACCAAAAAATATCTCTAACTAGTGGTGTCGGGGGTTAACATTGGGAGCGGGATATCTCATAGATATCTATTTCAAGGCTCCTTCCACCTTGCTCTGAAGCATGTGGAACTGCCAGTGGATACTGGGGTAGATGGACTGCAGATCTGATCCAGTCTGGGAATATCTATCTTGCTATCAGTAGTGTAAATCCAACACTTTCTTTTTGCTTATTTTTCTTTAGCTCCTGCAAGTCTCCAGACTTGTACTGAGAGCAGGAAGATGTCTCTTTTAATAACATCTAGTTTCCTGTTCTTTTTCCTTTCAGGAAGAAAACTTCAAAACTCCTTGGATCTGTAGAGTACATAATGTCAGCTGTCAATGACACTAAATTCAAATCTGCAGTGTTCCTTCTCACCGGGGTACATGGGCAGAAAGACGTCCACAATCTCTGGATCTCTCTCCCCTTCTGCTTAATGTATGTTATTTCAATATTAGGAAATTCAGTTATTCTGCTCAGTATAAAAACAGATCCAAGCCTCCATGAGCCCATGTACATTTTCCTTTCCATGTTGGGCGTCACAGACCTTGGCTTATTGATAGCCACCATGCCAACGATACTGGGCATATTCTTGTTTAACTCTAGGGAGATCAGCTTCGATGCCTGTTTTGCCCAGTTGTTCTTCATCCAGTCATTTCAATGCATTGAATCCTCCGTGCTCTTGTTGATGGCCTTTGACCGCTTCATCGCAATCCGTGACCCACTGAGATATGTCTCCATCTTAACCCTGCCTAGAATAGCCAAGATGGGACTGGTGTGTGTTCTAAGAGGAGTGGCCGTAATGCTCCCACTCCCCCTTCTCCTGAAACGGTTCCAATACTGTAGAGTGAATGTCCTCTCCCATTCTTACTGCATGCACCAGGAGGTCATGATGATGGCTTGTTCGGATACCAGTGTCAATAATATCTATGGCTGGTTTATTACAGTCCTAACAGTGGTATTGGACTTGCTGCTCATCTTCCTCTCTTATGTGATGATCCTCAAAACAGTGCTGAGCATTGCATGCTACAAGGAGTTCCTCAGGGCCCTAAACACCTGCGTCTCCCATCTCTGCGCCGTCCTGGTCTTCTACACGCCAGAGGTCAGCCTGACTTTGATACACAGATTCGGGAAGGGCTCTTCTCCGTTGCTTCCGATTGTTCTGGGCTATTGCAATCTGCTGGTTCCTCCTCTGATTAACCCTATTGTGTACAGCATGAAAAGCAAATACCTTCGTTCGAGGATAATCAGGGTCTTCGTGAAGTGAAGGGTCAGTTTATCACCCGGCCCATGTGTTGGTGGCAAAGGAAACAACAAACACAGGACACGGTGATTTATTACATCCTGGACCCTTCTATCTGTGATGACATGAGCTACTGATCTCCACTGTGTACAGTCAGGTTCAAATGGGGTCTAAGGCCTGAAGCAAAGGTATAGGGGTTGTTTCCACCCACTGTTGAGGAAGGACAGTGCACTGGGGATATAGACCAAGTCAGGCAACAGCATTTACAAAGTGACTGTGTCCGTGGAGAGCCAGGGAAGGGGTAGGATGTTGGCCCATAAAGAATCATATCAGTGGCTGCTCCACCTTCAGAATTCCTGACAATACTCTTAATAAAGAGAAGGGACGTGGATGTTGTTTCCCATTGCACCTGGCCTGTCACTGTCCTGTCTCTCGTTAAACATCCTTGGGCCATGAAAAAAGCTGCAGAGCTGTTTCACGGTCACATTTCTAGCCCTCAATGAGTACCTTGGGTGCTGCATGATCCATGAGGGCTGCACCAGATGTGGACAGGGGCTATTCAATGGGCACGGACACTCACCCTTCCCCTACGCCCTCAGCCTGGTACTTGCAACTGAATCATGTCAGAGACATGATTATTGCAGGCGCCACAAGAAAATCCATTCAGGTAGCCCCCCCAACACCACCAATTGTGGCCCTTCACACAGCACACCTGCTAAGCTCACTCCACATGGAAGCAGAGCAGAACTGTGTGTGTGAGTGAGGGTCTGACACACAGGTGTCCCGGCAAGAGACTCAGGCCCACATTCCCCTCCATTTTTGCTGCCCGAGCAATGCAAAGGGGTGGAAAAGGACCTCAGTTCCCCAACAGAGTCATGGATATCTCCTGTCTCAGTCCAGCCCATTCAGTGTAGGGTGACCACCTTCTCAAAAGGAAAAAGCAAGACACATGCAGGAGCCCTGCCCCCTCCATGGCCTCACCCCTGACCCTCTCCTTCCTCCTGAATTCCTACCTCCTGCTCCTTCTCTTCCACCGAGTGACCAGACTGGACTTCAGAGCCAGGCCGTGGTATAAGAAACCCCAGGGATCGAGTGCCATTCTGGGGAACCTCAGATGCTCCACCTGCCCCTTTCAGGGGATGTGGCCTCGGGGGGAAAAGGAGCAGGGTGGGGTCTCATAGCAAGGGGGGGCTAAAGATCTCATCCCCCCAAAAGTGAAAAGGGGGGCTCTGTCCATGAGCAAGTGTGGATCGGCATCACAGGGAATTCGGGACAAATGCTGTTCCGGAGTCTTTCGGCCCACACTGGGACTTAAACTCTGCATTTTGGGACTCTCCTGCCCAATTCAGGATGTGTGGTCCACCCTAATTCAGTGGCCATTAGAGGTGGCATCTTGGGTACTGTCCCTTTTATGGATAGGAGAGAATAGAGGGATCAGTGAACCGTTGATCTGGGGTGTGAGCCTTTAAGATTCCTGTGACATTTGGAGCTGACAGAAGCTTTGTAGTGCCAGCTAGTTGGAGGGAGGAACATGGGCCCGGGGAATAAAGTTTTGGGAAATCCCAGGTTACTAGCAAGGTCCTTGTAGGGCAGGGCATGTCTCCCTTCACTCCATGCGATCATCTAGTCTGACCTCCTGCAGAATTTCACACAGGTACCCCCGTATTGAGCCCAATGACATGTGTGTGCACAGCTTGTGTTGATCAGAGAGATTTCAGCTCTGTTTGTCTTATTAGATGATTTCTGGTACTGTGTGGAGAACCTGAACTCTTCCCAACAACCCTTCGTGATGAGGTCTGTCATTAGCACAGCCCCCTTTGACGTTGGAGTTCTGGGCCACTCCTGCAGCTCGGCTGTATAGCGGGGAATCAGGATGTGCTTCCAGAGAGCGTTAGAGTGTTACCTGGCCAAACAGAGTCCTGTTGGGCTGCCCTCGGTCTGATCCTGACCCCCATCTGCTCCGTGAGCAATGAGCACTGGAGATGGACCTCACACCCTGCACACAAATTTCCGTCATCACCAAGTTTGTGGGTAGCAGGATCAGGGTTTTTGTATCCAATAGGGAGTTAGAAAAGGCATTTGGAGCTAGGCTTGGGTTACGACCCTATCTATTAACAATCTGATTGGCCTTGTTTACCCGGTGTGTGCTTTTGTCATGCCTGAACAAGAGGAGGAGATCCTCTGAGCTGTGTCTCAGGTACCCAGTGACTTTGTGAACCCATCGCTGTTATGTCTGGCTGGCTGTAGCATAACCCTGTTGCTTATAACTGGGGGCTCTTTAGTCTAGTTCAGAGGGACACACTGTCTCTGCCACTGATGGACTGTGACAAGAAATGCCAATTAACCAACTTTGGTTTTGAAATATGGCCAGCAATGCAACCTCTTGGGATTTTATTGGGAGTGTCACACTATTTCCTGTCTTTCTGTAAGCCCCAACTTCTGGGATCAAGACACTGCATGGGAATCTCAGCTTTCAGTTTTCTTAAAAAGGTTATTTTAAAAAGTGACCTGCAGAAAAGGTAGAAAACATGAAGCAGGTGACCACAATGGCTCAGAAACCAAAGTCAGAAACTAACCCAACATTAGCGTATTTTAAAATCTCATTATTTCTAAACCAATCTCATGATTTTTTGGCAGCATGACTGACACTTATTGAAGGGGCTTAGTGATTCTGAGTACCTAGTGTAAGAAATCTGAAAAGCAATGAGCAAATGACACAAAAACTAAGCAATTTTTTAACGTACATCAGAAGCGGTAAGCCAGCCAGCCAACCAATGAGTGGGGCTAAGGAAAATTGATGTGCTAAAGGAGCTCTCTAGAAAGATGAGGCTGTTGTGCAGAGGATAAATGAATGTTTTGTCTTAGTCTTCAGTGCAGAGGATGTCAGGGAGCTTCCCACACCTGAGCCATTCTTTTCAGATTTACAAATCTGAGGAACTCCCCACGTTGATATGTCAGTAGAGGAGGTTGTGATGCTGCACCACATATTCATCATAGTGGTATGATTATGAGATGACTATGACATAATTATGATGCATCTGGTACAAGATATGTCTTGAGAGGCGTAGTTGGAAAAGTTCTGATTAGCAGATTATGATTATCCTATTTGTGCACATGTATCATTTTTGTACCTGAAGTTATGAATAGTAACTATGAATCTGTATTTTAAATGTACTTACTCTGGGTAACACCCTCAAGTAGCCTTTCAAGTACAACAAGGAAGAAGCTAGACAGTGCTGATGGCTCATCAACAAAGATTAGGGACCATGAAAGACCTTAGCCTTCCTGTGATGTTTCAGCCAGCCTATGAGCAGGTCATGCAAGGGCATGGGACAAGACCATATGACACTGAATTCCATTTTGGTACCTGTATTTTTCCACAAACTGGGCTGGGAACTTGGCTTGAAACCAAGGGTTCTCACTGTATTGAAAAACTATACAAGGTGGGGAGTGACATCCTCTCTTGCCCTCACTCCCCACACAAGAGATCTGCTGGAAACAACTGAAGAAAAAAGTCTGAACAGGGGAAGTGCTGATCCCAGGCTAAAGGGATTTCTAGCCTGTGTATGAAAACTTGGTGGACTGCTTGTATCACCAGCCAGGGTGAGAAATTGCTAATTCCTATCCACTCTCTCTAGTATTTTATGCTTGTTTTGCATTTTTATTTATTTGCTACATAATCTGCTTGCATCTGCTTGCTATCATGTATAAACACTTAAAATCTATCTTTCTCTAGTTAATAAACTTGTTTTATGTTTTATCATAACCAGTGTGTTTTGAGTGAAGTGTCTTGGAAAATCTCAGCTCTGTAAATAATGTTTTTTGCATATCTTTCCCACATCGAGGCGAAAGCCACCTATATTAATGAGTATGCATTGTGCAGATCTCTGTGCAATACAAAATGGCATAATTCTGGGTTTATACTTCAGCAAGGGTGAAAGGCTGGGGAGCTGGGAAATTGTCTGTTGTCTCCTGTTTGTCCATGAGTGGCTTAAGTAAAGCACTCAGGTAGCTCAGTTGGTTTTCGGTGCCAACTGCACTCATATTGGATGCTAACAAGGCCTGGAGTGGCTGGTTGTGTCACCAGAAGAGCACTGTGCAGAGGCCAACAGAGCTGAATGGATAGGTGGTTCAGTAATTCCACTGGCTTCCAGACTGCACCCCAGGGGGGACAACCCATCACAGAGGTTTTAGAACAAACTGATAAACTAAACATTAAAAGTCACCAGGACCATATGACATTGACCCAATAGTTCTGAAGGAACTATAATATCAAATTGCAGAACTACTAACTGCGGTATATGCCAGGCTTTGTACCAGGTGACTGGTAGCTAATATCATGCTGATTTTTAAAAAAGGCTCCAGAGGTGATCCAAGCAATTATAGGCCAGGAATCCTAACTTTAGCCCCACTCATTGTTTGGCTGGCTTACTGCTTCTAATGTACGTTAAGAGATTGCTCTTAGTTTTTGTCTTTTTCTCATTGCTTTTCAGATCTCTTACACTAAGTTCTCGGTATCGCTAAGCCCCTTCATTAAGTGTGAGTCACTTGATTTAGAAATAATGAGATTTAAATATACACTAACGTGGGGTACATTTTCACTTGGCTTTGGATTCTGAGCCATTGGGGTCACCTGCTTCAGGTTTTCTAGATTTTCTTCAGGTCACTTGTTTAATAAACTTTTTAAAGAAAACCAAAAGCTGAGAATCTGGCACAGTGTCGTCATTGCAGAAGTTGGGGATTCCAGAAAGACTGCAAATAGTGTGAGACTCCCAATAAAATCCAAAGAGGTGGCACTTCTGGCCATATCTTAAGTGGAACACCCAATAACAAAGGTACTGAGAGTTGGTTAATTGACATTTCTTCTCACACAGACATAACAGTGACAGGCTCACAGAGTCACTGGGTACCTGAGACACAGCTCAGAGGTAAGCAAGGCCAATCAGATTGTTGATATATAGGTTCGTGACCCAAGCCCAGCTCCAAATGTCTGCTGCTAACTCCCTATTGGACACAAAAAACCCTGATCCAGCTACCCCCAAACTTGGTGATGATGGAAATTTACGTGCAGGGAGTGAGGTCTATCTCCAGCACTCATTGCTCACGGAGCAGATGGGGGTCAGGATCAGACCGAGGGTCAGCCCAACAGGACTCAATTTGGCCAGGCAACACTCTAGAGGTCCTTCGCTCTCTGGAAGCACATCCTGATCCTAACTTTAGTACCAGGCAAATTGATTTAAATTATATTAAAGAACAGAATTATCAGACACCCACATGAACATCATTTGCTGTGGAACAGTCAACATGTCTTTTGCAAAGGGAAATCATGCCTCACCAATCTATTAGAATTCTTTGAGCGGACGAACAAACGTGTGCAAGGGTGATCTAGATGATATAGTGTACTGGGACATTCAGAAAAACTTTGACAAGGTCCCTCACCAAAGGTTCTTAAGGAAAGAAAGCAGTCATGGGAAAAGAAGGAAGGGTCTCTCCTGGATAAGTAACCGGCTAAAAGATAGGAAACAAAGGGTAGGAGTAAATGGTCAGTTTTCAGAATGGAGAGAAGTAAATTGTGGGGTCGTCCTGGGGTCTGGAGCGGTGCCAGTGCTGTTCCACATATTCATTAATGAACTGGAAAAAGGGTTAAGCAATGAGGTGGCAAAATTTGCAGATGAGATCAAATTATTCAATATATTTAAGAGCAAAGCAGACTTTGAAGAGTGACAATGGGATTTCACATCACAAAAAAGATGGATTTTAAGTGATTAAAAGTGATAGAAATCTGATCAAAACAGATTACCTAGCAAATAAACAAAAACACAAACTAAGGTTAACATGCTAGATAGAGTGGATATGAATTATCAATTTCACATCCTGACTGATGATACAAGCAGTCCACCAAGTATCCATATGCAGGCTAGAAATCCCTTTAGCCTGGGACTAGCATTTCTCCCAGTTCAGTCTTTTATCTTCAGGTGTTTCCAGGAGTTCTCTTGTGTGGGGAGTGAGGCCAAGAGATGATGTCACTCCCCACATTATATAGCAGAAAAATACAGGTACCAAAATGGAGTTTAGTGTCATGTGGTCTGGTTCCATGCCCTTGAGAGTCCTGCGGAGCCATAGACGGTCCCGAGCGTTTTCAGGAAGGTTTACCAGATGGGGTAAAACCTTTTCCTAGAGACTCTTGTTTCCCCTATTGTCCCTTTACCTGGAATAGGCCCTTCTCAACCGACTGTCTGGACTGCAGGAATTTTGCCTAGTGGGTGTCATCCGGGTGTAACTACCTTTGAAATACAGATACATTGTCAATATTAATAACTTCAGATGCAAAAATGATACAGGCATACAAATAAGATCATCATATTCTGCAAATCATAATTTTTCCATAGAAACCTCATAAGACATTTTTTGTACAAGATGCATATAACTATGTCATAATCATATCATGAGCATACCACTATGATTATTATCAGGGACAGTTTCACAACCACCTCCTCAGCTACCCTGGAACATGCATTGGGCATGTAAATACCTGAGGTTCTTTGGGCAGAGCTTTTCCCGTGGGGCAACTTGGGGTCTCAGGAGAGTATGGCTGAGGGACTCCGGCCAGCACGGGAATCCCCCAACATCTGGGGTGGAGGGGCTCATTGCTCCAGCCATGGGGTCTCTGGTCTTCCCTGGGAGCGGGTGGGTGGGGCGGGTGTCGACACTCTGGCTGTGGGGGTGGGGAAGAAGGAGTGCAGCCGGGGGGCTCCACCCCGTGCACATGTTGGAAATCATAAGGAAAAGGATAAACAAGAAGACAGAAAATATCATGATGCCTCTATCTAAATCCATGGTATACCCACACCTTGATTACTTTTTATAGTTCTGTTCATCCCATCTCAAAAAATATATATTAACATTTGAAAAAGTACAGAGAAGGGTGATAAAAATGTTTAGGGGTATGGAACAGCTTCCATATGAGGAGACATTAAAAAGCCTGGAAGATTTCAGATTGGAAAAAGAGAAGACTAAGTGGGGATAAAATAGAGGTCTATAAAATCATGAGTGCAGTGGAGAAAGTGAATCAGAAAGGGTTATTTACCCCTTCACACGAACCAGGGGTCACCCAAGGAAATTAGTCGGCAGCAGGTTTAAAACAAACAAAAGAAAGTACTTTTTACACAAAGTACAGTCAGCTGTGGAACTCATTGCCAGGGGATGTTCTGAAGCCAAAAGAATAACTGGTCCAATACAGAACTAGATAAGTTGACTGAAGATATGTCCATTAATAGCTATTAGCCAAGATGATCAGGGATGAAGCTCCATGCTCTGGGTGTCCCTAAACCTGTGACAGTCTGAAGCTGGGAGTAGACGCAGGGGATGGATGACTCGATAATTGCACTCATCTGTTAGTTTCCCCTGAACTATCAGCACTAACCACTGTCAAAAGACAGGACACTGGGCTAAATGAGCCATTGGTATGACCCAATAAGGTCGTTCTTATTTTCTTAAATTGTTCCACTGATGAATGGGCTGCTCGAGACCGGCCATTTCCAGGGGCTGCCTGTGTTACAGAGCTGGCAAAGCCACCCTAGCCAACCTCCAGGGGCTGTTCAGTGTGGGATGCTGATGGGATCTGGTGCTGACAGGGGCTAGAGCTGGGCTGCATAACAGAGAGATTTTCCCTGCATTTAAATTTTTGAACCAAACTGAAATCTCTCCTTTTCATCCATATTTTAGGGTGAGCTTTCATAGAAAATAGATCATTTTTTTCTGAAAGCCCAGCCCCAGGTTTTTGGCTCCACAACAGAAATTGGAGGCTTTTCATCTTATGCTTCCTCGCAACATAAATGAAATTTGCACTGACTGAGTCTGTGGCTGGACTCAGGGTATGGAAAGGTCAAAATCTCCTGCCCAGTCTATGGCTGGGGTATTGTGTTCATCAGCTACTCTGAGCAGCCTTCCCATCTCTGTGCAGCCCCCTCAACCCTGTACACTGCCCCTTCAGCAGATCCTGCAGGCAGTGGCTGCTGTGACATGCCCTGGTAGCACATCTCTGATGAACCTGTGGTAGCAGGGAGCTGGAGAGGGTCCTAGAGCAGTTGTGAAGGCCCAGAGATTCTGGGTGAGTGGGCCTAGCTACCAGTAGATCACTGAGATCTGTGCATAACTTTGGGGATCCCTAGATCCTGGGTCCCGCCTTTCTTTCCTCAGGGAGAAGGGAAGGGACATTGACTCCTGGAATCCCCCTGGAATCCGAAATTTCCATGTACGGAGCCTTGTGACAACACCCTTTCCTGGCTTGCACTCTGGGTTTGTAATGTAAGAAAGGGGGCTGCCGGGGATAAATCTGGACCTATTTTATTAATTATTATTATTACTTTATTCATTCTATTTTATTTCAGCAAGATTACAGCTGTGACAGCATTATCGTTATCATTTGGCCACCCTCGAGGTAGCCATGTGACTAATCGTAACCATACGGACAGTGATGACAAGCCCGGATTCCAGAAATATAGTCTGCAGCAGGGCATCACCACACATCCCCTGTGATTTGGCCTCCTGCATTTTGCCTTTGGCCACGACAGGGGTTAAAACTGGTGCACAGAAAGCCAAGCAGCTGAGGTTCCCTGATGGCCAAGTGGCCCCCAAGGGAATGTGCAGACATGCTTCATAAAGACAGTTGCCTCCTTATCTGAACAGATACTGCCTGCTGCCCTGCAACCTCTCCGATGACTCCTTGTTCTTTAGGTTGAAGACCTCTGGTGTCAGCGGCTCCTCTTCTAGCAGGAATTGGGTATGTTGGAAGGTTTCACTATCTTTAAAATGCAAAGTGATGTGTAAAGGCTGCAAGCTGTTTCCATTGGCACATGCTCTGTGCAGCGGCAGAGGACTCAGCTGGGCTGTTGGGGTGACTCAGTTATGGGGCTGGAGGGCAGGCAGCACTAGGTAGCTTGGGAACCCTCTCCCCTATATCTGCCCATGCTCCACGGTGAGTTGTTCAAGCTACACAGAAAACTGACATTCAAAGCGAGCTCAGAGTATGAAAATCCTGATGCCCAAGTCAGGATTTCTCAAGGGGTCTCATTTCTCGAGGTGCCGTGTGCTCTGGGCCAGATCCTGCCAGGGGCTGAGTGAGAGGAGACCCCACGGAATATCCGTGACTAGTTCCCAATTCGCCTCAGGTTTATTTGCTCCTGGAAATTGAACCTGCAAATGCATTTTCAAAGGTTTTATTCTCTGGCTCGATTGTGAAGGCAGGAATTCAGAGCTGTGTTGCTCTGTGGTAACCGGTCCGATAGGGCATATTTCTGATTCCTGACTGGCTCAGTGTTCGAGCACTTCTGCCCTGTAGATACCCCCCAGAGTTACAGGACTACCTGAATCTCTGTCCACTCTCTGGTCTCCAAATGCCAGATGTCAGGCCTCGTAACCTTTCCTCTCATGTAGTGGAATCCCACGATCCTCCCGACCTCAGACTGGGCCCTGGGTTACAACACACTCTGGGGGGACTGTGCTTGTCCAGCAGGTCCCAGTGGGTTCCGGACCTGTGGTTCTTCCCTTTGTGAGCATGTACTAATGCTGAGACGAGTGATCAGTCAGCCTTCTTGAACCAGACACTCTTTAATCTGAACAGTAGTAATAAAGCGTAACATGGGAGAATAAGATGGTTTTCCAAGAACAGTCTGTATATGTCTCTGACCCCAAGTCCTCCCCATCTTATGCAGACAGAGGCAGGCTCAGGGCCTTCAGATTTCCCCAGCGGTGTCTGTCCTTGCACTCTGAAGAGCTTCTCAGCAAAAGCTGCCCCATCTCTGGACAGGCTCCCAGCACTGGCAAAACAAGCTGTGTAATGTGGCTGGAGCCTAGAAATAGGCTCTTCCCAGCTTGTGTTGTCTCTCAACCTCCCTAAAGTGCTGAGTGAGCGATGACTTTACTTACTCTCTTCCTTCCCATCCTGTTTGTTTTCCCGCAGCCTGCATTTAAACTAAGAAGAGCCAAACTGGTTACACCCAATAAAGTCTTAACATAAATATCCCAAAACTTAACCCAATATAGTTATACAGAAAACATCCCAAGAACTGGGTTTAACACACACATTCATTATGGCAGGTGAGCACCATGTCTGTCCCAATGACTTTCCCAGGTCCTATGGATGTTATGAATACAGGACAGAGACAGTCAGAGAGACAGAGAGAGCAATAGACTACTTTCCTGTGTGAAACGAAGTTCCATTTCCATGACTACTCATGTATTTGACTTTCAAATCCACTTCCTGCAAACCATCATTCTGGCAGAATAACTGCTGCTGCGGTTACTATGTACTAGAGAGTCAGAGCTCAGGGAATGAATATTTCATATACTGATCCCAATGCCTGTTACCACCCTGGATACCGGCTACAGAGAGACAGAACAGAACCTGAGGAGAACCAGTCAACTATTAACCCAGAGACAGAGGAGCTACTAGACTTTTGTTTGCTGACAAGCCACTGAAGAAGGGCTGAGACACTGTGATCTTTTCAGGTTCTGAAGAAATCCAGATAACAGATGCTACATTTTAAATCCCACAATAACCTGAGAAATCATCTCTGAAAGACGATCAGAGGGGAAAGAACGGGTTGACATGTGTGGACTAAAGTACAGATGTGGAAATGTTATGCAAAAACATTTCATTGTAATAAAAACATGAGAAACCAAACTTTCAAGACATGATTGTATGTTGAAAGCCATCAGTAGAGTTGTTGGAATCTCTACAGGAAGGAGCAGTGATGCCTTCACTACTTAATGGCTTTCGCTTTTGAAAGTATATCAGAAGTACTTCACATGCTGTTTGCAAAGGGTTTATGCTATGAACTCCTTGTTGAGTGAATCATAGAATCATAGAAGATTAGGGTTGGAAGGGACCTCAGGAGGTCATCTAGTCCAACCCCCCGCTCAAAGCAGGACCAACAGCAACTAATTCATCCCAGCCAGTATTTTGTCAATCCGGGCCTTAAAAACCTCTATGGAATAAGATTCCATCACCTCCCTAGGTAACCCATTCCAGTGCTTCACTAGCCTCCTAGTGAAATAGTGTTTCCTAATATCCAACCTAGACCTCCCCACTGCAACCTGAGACCATTGCTCCATATTTTTTTCATCTGCCAACACTGAGAACAGCTGAGCTCCATCCTCTTTGGAAACCCCCTTCAGGTAGTTGTTGAAGTCCCCTATCAAATCCCCCCTCACTCTTCTCTTCTTCAGACTAAATAACCCCAGTTCCCTCAGCCTCTCCTCATAAGTCATGTGCCCTAACCCCCTGATCATTTTCGTTGCCCTACACTGGACTTTCTCCAATTTATCCACATCCTTTCTGTAGTGGGGGACCCAAAACTGGATGCAATATTCCAGGTGTGGCCTCACCATTGCCGAATAGAGGGAAATAATCACTTCCCTCGATCTGCTGGCAATGCTCCTACTAATCCAGCCCAATATGCCGTTAGCTTTCTTGGAAACAAGGGCACACTGCTGACTCATATCCAGCTTCTCATCCACTGTAATCCCCAGGTCCTTTTCTGTAGAACTGCTGCTTAGCCAGTCAGTCCCCAGCCTGTAGCGGTGCCTGGGATTCTTCGGTGCTAAGTGCAGGACTCTTCACTTGTCCTTGTTGAACCTCATCAGATTTCCTTTGGCCCAATCCTCCAATTTGTCTAGGTCACTCTGGACGCTATCCCTACACTCCAGTGTATCTACCTCTCCCCCCAGATTAGTGTCATCTGAGGGTGCAATCGATCCCTTAATCCAAATAATTAATAAAGATGTTTAATCGTTGTGTGATACTGTCTCCTGGTAACTAACAAGAAGCTGTTTCTAATCAGGGCCATGAACACAATACCTCTGCAATACCTGTGCAAGACTTCCCAAAAAGTTCTGAGAAAAAGACCGCTGATCTGTGTTTCAGCAAAGAGCAGAGCAGAGGTGCAGGAAAGGGAGTGTAATACTGGTTGTATGTAATTTTCACCATTAGCTGTTACACGAGCATGGCTGAAGTCACTTGCACACTGAAGGGGATATTAGTGCAAACCTACTGTTTGCACTATTCATACATTTGTGATGCCAACCCCTCCCCCGCCCAGATGAAGTAACTGTCCGTGTCACCTTGGATCTTCGCAGATAGCTACAGACCCTTTCATGGGGAGAGGGTGCAGTTCCTGTGAGAATGAAGAGAAACCTGTAGGATGATCAAACTTTCTGGATTCAGTCAACATTGGCCAGGCAAAGCACTTCAGCTTCTCCTGGAGGGATTCTTGGGGGTCAGAGTGTATCACCGGGAGCATTTATTTAGGGAAAATGAATAGAGCCTGGTTCTTATTGAATTTACACATGTAAATCTGGAGTGATGCAGTTGAAGTCAAAGCTAGTAAATTCAGAACGTGGTCCTGGCAGTTTATCCCATGTGCTGCAAAGAGGCAGTGGCATCATTTGGACTCTCAGGAGTGGAGCAAATAATTATATCTATCTATCTATCTATCTATCTATAATAAGGCAATGAAACACATTTATAAATATCTTCAATGCGCTTCTTTGTACACGTCATGATACAATGGGCCTCAGAAGAGGAGGGCCAGAAAGGTTGTCTGTGGGAAGGTCACAATTGTAAAATCACACAGTGCTCAAGTAGACTGCAGAACTCCCAGCCACAGGATATGAATGGAGCAAAGAGCTTAGCAGGATTCAAAGAGGGACTGGATGTTTATATGGGTAACCAGAAAATCCAAATACACTAGTAAGGACTGATTTTAAAACCCTTGGAATAGCTCTAAGCCTTCCTGATTTACACCACAAAATATCTCTAACTAGTGGGTGTCAGGGGGAAACTTTGAAAACAGGTTATCTCATAACTTCCTATTGCAGGGCTCCTTCTATCTTCCTCTGAAGAATGTGGAACTGGCCAGTGGTTACTGGGGTAGATGGACTACAGGTCTGATCCAGTCTGGGAATATCTATCTTGCTATCGGTGGTGTAAATCCAAGACTTTGTTTTTGCTAATTTTTCTTTAGCTCCTGGGAGTCACTAGACTTGTACTGAGAGCAGGAAGTTGTCTCGTTAAATAACATCTAGTCTCCTGTTCTTTTTCCTTTCAGGAAGAAAACTTCAAAACTCCTTGAATCTGCCCAGTACATAATGTCAGTTGTCAATGACACCAAATTCAAACCTGCAGTGTTCCTTCTCACTGGGATACCTGGGCAGGAACACATCCACAATCTCTGGATCGCTCTCCCCTTGTGCTTAATATATGTTATTTCAATATTAGGAAATTCAGTCATGCTGTTCATTATAAAAACAGATCCAAGCCTCCATGAGCCCATGTACATTTTCCTTTCCATGTTGGGCGTCACAGACCTTGGCTTATTGGTAGCCACCATACCCACTGTACTGGGCATATTCTTGTTTAACTCTAGGGAGATCAGCTTCGATGCCTGTTTTGCCCAGTTGTTCTTTATCCAGTCATTTCAATGCATTGAATCCTCCGTGCTCTTGTTGATGGCCTTTGACCGCTTCATCGCAATCCGTGACCCACTGAGATATGTCTCCATCTTAACCCTGCCGAGAATAGCCAAGATGGGACTGGTGTGTGTTCTAAGAGGGGTGGCCATAATGCTCCCACTCCCCCTTCTCCTGAAACAGTTCCAATACTGTCGAGTGAATGTCCTCTCCCATTCTTACTGCATGGACCAGGAGGTCATGATGATGGCTTGTTCGGATATCAGTGTCAACAATATCTATGGCTTGTTTATTACAGTCGTAATTTTGGTGTTGGACTCGCTGCTCATCTTCCTCTCTTATGTGATGATCCTCAAAACAGTGCTGAGCATCGCGTCCTACAAGGAGTTCCTCAGGGCCCTGAACACCTGCGTCGCCCACCTCTGCGCTGTCCTTCTCTTCTACATGCCAGAGTTCAGTCTGACTTTGATACACAGATTCGGGAATGGCTCTTCTCCCTTGCTTCCAATTGTCCTGGGCTACGTCTACCTTCTGGTTCCTCCTCTGATTAACCCTATCGTGTACAGCATGAAAAGCAAACACCTTCGTTCGAGGATAATCAGGGTGTTCGTGAAGTGAAGGGTCAGTTTATCACCCGGACCCAATGCTGGTGGCATAGGAAACAAGAAACACAGGACACGGCGACTTATTCCATCCTAGACCTTTATATCTGTGATGACATGAGATACTGATCTCCACACTGTACAGACAGGTTTAGATGGGGTCTAAGGCTTGAAGCAAAGGTATAGGGGTTGTCTCCACCCACTGTTGAGGGAGGACAGTGCACTGGGGGGAAGGAGACCAAGGCAGGCAGCAGCATTTACAATGTGACTGTGTTCATGGAGAGCCAGGGAACCGGTAGGATGTTGGCCCATAAAGAGCCATATCGGTGGCTGCTCCGACCTCAGAATTCCTGTCAATACTCTCAATAAGGAGAAGGGACGTGGATGTTGTTTCCCATTGCACCTGGTCTGTCACTGTCTTCTCTCTGGTTAAACATCCTTGGGCCATGAGAAAAGCTGCCGAGCTGTTTTGCGTCACGATGCTGGCCGTACCTGAGCACTCTGGGTGCTGCATGATCCATGTGGGCTGCGCCAGCTGTGGACAGGGGCTATTCAAGGAACATGGACACCCACCCTTCCCCCATGCCCTCAGCCAGGTGCTTGCGACTGAGTCATGTCAGAGTCGTGATTAACGCAGGAGCCCCAGGAGAAGCCAACACCACCATTGGTGGCTCTGCACACAGCACACCTACTGAGCCCACTCCACATGGAAGCAGAGCAGAGCTGTGTGTGCGAGTGAGGGTCTGACACACAGGAGTCCTGGGAAGAGACTCAGGCCCATATTCCCCCTCCCGTCCGTTTCTGCTGCCCCAGCAATGCAAAGGGGTAGAAAAGGGCCTCAGCTCCCCAACAGAGTCATGGCTATCTCCTGTCCCAGCCCAGCCCATTCATTGGAGGGTGACCACCTTTTCAAAAGGAAAAAGCAAGACACATGTGTGACGAAGTAGGACTGTTCTTAATGTTTCCTCTGAATACTGTGTGGGTGCCTCAGTTTCCCCTATGCATTTCTTAAGTCTCTAGGTGGAGGGATATAGGCCAGTGTGCATGAATCACTGACACTCTGTCTCCCTGGCAACCAATGGCCAGGGTGCTTCCCCCCTGCAAGGGAATAGCTAAAGGTGAACAAAGAGATCAGGTGACCTCTTGGCCCGGGAAAGAGATAAAAGCCCAGAGAAGGAGGGGCTGGAGGGGGTTTCAGTTGGGTGCTCACTGGGAACAGGGAAGGGGGTGCAGACGGGGGTGTCTGGCTCACTGGGCCCCAGAATGGACTCGGCTGTGGGGTCCCGTTCGTTGTATCTACAAGCTCTGTTTTAGACCGTGTTCCTGTCATCTAATAAAACTCTGTTTTACTGGCTGGCTGAGAGTCACGTCTGACTGCGAAGTGGGGGGTGCAAGACCCTCTGGCTTCCCCAGGACCCCGCCTGGGCGGACTCGCTGTGGGAAGCGCACAGAGGGGCATATGCTGAATGCTCCAAGGTCAGACCCAGGAGGTGAAGACGTGTGAGCTTCTTGCCCTGAAGATAGTCTGCTGCAAGGGAGAGGAGGCTCCCCAAAGTCCTGACTGGCTTTGTGGGGAACAGTTCCAGAGCATCGCCTGGGGACTCTGTGACAACATGCAAGAGCCCTGGCCCCTCCATGGCCTCACCCCTGGCCGCCTTCTTCCCTCTGAACTGCCATCTCCTGCTCCTTCTCTTTCCCAAGCCCGAACCACTGACCAGGCCGGATGTCAGAGCCAGACAGTGGTAAAAGAAGCCCAGGGAGCAAGTGCCACTCTCGGGAACCCCAGACGCTCCACCTGCCCCGTTCAGGGGACGTGCCTTGGGGGGAAAAGGAGCAGGGTGGGCCTCATAGCAAGGGGGGGCTAAAGATCTCATCCCCCCAAAAGTGCAAAGGGGGGCTTTGTCCATGAGCAGGTGTGGATCGGCACCGCAGGAAATACAGACAAATGCTGTTCCGGAGTCTTTCAGCCCACACTAGGACTTGAACGGTGCATTTTGGGACTCTCCTGCCCAATTCAGGATGTGTGGTCCACCTTAATTCACTGGCCATTAGAGATGGCGTGTTGGGGACTATCCCCTTTATGGTAGGAGATATTAGAGGGGTCAGTGAACCGTTGATCCAGGGTGTGACCCTATAAGATTCCTGTGACATTTGGAGCTGACAGAAGCTTTGTAGAGCCAGCTAGTGGGAGGGAGGAAGATGGTCCCGGGGAATAGGTAGCGCTTTGAGAAATCCCAGGCTACCGATTTCTTAAGGGCCTAGGACAAGGGCCTTGTAGGGTAGCGCATGGCTCCCTTCACTCCATGCGAAACAGGAGGAGACTTAGGAGGGCAGGCGAGCTGCATCCTCTCTCGAATCATGGGTGACACCAGCAGGGGACGGACAGCTGCCCTGGCTCAGCCCAGGGGAAAGGGACTGAGATATCCTGGGTTCCAGCGGGGGAGAAGCCAGTGAAGTTGCAGCAAACCTGAAACAAGACTGACCCCAGCAAGCGCGAGGGGGTTGGGAGGGGGGGCTCCAGAGTAAAGGAGGAGGATGGAACCAGAGGGTAGGAGAGCCTGTGTTTTGGAGATGACTGAATTAATGTGACCCCACAAAGCGGGCTCTTGTTTTAAGTATCCCAGGCTGAGAGTAAGTCATTGCAAGGACCTTAGAGGGAAGGGCAGGGTGCCTGCAGGGCTACCTTAGGCCACAAGGTGGCACTCTGGGGCGGCCCCTGTCCACAAGGTCTCGGCCAGAGTGGGCTGTGCTCTTGCAACCCACCCCCAGGCTGCTCTAAACTTTGCTGAGGCAGGTGGAGAACAGGCCAGTGAATCAAACCCCTGTAACAGGCTCCTGTCCCTCCCCGCTCTCTGCAGCTCAGGTGGGAGCTCTGCTGGCACAGCAGAGAACTGAGCCAGGCCTGTCACCACTCAGATGGCTGGAAGGCTGGTCCTGTGGTCTGGCACTGCTCTGTGACTCAGGACAACAGGGTTTGATTCCCTTGCCGTGTGTGACTGTGGGGAAGACATTGGCTGTCTCTGAGCCTCTGTACACGTGGATAATAGCCCTGCCCTGCCTCACAGTGGTGGCGGGAGGATAAAGACATTCAAGGTGATCAGATACTCTGAGACCCTAAGATCAGGACTATGTCAGGGTTCACCAGGGCAACACCTCTGACGTTTGTCTATAAAAGGCTTCTTACCACAGCCCCTGTGACAGCTGCTTCTGGCAAGCCCTGTGACTCCAGCACTGTGGTGTCTGTGGCAGATGTGGGGGTGCTCAGGAGTGACAGTGAGGGGTAGGTAGTGGATTTCTGAGGGGAGTGTTGGAGTGTCACAGTTATGCCGGGAGTTTCAGCACAATCACTGGACCTGTGTTGGTGAGCCCTTGAGGCTGAATGGGTCTAACTGACAAGCAATGGAGCAACAGCCACGGGGGCCTCATCTTAGATGATCTGGCTGGGAGAAAGCAGTCAGAGGGCAAAGGTCAGCTTCACACCTAGGCCCTGTAACGTAGACATGGCTGAGCACAACGGTGACAGGGCCCAGGCTCACACAGGTTTCAGCAAAGGCTGCTTCCTCAAGGAAGGGGCAAACAGATGGGAAGATGCTTTCAGGGAGTTAGCAGCAGACATTTCAAGCTGGGCTTGGGACACGACCCTATCTATTAACAATCTGATTGGCCTCGTTTGCCTCTGAGCTGTGTCTCAGGTACCCAGTGACTCTATGAGCCTGTCACTGTTATATCCGGCTTTCTGTGGCATAACCCTGTTCCTTAGAACCGGGGGCTCTGTAGTCCAGTGCAGAGGGACACACCGTCTCTGCCACTGATGGACTGGGTGACAAAAAATGTCAACCAACTCTCAGTCCTTCTTTTCGGGGTGCTCCACTTGAGATATGGCCAGCAGTGCCACCTCTTGGGATTTTACTGGGAGTCTCACAGGTATTTCCTGTATTTCTGAAAGCCCCAGCCTGTGCAATCAAGACACTGTGCAGGATTCTCAGCTTTTGGTTTTCTTTAAAAAGTTTATTTAAACAAATGACCTGCAGAAAATCTAGAAAACCTGAGGCAGGTGACCCCAGTGGCTCAGAAACCAAAGCCAAGTGAAAATGAACCCCACATTCGTGTATATTTAAATCTCATTATTTCTAAACCAATCCCATGATTTTTTGGCGGTGAGACTCACACTTCATGAAGGGGCTTAGCGATACCGAGTACCTAGTGTAAGAGGTCTGAAAAGCAATGAGAAAAAGATACAAAAACTAAGAGCAAATTTTTAACATATGTTAGAAGCGGTAAGCCAGCCAAACAATGAGTGGGGCTACTGGAAAATTGAGATGCTAAAGGAGCACTCAAGAGAGATGAGGCAGTTGTGCAGAGGATAAATGAATGTTTTGCCTTAGTCTGCAGTGCAGAGGATGAGAGGGAGATTCCCACACCTGAGCCACTCTTTTCAGCTTACAAATCTGACGAACTCCCCACATCGAGGTGTCAGTGCAGGAGGTTGTGATGCTGCACCCCAGATTCATCATAGTGGTATGATTATGAGATGATTATGACATAACTATGATGCATCTGGTACAAGGTATGTCTTGAGAGATGTCACTGGAAAAGTTCTGATTAGCAGATTATGATGATCCTATTTGTGCGCATGTATCATTTCTGTACCTGAAGTTATGAATCGTAACGATGAATCTGTATTTTAAAGGGGCTTACTCTGGGTAACACCCTCAAGTAGCCTTTCAAGTACAACAAGGAAGAAGCTAGACAGTGCTGATGGCTCATCAACAAAGACTAGGGACCAATAAAGTTTCAGCCAGCCTATGAGTAATGGCTGCTATGACTCAGCAGGGCATGCAAGGGTATGGGATCAGACCATATCACACTGAACGCCATTTTGGTACCTATATTTTTCCACCAAATGGGCTGGGAACTTGGCTTGAAACCAAGGGTTCTCACTGTATTGAAAAACTATAGAAGGTGGGGAGTGACATCCTCTCTTGCCCTCACTCCCCACACAAGAGACCTCCTGGAAACAATTGAAGAAAAAAGTCTGAACAGGGGGAAGTGCTGATCCCAGGCTAAAGGGATTTCCAGCATGTGTATGAAAACTCGGTGGTTTGCTTCTGTCACCAGGCAGGGTGAGAAATTGATAATTCATATCATGTCCATCTAGTATTTTAGGCTTATTTTGCATTTTTATTTATTTGCTATGTATTCTGCTTGGATCTGCTTGCTAACACTTATAAACACTTAACATCTTTCTCTAGTTAATAAACTTGTTTTATGTTTTATCATAACCAGTGTGTTTTGTGTGAAGTGTTTTGGAAAATCTCAGCTCTCTAAATGAAGTTTTTTGCATATCTTTCCCACGTCGAGGCGAAAGCCACCTATATTCAGGGCCGGCTCCAGGTACCAAGCACCCAAGCTGGTGCTTGGGGCGGCACCTGGAGGGGGGCGGCGCGGCGCTCTGGCCGCCGGGGGGGAGAGCCGAGCCGAGCCCCAGCCGGGGCTCGCCGCCCTCTCGCCGCCCTGCCCCCGGCGTTCTGGCCGCCGGGGGAGGGGCGGGAGAGCCGAGCCCCCGCCGGGGCTCGCGGCCCTGCCCCCGGCGCTCTGGCCGCCCCCCCCGGCAAAAAAGCCAGAGCCGGCCCTGCCTATATTAATGAGTATGCATTGTGCAGATCTCTGTGCAATACAAGATGGCATAATTCTGGTTTTATACTTCAGCAAGGGTGCAAGGCTGGGGAGATGGGAAATTGTCGTTGTCTCCTGTTTGTCCTTGAGTGGCTTAGGTAAAGCACTCAGGTAGCTCAGTTGGATTTCAGCACCAACTACTATCATGCTGGATGATAACAGGGCCTGGAGCATCTGGTTGTGTCACCAGAAGAGCAGTGTGGAGAGGCGCACCGAGCTGAATGGATAGGGAGTTCAGTGAGAAATCTGGTCCTATATTATTATTATTATTATTATTAATAATAATTTTATTTATTTATTTATTTATTTATTTATTTATTTCAGCAAGATCACAGCTGTGACAGCATCATCGTTACCACTCACCGCCCGCGAGGGAGCAATGTGACTAATCTGAGCAATACGAACAGTGATGACAAGCCGGGATTCCAGGAATAGAGCCTGCAGCAGGGCTGATGCTGCAGTCCACCTGGGAAGCATCACCACACGTCCCCTGTGATTTGGCCTCCTGCAGTTTGTCTTTGTCCGTGACAGGCGTTAAAGCTGCTGCACACGAAGCCAACCAGCTGAGGTTCCCTGATGGTCACGGGGACCCCAAGGGAATGTGCAGGCATGCTTCATAAAGACAGTTGCCTCCCGATCTGAACAGATAGTGCCTGCTGCCCATGCAAACTCTCCTCTGACTCCTTGTCCTTTTGGGTGAAGATCTCTGGTGTCAGCGGCTCCCCTTCTAGCAGGAATTGGGTAGGTTGGTAGGTTTCACTAGCTTTAAAATGCAAAGTGATGTGTAAAGGCTGCGAGCTGTTTCCATTTGCAGATGTTCTGTGCAGCGGCAGAGGACTCAGCTGGGCTATTGGGGTGACTCAGTGAGAGGGGCTGAAGGGCAGGCAGCGATAGGTAGCTTGAGAACCCCTCCCCTACATCTGCCCATGCTCCACAGTGGGTTGTTCAAGCTACACAGAAATCTGACATTCAAAGTGAGCTTGGAGTGTTAAAACCCCAATACCCCAAGTCAGGATTTCTCCAGCGGTCCCATTTCTTGAGGTGCCGTGTGCTCTGGGCCTGATCCTGCCAGGGGCTGAGCAAGAAGAGACCCCACGGAATATCCGTGACTAGTTCCCCAGTGGCCTCAGGTTTATTTGCTCCTGGAAATTGAATCTGCAAATGCATTTTTAAAGGTTTTATTCTTTGGCTCGATTGTGAAGGCAGGAATTCAGAGCTGCGTTGTTCTGTGGTAACAGTTCTGATAGGGCATATTTCTGATTCTTGATGGCTGAGGCCTCCAGCACTTCTGCCCTATAGATACCCCTCAGAGTTACAGGACTACCTGCATGTCTGCCCCATCTCTGGTCTCCAAATGCCAGATGTCAGGCCTCGTAACCTTCCCTCTCATGGGGTGGAATCCCGCGATCCTCCTGACCTCAGACTGGGCCCAGGGCTACAACACACTGTGGGGGGACTGTGATTGTCCAGCAGGTCCCAATGGGTTCGACACCTGTGGTTCTTCCCTTTGTGAGTCTGTGACTAATAATGAGACGAGTGACAAACCAGCCTTCTTGAACCAAAATACTGTTTAATCTCAACAGTAGGAATAAAGCGTAACATGGGAGAATAAGAGGGTTTTCCAGGAACAGTCTGTATAAGTCTCTGACCCCAAGTCCTCCCCCTCTGATGCAGACAGAGGGAGGCCTAAGTCCTTCAGATTTCCCCAGCGGTGTCTGTCCCTGCAGTCTAAAGAGCTTCTCAGCAAAAGCTGCCCCATCTCTGGACAGGCTCCCAGCACTGGCAAAACAAGCTGTGTAACGTGGCTGGAGCCAAGAAATAGGCTCTTCCCAGCTTGTAGCTCCAGTGTTGTCTCTCAACCTCCCTGAAGTGCTGACTGAGCGATGGCTTTTCTTGATCTGTGCTTTCCCATCCTGTTTGTTTTCCAGCAGCCTGCTATTAAATTATGAAGATCCATACTGGTTTCAACCAATAAAGCCATAACATAAACATCCCAAAAGTTAGTCCAATATAATTCTACAGCAAACACCCCAACAACTGGGTTTAACACACACATTCATTATGGCAGCTCAGCTCCATGTCAGTCACAATGTCTTTCCCGGGTGCTATGGACTTTATGAATACAGGCCAGAGACAGTCAGAGAGAGAGAGAGCAATAGACTATTTTCCTGTGGAAACGAAGTTCCATTTCCATGAATACTCATGCATTTGGCATTCAAATCCACTTCCTGCGAACCATAATTATGGCTGACTAACAGCTGCTGGGGTTACTATGTGCTAGAGAGTGAGAGCTCAGGGAATGAATATTTTCTATACTGATCCTAATGCCTGTTACCAGTCCGGATACAGGCTACAGACTGACAGAACAGAACCTGAGGAGAACCAGTCAGCTATTAACCCAGGGACAGAGGAACCACTAGACTTTTGTTTGCAGAGAAGCGACTGAATGAGGGCTGAGAAACTGCAATTTTTACAGGTTCTGAAGAAATTCAGATGACAGAAGCTACATTAAGTCCCACTCTAACCTCAGAAATCATCTCTGAACAAATATCAGAGGGGAAAAAAATGGGTGGACATGTGTGTGCTAAAGTACAGACATGTAAATGTTATGTCAAAACTTGTAATTGTAATACAAATTTTACACATCAAATTTTCATGGCATGCAGGTATATCGAAAGCCATGAGCAGAGTTGTTGGAATCTCTACAGGAAGGAGCAGTGGTAACATTACTGCTTAATGACTTTTGCTTTAGAAAGTATTTCAGAAATACTCCACATACTATTTGGAAAGGTTTTATGCTATGAACTCCTTGCTGAATGAATCATAGAATCATAGAAGATTAGGGTTGGGAGACCTCAGGAGATCATATAGTCCAACCCCCGGCTCAAAACAGGATCAACACCAACTAAATCATCCCAGACAGGACTTTGTCAAGCCTGACCTTAAAAACCTCTATGGATGGAGATTCCACCACCTCCCTCAGTAACCCATTCCAGTGCTTCACCACCCTCCTAGTGAAATAGTGTTTCCTAGTATCCAGCCTAGACCTCCCCCAGTGGAACTTGAGACATTTGCTCCTTGTTCTCTCATCTGCTACCACTGAGAACAGCCAAACTCTATTCTCTTTGGAAACCCCCTTCAGGTCGTTGTTGAAGGCTGCTATCAAATCCCGCCTCATTCTTCTCTTCTGCAGACTAAATAAGCCCAGTTCCCTCAGCCTCGCCTCATAAGTCATGTGCCCCAGCCCCCTCATCATTTTCTTTGACCTACGCTGGACTCTCTCTAATTTGTTCACATACCTTCTGTAGTGGGGGGACCAAAACTGGACCCAATACTCCAGATGTAGCCTCACCAGTGCTGAATAGAGGGGAATAATCACTTCCCTAGGCAATGCTCCCACTAATGCAGCCCAATATGCGGTTCACCTTCTTGGCAACAAGGGCACACTGCTGACTCATATCCAGCTTCTCATCCACTGTAATCCCCAAGTCATTTTCTGCAGAACTGCTGCTTAGCCAGGCGGTCCCCAGCCTGTTGCGGTGCAGGACTCTGCACTTGTCCTTGTGAATCTCATCTGATTTCCTTTGGCCCAATCCTCCAATTTGTCTAGGTCACTCTGGACACTATCCCTTCCCGCCAGTGTATCTACCTCTCCTCCCAGCTTAGTGTCATCTGTGAACTTGCAGACAGTGCGATCCATTCCATCATCCAGATCATTAATAAATATGTTGAATAGTTGTGTGATACTGTCTCGTGGTAAAAAACAAGAAGCTCTTTATAATCATGGTCATGAACACAATATCTCTGCAATACCTGTGCAAGACTTTCCAAAAAGTCCTGAGAAAAAGACCACTGGTCTGTGTTTCATCAAAGAGTGGAGCAGAGGTGCAGGAAAGGGGAATGTAATAGTGGCCGTATGTAATTTTCACCATTAGCTTTTACACAAGCATGGCTGAAGTAACTTGCACACTGAAGAGGATATTAGTTCAAACCTACTGTTTGCACTATTCATACATTTGTGACATCAACCCCTTTCCCCGCCCAGATGAAGTAACTCTCCATGTCAGCTTGTATCTTTGCAGATAGCTACAGACCCTTGCATGGGAAGAGGGAGCAGTTCCAGTGAGGATGAAGAGAAACCTGTAGGATGATCAAACTTTCTGGATTTAGTCAACATTGGGCAGGCAAAGCACTTCAGCTTCTCCTGGAGAGATTCTTGGGGGTCAGAGTGTATCACTGGGAGCATTTGTTGAGGGAAAATGAATGGAGCCTGGTTCTTATCAAATTTACAGATCTAAATCTGGATTGATGCATTTGAAGTCAAAGGTAGTAAATTCAGAACGTGGCCCTGGGAATTTATCCCATGTACTGCAAAGTGTCAGTGGCATAATCTGGACTCTCAGGAGTGGAGAAAATAATTATATATATAATTTATAAATATCTTCAATGCAGCACAGATAAATATAATGACCATTTTCACCATGCACTTGCCGTGTGTTTGTACACGTCATTTTACACTGGGCCACACTCAGAAGTGAGGGCCAGAAAGGGTCTGTGGGAAAGTCACAATTGTAAAATCACACTGTGCTCAAGTAGGCTGCAGAACTCCTAGCGACAATCTATCAATGGGGCTAATAACCTAGCAGGATTCAAAGAGGGACTGGATGTTTATATGTGTAACCAGAAAATCGAATTACACTAGTAAGGACTGATTTAAAAACTCTTGGAATGGCTCTAAACCTTCCTGATTTACACCACAAAATATCTGTAACTAGTGGGTTTCGGGGGAAACTTTTGTTATCTCATAGCTGCCTATTGCAGGGCTCCTTCCACCTCCCTCTGAAGCATGTGGAACTGGCCAGTGGATACTGGGATAGATGGACTACAGGTCTGATCCAGTCTGGCAATGCCTATCTTCCTATTGGCCTAAATCCAAGACTTCGTTTTTGCTCATTTTTCTTTAGCTCCTGGGAGTCTCCAGACTTGTATTAAGAGCAGGAAGATGTCTCGTTCAATATCATCTAGTTTTCTGTTCTTTTTCCTTTCAGGAAGGAAAGTTCAAAACTCCTTGGATCTGCCCAGTACATAATGTCAGATGTCAATGACACCAACTTCACCTCTGCAGTGTTCATTCTCACTGGGATACCTGGGCAGGAAGACGTTCATCTCTGGATCTCTATCCCCTTCTGCTTAATGTACGTTATTTCAATAGTAGGAAATTCGATCATTCTGTTCGTTGTGAAAACAGATCCAAGCCTCCATGAGCCCATGTACATTTTCCTTTCCATGTTGGGCATCACAGACCTTGGCTTATTGATAGCCACCATGCCGACGATACTGGGCATATTCTTGTTTAATTCTAGGGAGATCAGCTTTGATGCCTGTTTTGCCCAGTTGTTCTTTATCCAGTTACTTCAATGTATTGAATCTTCCGTGCTCTTGTTGATGGCCTTTGACCGCTTCATTGCAATCCGTGACCCGCTGAGATATGCCTCCATCTTAACCCTGCCAAGGATAGCGAAGATGGGACTGGTGTGTGTTCTAAGAGGGGTGGCCGTAATACTCCCACTCCCCCTTCTCCTGAAGAGGTTCCAATACTGTCGAGCCAATGTCCTCTCCCATTCTTACTGCATGCACCAGGAGGTCATGATGATGGCTTGTTCGGATACCAGTGTCAATAATATCTATGGCTGGTTTATTACAGTCCTAACAGTGATATTGGACTCGCTGCTCATCTTCCTCTCTTATGTGATGATTCTCAAAACAGTGCTGAGCATTGCATCCTACAAGGAGTTCCTCAGGGCCCTGAACACCTGCGTCTCCCATCTCTGCGCCGTCCTGGTCTTCTACACGTCAGAGGTCAGCCTGACTTTGATACACAGATTCGGGAAGGGCTCTTCT
>NW_020664862.1:875920-933677 GCF_002925995.2 Terrapene triunguis | reverse complement strand
GGAATCCTCCAACATCTGGGGTGGAGGGGCTCATTGCTCCAGCCATGGGGTCTGTGCAAACTCTGGACTTCTCTGGGAGCAGCGGTGGGGGCACTCTGGCTGTGGGGGGGGGGGGGGGAGGAGGGGGCAGAAGGAGTAGGGCCAGGGGGCTTCACCCCCTGCTCATTTTGGAAATCATAAGGAAAGGGATAGGTAATAAGACAGAAAATATCATGATGCCTCTATATAAATCTGTAGTATACCCACACCTTGAATCCTTTGTTCAGTTCTGTTCATCCCATCTCGAAAAAGATATATTAGAATTGGAAAAAGTACAGAGAAGGGTGACAAAAATGTTTAGGGGTATGGAACAGCTTCCATATTAGGAGACATTAAAAAGCCTGGAACTTTTCAGCTTGGAAAAAGAGAAGACTAAGTGGGGATAAAATAGAGGCCTTTAAAATCATGAGTGCGGTGGAGAAAGTGAATCAGAAAGGGTTATTTGCCCCTTCACACGAACCAGGGGTCACCCAAGGAAATTAGTAGGCAGCAGGTTTAAAACAAACGAAAGAAAGTACTTTTTACACAACGTACAGTCAGCTGTGGAATTCATTGCCAGGGGATGTTCTGAAAGCCAAAGGAATAACTGGTCCAATACAGAACTAGATAAGTTGACTGAGGATGTGACCATCAATAGCTATTAGCAGAGATGATCAGGGATGAAGCTCCATGCTCTGGGTGTCTCTAAACCTCTGACAGTCAGAAGATGGGAGCAGACACAGGGGATAGATCACTCTATAATTACACTCATCTGTTAGTTCCCTCTGAAGTATCGGCACTAACCACTGTCAAAAGACAGGACACTGGGCTAGATGGGCCATTGATATGTCCTAATAAGGCCATTCTTATGTTGTTAAATTGTTCCACTGATCAATGGGTGCTAGAGACCGGCCATTTCCAGGGGCTGCCTGTGTTACAGAGCTGGCATAGGCACCCTAGCCGACGTCCAGGGGCTGTTCAGTGTGGGATGCTGATGGGGTATAGTGCTGCCACCTAGGGTTGCGGTCCTGTAGCACGAGTGTCAGAGGCTAGAACTGGGCTGGAAAAAAGAGTTTTTCCCACATTAAAATTTTTGACCCTTTGATAAATGAAGGGGTGGGAGGGTAGCTGCCTTCGATGTACACACAGCCAGCCAGTTAGCTCTAAAATCCCTGTTGTTAGGTGTTCTCTATTTGCTTTACCTGTAAAAGGTTAAAAAATCCCCCAGGTACAAGAAAAAAAAAGTGGGCACCTGACCAAAAGAGCCAATGGGAAGGCTAGAACTTTTTAAAATTGGGAAAGAAACTTTCCCTTTGTCTGTTGTTCTCTCTGGGCTGCAGGGACATTTCATTTGTTTAATATCTTTATTAATGATCTGGAGGATGGTGTGGACTGCACTCTCAGCAAGTTTGCAGATGACACTAAACTAGGAGGCGTGGTAGATACACTAGAGGGTAGGGATCGGATACAGAGGGACCTAGACAAATTAGAGGATTGAGCCAAAAAAAACCTGATGAGGTTCAACAAGGATAAGTGCAGAGTCCTGCACTTAGGACAGAAGAATCCCATGCACTGCTACAGACTAGGGACCGAATGGCTAGGTAGCAGTTCTGCAGAAAAGGACCTAGGGGTCACAGTGGACGAGAAGCTGGATATGAGTCAACAGTGTGCTCTTGTTGCCAAGAAGGCTAACAGCATTTTGGGCTGTATAAGTAGGGGCATTGCCAGCAGATCGAGGAACGTGATCGTTCCCCTTTATTCGACATTGGTGAGGCCTCATCTGGAATACTGTGTCCAGTTTTGGGCCCCACACTACAAGAAGGATGTGGAAAAATTGGAAAGAGTCCAGCAGAGGGCAACAAAAATGATTAGGGGTCTGGAGCACATGACTTATGAGGAGAGGCTGAGGGAACTGGGATTGTTTAGTCTCCAGAAGAGAAGAATGAGGGGGGATTTGATAGCAGCCTTCAACTACCTGAAAGGGGGTTCCAAAGAGGATGGAGCTCAGCTGTTCTCAGTGGTGGCAGATGACAGAACAAGGAGCAATGGTCTCAAGTTGCAGTGGGGGAGGTCCAGGTTGGATATTAGGAAACACTATTTCACTAGGAGGGTGGTGAAGCACTGGAATGCGTCACCTAGGAAGGTGGTGGAGTCTCCTTCCTTGGAGGTTTTTAAAGCCCGGCTTGACAAAGCCCTGGCTGGGATGATTTAGTTGGGAATTGGTCCTGCTTTGAGCAGGGGGTTGGACTAGATGACCTCTTGAGGTCCCTTCCAACCCTGATATTCTATGATTCTATGATTCTATGACATGGAGCAGCAGTGCTATAAGCAGGAATGCTATGTAACGTTTGAACCAGATATGAAACATTATTCTCCATTCCTAGAAGGAACCATAGGGATAGGGAATGTTTAGACAGATGCAATCAGGTTTATTTCTTTATTCTGGCGTGTGGATCTCCTCTGTGCTAACCCCAGATGCTTTCGTTTGCTTGTAACCTTTAAGCTGAATCCCCAAGAAAGCTATTTCAGGTGCTTAATTTTAGAATTGCTCTTTTAAAATGTAGCAAAAGCCTAAGTTCCAGATGTATTTTCTTTCTTGTTTTTAATAAAATTTACCTTTTTTAGGAACAGGATTTGGATTTTTGTGTCCTAAGAGGTTTGTGCATATGCTCTTTGAGCTGGTGACAACAGCTAATTTCCTTTGTTTTCTTTCTCAGCTCTTCCCCGGAGCGGATATGTGAAAGGGCTTGAGGGTACCCCACAGGGAGGAATTACCAAGTGCTCCTTCCAAGGTCCAAGGGGTTTCTTTTGCACTTGGGTGGTGGCAGCGTTTACCAAGCCAAGGTCAGAGAAAAGCTGTAACCTTGGGAGTGTAATACCAGCCTGGAGTGGCAGGTATTAATTTTAGAATCCTTGCAGGCCCCCATCTTCTGCACTCGGAGTGACAGAGTGGGGAATCAGCCCTGACAGACACGAACTGAAATGTTTCCTTTTCATCCATATTTTAGGGGGATTTTTCATACAGAATAGATCATTTTACTCAGCTGCCATGATATTGCCCAGTTGCAGCTTTTTGGCTCCACAACAGAAATTGGAGGCTTTTCATCGGCTGCTTCCTCACAACATAAATGAAGTTTGCACTGACTGAGTCTGTGGCTGGAATCAGGGTATGGAAAGGTCAAAACCTCCTGCCCTGTCTATGGCTGGGGTATTGTGTCCATCAGCTACTCTAACCAGCCTTCCCATCTCTGTGCAGCTCCTTCCACCTGTACAAAGACCCTTCAGCACATCCTGTGGGCAGTGGCTACTGTGACAGGTCCTGGTCACATATCTCTAATTAGCCTGTGGTAGCAGGGAGCTGGAGAGGGTCCAAGAGCAGTTGTGAAGACTCAGAGATTGTGTGTGAGTAGGCCTAGCTACCAGTGGATCTGTGCATAACATTGGGGATCCCTAGATCCTGGGTCCCCCCTTTCATTCCTCAGGGAGAAGGGAAGGGACCTCCCCTCCTGGAACAACCCGTGGGAAATTTCCATGTAGGGAGCCTTGTGGAATCTCCCTTCCCTGGTCTGCACCCTGGGTTTGTAATGCAGGAAAGGGTTCTGCCGGGGAGAAATCTGGTCCTATACAATTATTATTATTTTATTTTATTTTATTATATTTTATTTCAACAAGATCACAGCTGTGACAGCATCATCATTATCACTTGCCACCCCGAGGTAGCCATGTGCCTAATCAGAACAATATGAACAGTGTGACAAGTCCGGATTCCAGGAATAGAGCCTGCAGCAGGGCTGGCGCTGCAGTCCAATAGGTAGCATCACCACACGACCCCTGTGATTTGGCTTCCTGCAGTTTGCCATTGGCTGTGACAGGGGTTAAAGCTGCTGCATGCTGAGCCGAGCAACTGCCCTTCCCTGATGGCCAAGTGGCCCCCAAGGAAATGTGCAAACATGCTTCATAAAGACAGTTGCCTCCATATATGAACAGATACTGCCTGCTGCCCATGCAGCCTCTCCAATGACTCCTTGTCCTTTAAGGTGAAGGTCTCTGTTGTCAGCCGCTCCCCGTCTAGTAGGAATTGGGTACGTTGGCAGGTTTCACTATCTTTAAAATGTGCAGTGAAGGGGAAAGGCTGAGAGCTGTTTCCATTTGCAGATGTTCTGTGCAGCGGCAGAGGACTCAGCTGGGCTGTCGGGGTGACTCAGTGATGGGGCTGGAGGTCAGGCAGCACTAGGTAGCTTGGGAACCCCTCCCCTACGTAGGCCCATAATCCACGGTGGGTTGTTCAAGCTACACAGAAAACTGACATTCAAAGAGAGTTTGGAGTGTAAAAACCCCAAAGCCCTGAGTCAGGATATCTCAAGGGGTCCCATTTCTAGAGGTACCATGTGCTCTGGGCCCGATCCTGCCAGGGGCTGAGTGAGAGGAAACCGCACGGGATTTCAGTGACTAGTTCCCAAATTGCCTCAGGTTTATTTGCTGCTGGAAATTTAATCAGCAAACGCATTTTCAAAGGTTTTATCGTCCAGGTCAACTGTAAATACAGGAATTCAGAGCTGTGTTGCTCTGCAGTAAAAGGTCCGATAAGGCATATTTCTATTTCCTGACTGGCTGATACCTCTAGAATCTCTGTCCTGTAGATAACCCTGGGAGTTACTGGGCTACCGACATCTCTGCCCACTCTCTGATAAGTGAATGCCACATGTCAGACCTCGTAACCTTCCCTCTCATGCGGTGGAATCCCACGATCCTCCCACCCTCAGACTGGGCCCTGGGCTACAGCACACTGTGGGGGGACCTTGCTTGCCGAGCAGGTCCCAGTGGGTTCGGCACCTGTGGTTCTTCCCTTTGTGAGCGTGTGACTAATGCTGAGACAAGTGATCAGTCAGCCTTCTTGAACCAGACACTCTTTAATCTAAACAGTAGGAATAAAGCATAACATGGGAGAAGAAGAGGATTTTCCAAGAACAGTCTGTACACGTCTCTGACCCCAAGTCCTCCCACACTGATGTAGACACAGGTAGGCCCAGGGCCTTCAGATTTCCACAGCGGTGTCTGTCCTTGCAGTCTGAAATGCTTCCCAGCAAAAGCTGCCCCATCTCTGGGCAGGCTCCCAGCACTGGCAAAACTAGCTGTGTAACATGTCTGGAGCCCAGAAATAGGCTCTTCCCAGCTTGTAGCTCCAGTGTTGTCTCTCAACCTCCCTGAAGTGCTGAGTGAGCGATGGCTTTTCTTGATCTGTGCCTTCCCATCCTGTTTGTTTTCCAGCCGCCTGCTATTAAATTATGAAGAGCCAAACTGGTTTCACCCAATAAAGCCGTAACATAAACATCCCCAAAGTTAACCCAATACAGTTATACAGCAAACATCCCAACAACTGGGTTTAACAGACACATTCACTATGGTAGCTCAGCTCCATGTCTGTCCCCATGCCTTTCCCGGGTGCTACGTATTCTGTGAATACAGGACAGAGAGAGTCAAAGAGAGAGAGCAATAGACTACTTTCCTGTGTGAAATGAAGTTCCATTTCCATGAATACTCATGTATTTGACTTTGAAATCCACTTCCTGAAAAACCTCATCCTGGCTGAATAACAGGTGCTGGGGTTACTATGTACCAGAGAGTGAGAGCTCAGGGAATTAATATTTTCTATACTGACCCCAGTGCCTGTTACCAATCCGGATACAGGTTACAGACTGACAGAACAGAACCTGAGGAGAACCAGTCAGCTACTAACCCAGGGACAGAGGAGCTACTAGACTTTTGTTTGCTGACAAGCGACTAAATGAGGGCTGAGACACTGCGATCTTTTCAGGTTCTGAAGAAATCCAAATGACAGACACTACATTTTAAGCCCCACTCTAACCTGAGAAATCACCTCTGAGAGAAGATCAAAGGGGAAAGACTGCGTTGACGTATGTGTTGAAGTACAGATCTGTAAATGTTATGTCAAAACGTTTCATTGTAAGGAAATTTTGCACATCAAACTTTGATGACATGCATATATATCGAAAGCCAGCAGCAGAGTTTTTAGAATCTCTACAGGAAGGAGCAGTGGTAACATTACTGCTTAATGGCTTTTGCTTTAGAAAGTATTTCAGAAATACTCCACATACTATTTGGAAAGGTTTTATGCTATGAACTCCTTGTTCAGAGAATAGTTGTATGATACTGTCTCCTGGTAACTGAGCAGAAGCTGTTTCTAATCAGGGTCATGAACACAATACCTCTGCTACATCTGTGCACGACTTTCCAAAAAGTCCTGAGAAAAAGTCCGCTGGTTTTTGTTTCAGCAAAAAGTAGAGCAGAGGTGCAGGAAAGGGGAGCGTAATAGCGGTTGTATGTAATTTACACCATTAGCTGTTACACGAGCATGCCTGAAATAACTTGAACACTGAAGAGGATATTCGTGCAAACCTACTGTTTGCACTATTCACCCATTTGTCATGCCAACCCCCTCCCCCACCCAGATGATGTAACTGTCCGCGTCAGCTTGTATCTTTGCAGATAGCTACAGCCCCTTGCACGGGGAGAGGGAGCAGTTCCTGTGAGAATGAAGAGAAACCTGTAGGATGATCAGACTCTCTGGATTCACTCAACATTGGCCAGGCAAAGCACTTCAGCTTCTCCTGGAGGGATTCTTGGGGGTCAGAGTCTATCACTAGGAGCATTTGTTTAGGATTCGTGAATAGAGCTGGTTCTTATCGAATTTACACTTGTAAATCTGGAGTGATGCAGCTGAAGTCAATGTTAGTGAATTCGGAACGTGGACTTGGGAATTTATCCCATGAGCTGCAAAGAGGCAGTGGCATCATTTGGACTCTCAGGAGTGGAGAAAATATATATTGTGGAAGAAACGAACTGCACTCTCAGGTTGGAAGCAACAAAATCAGAGACAGCTTTATTCAGGACATGCAATTGCAAGGGAAGGACACAGCTGACAGAGAGCATCCCTGCCTCAGTTTCTCCAAAGTACAAGCAAAATCACACAAGGATTTATACCTCTTTGTGACGTGCATTAATTAAAACCATGTGCATTTCATTTAGGCTAGTGGTTCTCCATTACAGTATTTTCTCACTTTCTCTTCTCAAACATCGCTATCTCAAGGCTAGGTCACACAGACTATTCTGCTGTTTTCCACTCGCTTCTGACGTGAGCCCGGCTTCTACAGGTCTCGCGATATTAGGCTAAGACTTGACAGAACAGTTGCGCTGTCTCTGACACTTAAATGGCTGCACTTAAACCCTCTCTTTCTTTCCCTGCTTCCACTAAATATATATAACGAGGCAATGAAACACGTTTATAAATATCTTCAATGCAGCACAGATAAATGTAATGACCGTTTTCACCATGCACTTGCCATGTGTTTGTACACATGACATGATACAATGGGCCACACTCAGAAGAGGAGGGCCAGAAAGGGTGTCTGTGGGAAGGTCACAGTTGTAAAATCACACAGTGCTAAAGCAGGCTGCAGAACTCCAAGCCACAAGATATCAATGGGGCTAAGAGCCTTGCAGGAGTCAAAGAGGGACTGGATGTTTATATGGGTAACCAGAAAATCCAATTACACTAGTGAGGGCTGTTTTAAAAACTATTGGAACGGTTCTAAACCTTCCTGATTTACACCACAAAATATCTCTAACTAGTGGTGTCGGGGGAAACTTTGGGGGCAGGTTATGTAATAGCTGCCTATTGCAGGGCTTCTTCCACCTTCCTCTGAAGCAGGGCCGGCTCCAGGCACCAGCCGAGCAAGCTGGTGCTTGGGGTGGCAGCTTGTAGGAGGCGGCATTCCGCCCAATCCTAGGGAGGCACAGCCGCTTTTGTTGTTGTTGTTGTTCCGCTCTGGACGCCCTGTAGGAGGCAGCGGCGTGTAGGACGGGAGTGCCCTGCAGCAAGCCGGGCAGGGCAGCCCACGTCCTTCCGGACCGGTGCGGAGCCCTCCCGGCAGGGGGCACAGAGGGAGGAGCCGCGTGGTAGTGCCCCGCTGAAGCCCTGGCCGCCCCCCTTCTCTCTCTCCCCCCACTCCCACCCCCTCCCCCTGCTAGCCGGGGCACATCTACAGGTCAGGGAGTCCCCCTGCACCCTGGCTCCGGCCGTGCTGCAGTTTTTTGTTTTTTTTTGCTTGGGGTGGCCAGAAAGCCAGAGCTGGCCCTGCTCTGAAGCATGTGGAACTGGCTAGAGGATACTGAGCTAGATGTACTACAGGTCTGATCTCATCTGGTAATGCCTATCTTGCTCTTGGTGGTGTTTTTGCTGATTTTCCTTTAGCTCCTGGGAGTCTTTAGACTTTGTATTGAGAGCAAAAAGATGTCTCGTTAAATATCATCTAGTTTCCTGTTCTTTTTCCTTTCAGGAAGGAAAGTTCGAAACTCCTTGGATCTGTCCAGGACATAATGTCAGCTGTCAATGTAACCAAATTCAAATCTGCAGTGTTCCTTCTCACCGGGATACCTGGGCAGGAAAATATCCAAAATGTCTGGATCTCTCTTCCCTTCTGCTTAACGTATGGTATTTCAATATTAGGAAATTCAATCATTCTGTTCATTATAAAAACAGATCCAAGCCTCCATGAGCCCATGTACATTTTCCTTTTCATGTTGGGCGTCACAGACCTTGGCTTATCGATAGCCACCATACCGACAATACTGGGTATATACTTGTTTAACTCTAGGGAGATCAGCTTCGATGCCTGTTTTGCCCAGCTGTTCTTCATCCACTCGCTTCAATGCATTGAATCCTCCGTGCTCTTGTTGATGGCCTTTGACCGCTTCATTGCTATCCGTGACCCACTGAGATATGCCTCCATTTTAACCCTGCCGAAAATAGCCAAGATGGGACTGGTGTGTGTTCTAAGAGGAGTGGCCGTAATGCTCCCACTCACCATTCTCCTGAAACAGTTCCGATACTGTCGAGTGAATGTCCTCTCCCATTCTTACTGCATGCACCAGGAGGTCATGATGATGGCTTGTTCGGATATCAGTGTCAACAATATCTATGGCTTGTTTACTAAACTCTTAACAATGGGGTTTGACTCGCTTCTCATCTTCCTCTCTTATGTAATGATCCTCAAAACAGTGCTGAGCATTGCGTCCAACGCTGAGTGCCTCAGGGCCCTGAACACCTGTGTCTCCCACCTCTGTGCCGTCCTTATTTTCTATACACCAGACATCTTCTTGTCTGTGATATACAGATTCGGAAAGAGCTCTTCTCCCTTACTTCAGATTCTTCTGGGCTACATCTCCCTGCTGCTCCCTCCCTTGTTGAACCCAATTGTGTACTGTGTGAAAAGCAAACACCTTCGTGCGAGAATAATCAGGATTTTCGTCAAGTGAAGCGTTAGTTCATCACCCAGCTCCAGCCACCTATTCCATGCCGGACCCTTACATCTGATACAACACGAGCTACTGATCTCCACTCTGTAGAGAGAAGTTCAGATGGGGTCTAAGGCCTGGAGGAATGGGTGAGACAGCTGGTGCAGGAGGACAGTGCAGTGGGGGAAGGATACCAATTTACCCACATACTGACTTCTGTTTGATTAACACATAATTTGTGTTCATCTAAAGCATATTTTCCAGGAAGGCATCCAGCCTTGGTTTGGAGGTATCAGGAGAATCCACCACCTCCCTTGGGAGTTTGTTCCACTGTTTAAGCATCCTCGCTGTTAAAAATGTGTGCCTCATTTCCAAATTTAATTTTTCTGGCTTCAGTTTCCTACCATTGGTCTTTGTTATATCTTTCCCTTAGAGATGGAAAAGCCCATTAGTAGCTGGTATTTCATTTCTGTGAAAGTGCTTGTACACTGTCATCAAGTCAGTTCTGAGTCTTCCCTACTTCTACTCACTACACCACAGTTTATACATGAAAGGTAAGTTGGAAACGACAGAGGAGGAGAAAGACCTGGGGGTATTAGTCGATCCCAGGATGACTGTGAGCCACCAATATGATGCGGCTGTGAACAAAGCAAATGAGATCCTAGAATGTGTCAGGTGAGATAGGGAAATATTAATATCCTTATACAAGGCACTGGTGAAACCTCCTCTGGAAAACTTTGTAAAATTTTGGTCATACATATTCCATAAAGAAGAATTCAGACTGGGAAAGGAGCCGAGTAGGGCTTCTTGGATAGTCAGGCTAATGCACAGCCTGTCTTAGGATGAGACTGGAAGAGCTTGCCTGGTTTAGCCTAACACAATAGAGGCTGCACTGGGATCGGATCTATAAATACATTGAGAGGGGAAGGAAGTTAACACTAGGGAGGGTGACGAGCTCCTGAAGCTGAAGAACAGTTTTGACACAAGAATAAATGGGGAGAAACTGTCCAGGACTAAACCGAGGCTGGAGAGGAGAAGGAGGTTTCTGACCATACAAGGAGGGAAGTTCTTGAACAGTCTCCCAAGAGGAGCATTAGGGGGGCAAACAACCCAGCTCGTTTTAAAATGGAGCTTGACAGGTGTCACTCTTCGGCCAGGTGGAGCCAGCAGCAACCAGGGCTTGGTTCAGTCTCTAGGGCAGTGGTTCTCAAACTGGGGGTTGGGACCTCCTCAGGGGGTTGCAAGGTTATTACATGGGGGGTCGCGACCTGTCAGCATCCATCCCAAGCCCCGCTTTGCCTCCAGCATTTATGATGGTGTTAAATATATTTAAAAGTGTTTTTAATTTATAACGATGGTCACACTCAGAGGCTTGCTATGTGAAAGAGGTCACCAGCACAAAAGTTTGAGAACCACTGCGCTAGGGGTTCCTTTTCAACAATACAATACAGTACACAAGTGGCTTGAGCCCCACCCAGTAACCTGGGAAAATTACACCCCACCCCTGGGAGCATCTGAGAGGCAATACTTCCCCACTCACAAGTGCGACCCAAGCTAAGCTCCAAGTGCCTCTTGCTAGCTCTCTATTGGACACAAACAAATCCGCTCCCTCAGATCCAGCTGTCCCCAAACTCGGTGATGATGGAAATTTGGATGCAGGGTATCTAGAGCACTAGAGCGGCTCTCAGTGCTCATGGAGCAGGTGGGAGTCAGGATCAGACCAACGGGAAGCCCAACAGGGCTCTATTTGGCCAGACAACACTCTCCAGATCCTTCGCTCTCTGAAAGCACGTCCTGATTCCCCCTCTTACTGCCGAGCTGCAGGAGGGGCCCAGAACTCCCTCGTCAAAGGGGCTGTGCTAATGACAGGCCTCATCACCAAGGGGTGTTGGGAAGAGTTCAGGTTCTCCACACAGTGTCCCAAATCATCCTTATGAGGCTCACAGAGCTCTAAGGCACTTAGCTATGGTCCCAATTATTCTAGCGTCCAGGCACCTCACAATCTGTAACATGTTTATCAGTACTACACCCCTGTGTGGTAGGGCAGTGCTACTACCTCATTGAGGAGCTCCTGCAGACAGGCCATTTCCAGGGGCTCCCTCTGCTATAGAGCTGGCGTAGCCACCCTAGCAGATGTCCAGGGCCTGCTCAGTGTGGGAGGCTAATAAGGGGAGGGGTGGCTAGTGCTGTCACCTGGGGGTGTGGTCCTGTAGCACAAGGGACAGAGGTGCATGTTTTGAGCTAGAACTCGGCTGGAAAACAGACACATTTACCCCCATGAAAAATTTGGACCCAAACTAAAATGTCTCTTTATCATCCAATTTTAGGGGTGAGTTGCCATAGAAAACAGATCATTTTTCTCTGAAAGCTCAGCTGCCATGGTGCTGCCTACCTGCAGCTTCCTGGATCCCCATGAGAAGCAGGCTTTTCATCTGCTTCTCCCTCGTAACATAAACAAAGGTGGCACTGACGGAGTCTATGGCTGCACTCTGGGTATGGAAAGGTCAAAACTTCCTGACCAGTATATGGCTGGGGTATTGTGCCCATCAGCTACACTAACCAGCCTTCCCATCTCTGTGCAGCCCCCTCCTCCCTGTACAACACCCCGTCAGCAGCCCCTGCAGGCAGTGGCTACTGTGACAGGCCCTGGTAGCACATCTCTGATGAGCCTGTGCTAGCAGGGAGCTGGAGAGGGTCCTAGAGCAGTTGTGGAGGCCCAGAGGTTGGGGGTGGGTGGGCCTAGCTACCAGTGGATCACTGAAATCTGTGCTAACTTTGGGGATCCCTGGATCCTGGGTCCCCCTTTTTATTCCTCAGAGAGAAGGGACGGGATCCCCCTACCAGAATGATCCGAGGGAAATTTCCCTGTACGGAGCCTTGTGGAATCTCCCTTTCCTGGCCTGCACCCTGGGTGTTTAATCCAGGAAAGGGGGCTGCGGGGGAGAAAGCTGGTCCTATATTATTATTATTATTATTTTATTTCAGCAAGATTACAGCTGTGCCAGCATCATCGTTAACCCTCGGACTCCCCCGAGGTAGCCATGTGACTAATCAAAATCATACGAACAGTAATGACAAGCCCGGATTCCAGGAATAGAGCCTGCAGCAGACTTGGCACTGCAGTCCATGTGGATAGGATCACCACACAGCCCCTGTGAATTGGCCTCCTCCAGTTTTCCATTGGCTGTGACAGGGGTTACAGCTGGTGCACACTAAGCCGAGCACCTGAGGTTCCCTGATGGCCAAGTGGCCCCCAAGGAAATGTGCAGACATGCTTCATAAAGACAGTTGCCTCCCTGTCTGAACAGATACTGCCTGCTGCCCGTGCAACCTCTCTGATGACTCCTTGTCCTTTAGGGTGAAGCCCTTTGGTGTCAGCGGCTCCCCATCTAGCAGGAATTGGGTACGTTGGCAGGTTTAGTTGGGATTGGTCCTGCTTTGAGCAGGGGGTTGGACTAGATACCTCCGGAGGTCCCTTCCAGCCATGATAGTCTATGATTCTATGTTTCAGTGTCTTTAAAATGCGAAGTGAAGGGAAAAGGCTGCGAGCTCTTTACATTTGCAGATGTTCTGTGCTACAGCAACAAACTCAGCTGGGCGTGTTATGGTGACTCAGTGATGGGCAGGCAGCGCTAGGGCGCTTGTCAACCCCTCCCCGACATCTGCCCATGGTCCACGGTGGGTTGTTCAAGCTATAAAGAAATGCGACGTTCAAAGCGAGCTCGGAGTGTTAAAACCCCGATGCCTCGAGTCAGGATTTCACAGGGGGTCCCATTTCTAGAGGTGCCGTGTGCTCTGGGCCCGATCCTGACAGGGGCTGAGGCAGAAGAGACCCCATGGAATATCAGTGACTCGTTCCCAAATCGCCTCAGGTTTATTTGCTGCTGGAAATTTAACAAGCAAATGAATTGATAATGATTTTGTTCTCTGGCTCGACTGTGAATGCAGGAATTCAGAGCTATGGTACTCTGTGGTAACAAGTCCAATAGAGCATATTTCTGTTTCCTGACTGGCTGAGGGCTCCAGTGTTTCTGTAAATGCCCCTCAGAGTTACAGGGGTACCGGCATCTCTGCCCCCTCTCTGGTCTCCAAGTGCCAGATCTGAGTCCTCATAGATTTCCTTCTCATGGGGTGGAATCCTACAACCTTCACACCCTCAGACGCCCTGGGCTACAGAACACTGTGGGTCGACTGTGCCTGCCCAGCTGGTCCAAATGGGTTCAGCACCTGTGATTCTTCCCTCTGGGAGTCTGTGACTAGTGGTAAGACAAGTGACCAGCCAGCCTTCCCGAACCAAAATACTGTTTAATATGAACAGTAGGACTAAAGCCTAACAGGGGAGAATAAGAAAGTTTTCAAACAACCGTCTTCCCCTGTTTCTGACCCCGAAACCTTCCTGCTCTGAGGGGGACCCAGGCAGGCCGAGGGCCTTGAGTCTTCCCCACCAGTGTCTGTGCGTGTCAGTCTGAAGAGCTTCTCAGCAACAGCTACCCCACCTCTGGACAGACTCATAGCGCTGGCAAAACAAGCTGTGTAACGTGGCTGGAGCCGGGAATTAGGCGTTTTCCAGCTAGTAGCTCCGGTGTTGTCTCTCAGCTTCCCTTAAGTCCTTACTGAGGGATGGCTTTTTTCAACTGTTGCTTCCCTTCCTGCTTGTTCTCCACCAGCCTCTGTTAAACTAAGAGAAGCGGTACTGGTTTAACCTAATATAGCCATAACATAAACACCCCAATAGTCAACCCAATATAGCTCTACAGCAAACATCCCAAGAACATTATAGCAGCTCCATGTATACTCATGCATTTGACTTTGAAATCCCCTTCCTGCAAACCCTCATCGTGCCTGAATGACAGGTGCTGGGGTTACTATATACTAGAGAGTGAGAGCTCAGGGAATGAATATTTCATATACTGATCCCAATGCCTGTTACCACCCTGGATACCGGCTACAGAGAGACAGAACAGAATCTGCTATTAGCCCAGGGGCAGAGGAGCTACTAGACTTTTGCTTCCTGACAAGCGACTGAATGAGGGCTGAGACGCTGCGATCTTTTCAGATTCTGAAGAAATCCCGATGACAGACGCTACATTCTAAATCCCACTCTGACCTGAGAAATCATCTCTGAAAGCAGATCAGAGGGGAAAAAATGGATTGATACGTGTGTATTACAGTACAGATGTGTAAATTTTATGCCAAAACTTTTCACTGTAATACAACTATTAAAAAACAAACTTTCATGACGTTCATGTATACTGACAGCCAGAAGCAGAGTTGTTGGAATCTCTACAGGAAGGAGCAGTGGTAACTTTACTGCTTAATGGCTTTTGCTTTCGAAAGTATTTCAGTAGTACTCCTAATACTGTTGGCAATGGGTTTGAGTTATTAACTCTTTGTTCAGTGAACAGTTGTATGATACTGTCTCCTAGTAACTGACCAGAAGCTGTTTCTAACACTTACATTTGGGGTCATGAACACAATTCCTCTGCAATACCTGTGCAGTCTTTCCAAAAAGTCATGAGAGACCAGAACCGCTGGTCAGTGTTTCAGGAAAGAGTAGACCTGAGGTGCAGAAAAGGGGAGTGAAAATTACCCATCACCTCTTATACATGCGTGGCTGAAATAACTTGCACACCCATGTGTGAAGAAAACCCCTCCCCCACCCAGCTGAAGTAACTGTCTGTGTTAGCTTGTAACTTCCCAGATATCTACAGACTGAAATAAAATTATTCTACTTAACTGCCAGGGGGCAAATTTGTCACATACACATGGGAAACATGCCGCGTCAGCTATTGATAATCTTAACTCAGGAAGTTCCTTCAAGAGGAAATGTAGCCAAACTCCAACCCTGCAGACAATGGAACTTTCTGTGCCTGCGTCCTGTAGATAACTAACTGCTTGGTTTGCAAAATAACGTAAGGGGGCGGGGCAAGTAGATGAACAATAAGGGGTCATAAGAGGGGCGGATACATGTAGCTTGCTAATTATGTATGGTAATGATGGCAAATTTTGGCCAATTATGGAGCGATAGATTATCATAGTCAACTGCCTATAATGCTTTGGTGTAAGTGTTTTCTTTGATCTTGATGACTTATGAGCTCGAACCCAATTGCAATTGAAATAAATGGACCACCCCTCCCGGGGCTCCTTGCTTGATTAGCTGTGTCCATCTCTCCTTATTCCTCAGCTGGAACGGACAGGAATTTCTATGACAAGACCATTGCATGGGGAGAGGATGCAGGTCATGTGACAATGAAGAGACGCCTATAGGATGATCGAACTCTCTGGATGCAGTCAGATTGCCCAGGCAAAGCACTTCAGCTCCTCTTGGGGGGGATTCTTGGGAGTCAAAGTGTATCACCAGGAGGATTTTGTAAGGGAAAGTTAATAGAGCCCGTTTCTGACCGAATTTACACATGTAAATCTGGAGTAATACCATTGAAGTCAATGATATTGAATTCAGAACCTGACCCTAAGAATTTATCCCATGTGCTGGAAAGAGGCAGACACATTTATAAATAGCTTCAATCCAGGACAGATAAATACAATGACCGCTTTCACCATGCTCTTCCCATGTGTTCTCTGAAGAATCTGGACCTGGCCACTGGATACTGGGCTATATGGACTACAGTTATGATACAGTCTGGCAGTGCCTATCTTCCTATTGGGGGTGTAAATCCAAGACTATGTTTTTACTCATCTTCCTTGAGCTCCTGGGAGTCTCTAGACTTGCAGTGAGAACAGAAAGATGTCTCACTAAATGTCATCCAGTCTCCTGTTATTTCTCCTTTCAGGAAGAAAAGTTCAAAACTTCTTGGACCTGCCCCATACATTATGTCAGCTGTCAATGACACCAAATTCAACTCTGCAGTGTTCCTTCTCACCGGGATACCTGGGTACGAAGACGTGCATCTCTGGATCTCTATCCCCTTCTGCCTAATGTATGTTATTTTGATAGTAGGAAATTCAGTCATTCTGTTTATTATAAAAACAGATCCAAGCCTCCATGAGCCCATGTACATTTTCCTTTCCATGTTGGCCCTCACAGACCTTGGCTTATCGATAGCCACCATACCGACAATACTGGGCATATTCTTGTTTAATGCTAGGGAGATCAGCTTCGATGCCTGTTTTGCCCAGTTGTTCTTTATCCACTCGTTTCAATGCATTGAATCCTCCGTGCTCTTGTTGATGGCCTTTGACCGCTACGTAGCGATCTGTAACCCACTGAGATATGCTTCCATCTTAACCCTGCCGAGAATAGCCAAGATGGGACTTGTGTGTGTGCTAAGAGGAGTAACCGTAATAATCCCACTCCCCCTTCTCCTGAAACGGTTCCGATATTGTCGAGCCAATGTCCTGTCCCATTCCTACTGCCTGCACCAGGACATCATGAAGCTGGCTTGTTCAGACATCACAGTCAACAGCATCTATGGCTTGTCTGGTTCACTCTTAATTATGGGGTTGGACTCGCTGCTCATCTTCCTCTCTTATGTGATGATCCTCAAAACTGTGCTGAGCGTTGCGTCCCCCGCGGAGTGCCTCAGGGCCCTGAACACCTGCGTCTCCCACCTCTGTGTTGTCCTGCTCTTCTACACTCCAGAGATAAGCTTGACTGTGATACACAGATTTGGGAATAGCTCTTCTCACTTGCTTCAGATTCTCCTGAGCTATGTCTACCTTCTCGTCCCGCCCCTGATGAACCCAGTCGTGTACAGCGTGAAAAGCAAACACCTTCGTGCGAGGATAATCAGGGTGTTCATCAAGTGAAGGGTCAGTTCATCACCCAGTTCCAGCGCTGGTGACATGGGAGACCAAAAACACGAGACACAGACACTTATTCCATCCTGAACCCTTACATCTGAGACGAGATGAGCTACTCATCTCCTCTCTATAGAGAGAAGTTGAGACGGGGTCTAAGGCTTGAAGCAATGGGATAGGGACTGCCGCCACCTGCTGGTGAGGGTGGACAGCGCTCACTGGGGGAAGGAGACCAAGGCAGGCAGCAGCATTTACAAAGTGACTGTGTTCGTGGAGAGCCAGGGGACCGGTGGAATGTTGGGCCATAAAGATCCGTATCGGTAGCTGCTCCGACCTCAGAATTCCTGGCTATACAGTCAATAAAGAGAAGGGATATGGATGTTGTTTCCCATTACACCTGGCCTGTCACTGTCCTGTCTCTGGTTAAACATCCACAGGCCATGAGGAAAGCTGCAGAGCTGTTCTGCAGTTGCAGTCCTGCTTCTTCCTGAGCGCTCTGGGTGCTGTGTGATCCATGGGGGCTGCAGCAACTTTGGACAGGGGCTGTTCAAGGGGCACGGTCACCCACCCTTCCCCTACACCCTCAGCCAGGTGCTTGTGACTGAGCCATGTCAGAGACATCATTAACGTAGGAGCCCCAGGGGAAGCCATGCAGGCAGTACATCCTTGCCCCCACGGTGATGCTCTGTAGACCGCAGACCTGCTCAGCCCTCTCCCCACCGAGGTAGAACAGAGCTGCGTGTGTGAGTGAGGGTCTGACCCACAGGTGTCCTGGCAAGAGACTCAGGCCCAGATTCCCTCCTCCTCCCTCTGTTTGTGCTGCCCTAGCAATGCAAAGGGGGTGGAAAAGGGAATCCGCTCCCCTTCACAGGCACGGCTAGCTCCTCTCGCAAAAGCAGAACATATACAAGAGCAACGTCTCCAAATTGACCCAGCCCCTGCTCCTCTTCTTCCCCCCAGGCCACTCCCTCTGCCCTATCCCTTCCCCTAAGCCCCACCCACTGCTCCTCTTCTTTATCTGAGGCTCCACCCCCTCTCCAGGCCCGAAGCCATAGCTGGAGCATGGTAAGAGCTCCCCATGGAGCCAGAGCCACTGTGCGGAGCCCAAGACCCTCCTCCTGCCCTGGGCAGGTGGCTGGGTGGCCTGAGATCAGCCCCCGGCTTGTGTCCCTCACCCAAGGACGTACCCCAGGAGTACTGTAAAGAGTTCCTGCTTTCTGCAGTGCACAAGAGATGCCAGCTGGACCTGTCAATGCTCAGATGGCTGGAAGTCTGGTCCTGTGGCCTTGGCACGGCTCTGTGACTCAACAGAGTTAGGTTTGATTCCTGTGCCGTGTGACCATGGGCAAGCTAATGGTTGTGTCTGAGCCTCTGCACAGGTGGATAGTAGCCCTGCCCTGCCCTGCCTCACAGCGGTGGCAGGAGGATAAATACATTCAAGGTGCTCAGACCCTAGGATCAGGGCTATGTCAGGGTTCCACAGAGCAAAGCCACTGACATTTCTTACCACAGCCTCCTGTGACAGCTGGCTTCTGGGAAGTCCCGTGACTCCAGTATCTTGGTGTCTGTATCAGATGTGGCAATAAACCTGAACACATTCCCTTGCTGAAAACCGAGTCTGTGCATTTATTGGTGCTGTGTTAGGCGCTGAGTACCGCCAGATTAATTTCTGGGTTTTTTTTGTAGGCTCCTTACAGCTCTTCCCAATGTTTTATTTTGTTTCTGTGCTTGATCTCTCTGTACTGCTTGCCGCCCTGCAAGGGGAGCGGGAGCTCTCCAGGGCTCAGTGGATTCTCCTGCTTCTTTTAACTCTTATTTTTGTTTGTGTTACTTGCCCCGCCAATTTTGTGACGTGTTGTCTTAACCATTTAACAGCCGTGTTTATAGTTTGCAATATTCTATATTTCAAGACTACAGTCTCCGCCCTAGCCTTACAAATTGAATTACATGTTTCTTCCCTACTATATTTCTTTAAATTCCTACAGACATCTTTTGCTAGCCACTCGGCACGTCCATACTTTATTAAACTCTCTGGGGAAGTGTAGGGAGGGGTGAAGGGGATTCCCTAACACATAGTTTTCTGCCATGTTCGCTCACGATTCCTACAGAGGACAGCTAGCTTACTTGTCAGATCCGCGGTCGGGGATCGCCAGTGTTGTTCCGCTACGAATGTGTGTTCTCCCCGTGTGCTGTCACAGCTCTGCGCAAACATATGGCACAGCGGACCTCGAGCGAACCACCCAATAAAGCCACAGACTCAGTTTTCAGCAAAGGCACTTGGTCACGTTTATTGCCAACGAAGCACGGTGCTAATGCCCCGGCTCCACGGTTACAGGAACACTAAGACATATATGCCTATGACAGTGGACCGGCTCAGTGAATGGTGGGACTTTCCATTCTCCCCTCGGCCAGACAAAGACATGGCATCAGAGATACATCTTTATACACAGATACAAACAAGTTACATAATGCCCCTGACGTACCACCCTCTAACCTTTTAGGGTGCCACCCATTGATGTATCCAAGGGCCTCCCGTTACGTTGTACATGTTGGTTTGATCAAAACATCTCTATCCATCATGCTGTTATTCCTGCCCTTCTCCTTTGCTAAGTGGTGTTAATAGCACTGACCTACTGCATGGGGTGTTGTACTGATAAATATGTTGCAGATTGCGAGGCGCTCGGATGCTACAATAATTGGAGCCATAGCTAAGTGCCTTAGGGAGATTTCAGCTCTGTTTGCCTTATAAGGACAATTTGGGGCACTGGGTGGAGAACCTGAACTCTTCCCAACACCCCTTGGCGATGAGACCTGTCATTAGCACAGCCCCCTTTGACATGGGAGCTCTGTGCCCCTCCTGCAGCTCGGCAGTACAAGGGGGAATCAGGACGTGCTTTCAGAGAGTGAAGGATCTGGAGTCCATTGCCTGGCCGAACAGAGCCCTGCTGGGCTGCCTCATGGTCTGATCCTGACCCCCACCAGCTCCATGAACACTGAGAGTCACTCTAACACTGGAGATAGATCTCACACCCTGCATCCAAATTAACAATGTCACCAAGTTTGGGGGTATGAGAATCAGGGGGAGGGGGTTGTTTGGGTCCAATAGGGAGCTAGCAGCAGGCTTTTGGAGCTGGGCTTGAGTCACACCCCTTTCTTTTAAGAATGTGCATGGCCTTGCTTAGCCGGTGTGTGCATGTCTCATGCCTGAACATGAGGAGGAGACCCTCTACATTTGAAATACAGATACATAGTTAATATTCGTAACTTCAGATATAAAAATCATACATGCACAAAATAGGATAATCATATTCTGGAAATCATAACTTTTCCATAGACACCTCACAAGATTTTTTTTGTACAAGATCTATTATAACTATGTCATAGTCATATCATAATGATACCACTATGATGAGTATGGGGGACAATGTCACAACTACCTCTTCACCTGCCCTGGAACCTGCATGGCCAATATAAAAAGCTCAGGTTCTTTGGGAAGAGACAGGCTTTTCCCCCGGGTGGCTTAGGGTCTCAGGAGAGAAGGCGCGGCGTGGCATGGCTGGGGGGATTCCAACCACAGAAGAATGGGTGGGGCTCAGGGCTCCAGCCACGGGGGCTGTAGAGACTCTGGGCTTCTCCAGGATGGGCTGGGGGTCACCACTCTGGCTGGTAGGGGGGTTCAGGCAGAAAGAGTGGGGCCAGAGGGGTAGCCTCCCCAAAAAGGGGCTCCACCCGCCACCCATTTGGAAACCATTTGGAAATGGATAGATAATGAGACAGAAATATATGTCTCCATATAAATCCATGGTACACCCACACCTTGAATAGTTTGTGCAGTTATGGTCACCCCATCTCAAGAAAGATATGTTAGAGTTGGAAAAATACAGGGAAGGGTGACAAAAACATTTAGGGGTATGGAACAGCTTCCATATGATGAGAGATTAAAAATACTGGGACTTTTCATCTTGGAAAAGAGATGAGTAAATGGGGATATGATAAGTCCCTAAAATCATGAGTGGTGTCGAGAAAGGGAATCAAGAAGTGTTATTTACCCCTTCACATAACACAACAACCAGGGGTCACCCGTGAAGTTTATATGCATCAGGTTTAAAACAAACCAAAGGAAGTATTTCTTCACACAATACACAGTCAGCCTGTGGAATTCATTGCCAGTGGATGTTGTGAAGGCCAAAAGTAAAATTGGGTCCAAAAAAGAAATAATTAAGTTCATGGAGGAGAGGCTCATCGGTACCTATAAGCCAAGATGGTCAGGGATGCAACCCCATTCTCTGGATGTCTGTAAACCTCTGACTGTCAGAAGATGGAAGTAGACAAGGGAGGATGGATCACCCGATAATTGCCCCCTTCTTTTCTTTCCCTCTGAAGTATCTGAAGTGGCCACGGTCAGAAGACAGGGCATTGGGCTAGATGGACCATTGGTCTGACCCAGTATAGCCATTCTTACTTTCTTAAATTGTTCCTCTGATGGATGCGCTGCTCCAGAGAAGCTCTTTCCAGGGTTTCCCTCTATTATAGGGCTGTTGTAGCCACCCTAGCAGACGTCTGTGGTAGGTTGACCATACATTCCATTTTGGCCAGGACAGTCCCTTTTTAAGCCCTGTCCCGGCCGAACCGATTTTTTTTTTCAAAAGGAGGCATTTCTCCCATTTGCTTTTGCAGACTTGATCAGTTGGCAACAGAAAACAGGAGAAATGCCCACTTCTATCATAAAAGTGGGGAAGTGGAGAGAGGAGGAACATTTGGGGCAGGCAAGTGGAGATACGAGCCCCAAGCCGGGGGTGAAGCAGAGCTGGGAGGGGGCAGGCAGTGTTGCAGCCACAGGTGACAGACTCCTGAAACCTGAGGGGGGCCCTACAGCATTCCAGTAATGGGCAACAGCCTCGCACAGGGGCAGGGAAATGCCTAGCTCCTGGGAGTCTCTAGACTTGCACTGAAAGCAGAAAGTTGTCATGTTAAATATCATTTAGCCTCCTGTTTTTTTCCCTTTCAGGAAGGAAAGTTCAGAACTCCTCAAACCTGCCCAGTCCATTATGTCAGCTGTCAATAACACCAAATTCACATCTGCAGTGTTCCTTCTCACTGGGATACCTGGGCAGGAAGACATACATCTCTGGATCTCTATCCCCTTCTGCTTGACGTATGTCATTTCCATAGTAGGAAATTCAGTCATTCTGTTCATTATAAAAACAGATCAAAGCCTCCATGAGCCAATGTACATTTTCCTTTCAATGTTGGCCGTCACAGACCTTGGCTTATCGATATCTACCATACCGACGACATTGGGGATATTATTATTTAACTCTAGGGAGGTCAGCCTTGATGCCTGTTTTGCCCAGCTGTTCTTCATCCACTCGCTTTCATACATTGAATCCTCCGTGCTCCTGTTGATGGCCTTTGACCGCTTCGTCGCGATCTCTAACCCACTGAGATATGCTTCCATCTTAACCCCACTGAGAATAGCCAGGATGGGACTTTTCTTTGTGCTAAGATCGGTGGCCCTTAACTTTCCACTTCCTTTTCTCCTGAAACGGTTCCGATACTGTCGAGCCAATGTCCTCTCCCATTCCTACTGCCTGCACCAGGAGGTCATGAAGATGGCTTGTTCAGACATCACAGTCAACAGCATCTATGGCTTGTCTATTAAACTCTTAACGGTAGGCTTGGACTCATTGCTCATCTTTCTCTCTTATGTGATGATCCTCAAAACTGTGCTGAGTGTCGCATCCCACGCGGAGTGCCTCAGGGCCCTGAACACCTGTATCTCCCACCTATGCGCCGTACTGCTCTTCTACACATCAGAGATTGGCTTGTCTGTGATACACAGATTTGGGAACAGCTCTTCTCGCTTCCTTCAGATTCTCCTGGGCTATGTCTACCTGCTGGTCCCACCCCTGATGAACCCAATCGTGTACAGCGTGAAAAGCAAACACCTTCGTGCGAGGATAATCAGGATGTTCATCAAATGAAGGGTCAATTCATCACCTGATTCCAGCGCTGGTGACACGGGACATGAAAAACATGGGCCACCTATTCCATCCTGGACACTTACATCCGAGATGAAATGAACTATTGCTCTCCACTCTGTAGAGAGAGGTTGAAAAGGGGTGAGGAAGGACAGTGAACTGGGGACAGGGTCCAAGGCAAGCAGCAGCATTTACACAGTGATTTTATTCATGGAGAGCCAGGGGACTGGTGGGATGTTGGTCCATAAAGAGCCATATCAGTGGCTACTCCGACCACAGAATTCCTCTCGATACAGTCAATAAAGAGAAGGGACGTGGATGTTGTTTCCCATTACACCTGGCCTGTCACTGTCCTGTCTCTGGTTAAACATCCACAGGCCATGAAAAAAGTTGCAGGGCTGTTGTGCAGTCGCAGTGCTGGCCCTTCCTGAGCGCTCTGGGTGCTGCGTGATCCATGGGGGCTGCAGCAGCTGAGGACAGGGGCTATTCAACGGGCATGGACACCCACCCTTCCCCTACGCCCTCTGCCAGATGCTTGTGACTGAGTCGTGTCAGAGACATGATTAACGCAGGAGCCCCAAGTGAAGCCATTCTCACAGCCCTCCGACCCCCGTTGATGGCCCCCTGCCTACCAGAACAGGGCTCCTCCCAAACCTCTATTCCCAAACCAGAACCCCTGAATCCACAGCCAGACCAATCTCCCCCCCCCCCCCCACTCCCTTGACACCCCCTGCTGTTGATCTGCCCCATTCTCCTCCAAACCGAACTGAATCAGGCTGCTCCACATCTGACTGCAGCTTGGCATGTGCGGCTCCCCACTGGGCCTGGAGCACAGGTGGTCCAGAGCAGTTCAGTAGGGCAGGGGGCTCAAGTCTCCCGCAGGGGCCCTGGTGGGGGGATGGGGCAAAGGGACCCCAGTTGCACCGCAGGGCCCGGGTTGAGGGGGGTCAATTGTAGCTAGGAGCACCCACTGGTCAGGGTACCCAACATCTGGCTGCTGGTGCTGCCTCCTGCGCAGCATGCTCCAGGATCCCAATGGCCCCGGGCCTCTGCATTCGAACAGTGGCGGGGCTGGGGCAGGCAAACAGGGTAGGGGAGCTGCAGGCACAGCACCCTCCCACCAGCACTGCCCCAGGCCGGGCAGGGGACCAAGAGCCCAGGGAGGAGGCAGGGGTTGCACACAGGCGCAATCGAGGAGCCCAGCTGTCCGCGGCGTGCAGCAGCCAGAAACCCCTGACCTGGGCCTGCCGAGCCTCCTCCCGCACTGCACTCGCTCTGCCAAGTGGTAGGAGCTTCTGGGGGGAGGAAGTAGGGGCAGAGCGGAGCCGCAGCACCTGAGGGCTCCTCTCCACCCCAGTCACTGGCAGGAGCCCTCAACTGGCCGGCTGGCCGAGAGGAGCAAGTGGGCATGGGCGGAAGGGTGCAGGGAGAAGCCCTGGGCCAGTTGGCACAGAGGAGTGCGGGGTAGGGCCTGGGAGTGGAGAGGTACCAGCAGCGTGGTTGCTTGGCTGTAGCACACAAGTGGAGGGCCGGGCTGGGCCATCAGGCTGAGGCCACTTTTAAGTGTGGACCCAGAGCCATGGCACCACTGGCACCATTATTAACCCAGTACTGAGACAAACCCAGGGCAAGGTGCCCTCTTTGGCGGGCCACCCTGGGCAGCTGCCCATACCACCCACCCCAAAGGCTGGCCCTGAGGATGAGATCCTAGAATGTGTCAGGTGACATAGGGAAGTGTTAATATCCTTATACAATGCACTGGTGAGACCTCCTCTGGCAAACTGTGTAAAAGTCTGGTCACTCCTATTCCAGAAAGATTAATTTAAATTGGACGAGGTGCAGGGAAGGTCTCCTTGGATGGTCAGGGCAATGCAGAGCCTGTCTTACATGGAGACTTAATGAGCTTGGTTGGTTTAGCCTAACACAACACATGCTGAGTGGGGATCGGATTTCTCTATAAATATTGGGGGTGGGGGGAACACCAGGGAGAGAGACAAACTTCTGAAGCTAAAGGACAGTTTTGGCAAAAGAAGAAATGGGGAGAAACTGGCCAGGTCTAAACTCAGTCTGGAAAGGAGAAGGAGGTTTCTGACCATCTGAGGAGGAAGGTTCTGGAACAGCCTCCCAACAGAAGCAATGGGGGAAAAACAACCCAGCTGGGTTTAAGATGGTGCTTGACAGGTTTATGCACCGGATGATATGCCGGGGTCACCTGCCATAGCTGGGGACTGGTCTCATTGACACAGGAGGTCTCTTCAAATTCAAGGTCCCTATGGGTTACATTCACCCATTTTGCATCCACCAGGAGCTCATGTGGAGTTGCTTGTCCACTATGACCCTGCTCTGTGCCCTGGCAAATGGATTTTTCACTCAGTAGATTCAGAAGAAACCCATAACTCACTGTTATCATCTGGAAAATAATTGTTCTTGTGCTCCTGTTTAGTGATGTCACAGGCATTTAATTCCCTGAGTTTCTGGTAATTTCAACATGCTGAGTCACCCAGCTGCCCCCTCCCCAGCCACTAGCCCCAGATAGGAAGGATGATTTAGGGGTTAAAGTGCTGGCAGGTGACTCATAGGAACTGACTTCATTTCCAGGCTCTTCCACAGTCTTCTTCTGTGACCTTGTGCAACTCATTTAGTCCTTCTTTGCCTCAGCAATATGTGTTTTAATACAGCTCAATATAAAGGTGTACATCTAGGAACAAGGGTTGCTGGGCATCCTTATCAGATGGGGGACCCAATGCTGGGAAGCAGTGACTCTGAAAAAGACTTGGGGGGTCATAGTGGATTATCAGCTGAACATGAGCTCCCAGTGCAACACTACAGCTAAAAAGCTACTGCAATCTGGGATCTACAACCAAGGGAATCTCGAGTTGGACCAGAGAGATAATTTTACCTCTGTATTTGTCACTGGTGTGTCGACTGCTGGGATCCTGTGTCCAGTTCTGGTGTCTAAAATTCAAGAAGGAAGTTGATAACTTGGAGAGGGTTCAGAGAAGAGCCATGAAAGTGGTTAAAGGATTAGAACATGTGCCTTGTAGTGATAGACTCAAGGAACTCAATCTAATTAGTTTAACAAAGAGAAGGTGAAGGGGTGACTTGATCACAGGCTCTAAGTACCTGCAGGAGGATGAGAGAAAGTTATAAGAGGATCCAATGGATGGAAGCTGAAGCTAGACAAATTCAGACTGGAACTAAGGTGTACTTTTTTTTTTTTTTTTTATGAGGGTAATTAACCTTTGGGACAATTTGCCAAGGGCCGTGGTAGATTCTCCATCACTGACAATTGTTAAGTCAAGGCAGGATGTTGTTCTAACAGCTCTGCTCTAAGAGTTATTTTCAGGCAGGTCTCTGGACTGTGCTATGCAGGGGTCAGACTAGAGGATCACAATGGTGCCTTCAGGCCTTCAGATCTATGAATGTTTGACTCTGCACAGTGGTGTTAGTAGCACTGCCCTACCGCACGGGGTGTTGTACTGATAAATATGTTACAGATTGTGAGGCGCTCGGGCACTACAATAATTGGGGCCAGAGCTAAGTGCCTTGGAGAGATTTCAGCTCTGTGTGCCTCATAAGAGTGATTTGGGGCACTGGGTGGAGAACCTGAACTCTTCCCAACAACCCTTGGTGATGAGACTTGTCATCAGCACAGCCCCCTTTGACGAGGGAGTTCTGTGCTGAACAGAGCCCTGCTGGGCTGCCCTTCGATCCGATCCTCACCCTCCACCCGCTCCATGAGCAATGAGAGTTTCTGTAAGTGCTGAAGATAGACCTCACACCCTGGATCCAAATTTCCATCATCAACAAGTTTGGGGGTAGCTAAATCTGGGGGAGGGGGTTGTTGGGTCCAATAGAGAGCTGGCAGCAGGCATTTGGAGATGGGCTTGGGTCATGCCCCTTTCTATTAAGAATGTGAATGGCCTTGCTTAGCCGGCATTTGCATGTCTCATTCCTGAACATGAGGAGGAGACCCTCTGAACTGTGCCTCAGGTACTCACTGACTCTGCAAGCCAGTTCCTTTTATTTCCGGTGGTCTGTGGCCTAATCCTGTTCCTTACAACTGGGCAATCTGTAGCCCAGGGCACAGGTAAACAGCGTCTCTGCCACTCCTGGACTGTGTGACTAGAAATGTCCATTAACTAACCCTCAGTGCCTTTGTTTGTGGGTGCTCCGCCTGAGATATGGCCAGCAGCGCCAGCTCCTGGGATTTTACTGGGAGTCTCGCACTATTTCCTCTCTTTCTGAAAGCCCCAACTGCTGTGATCAAGAGACTGTGCGGGAATCTCAGCATTCAACATAGTGGTAGGATTATGACATAATTATGATACCTCTGGTACAAGATATGTCTTATGAGGTGTCATTTCAAAAGTTATGGTTTTCTAAATATGATTATCCTATTTGTATGCATGTATCATTTTTGTACCTGAAGTTATGAATATTGACTACGTATCTGTATTTCAAATTAGCTTAATCTGTGTAACACCCACAACTAGCCTTTCAGGTACAAAAATGAAGAAGCTAGACAGTGCTAATGGCTCATCAACAAAGATAATTGACCATGGAAGAGCTTAGCCATCCAGTGAACATTTCAGTGAGTAATGGCTGCTGTGACTTAGCAGGGCATGCATGGGCATGTGATCAGACTACAATGACACTGAACTCCATTTTGGTACCTGTATTTCTCCACGAACTGGGCCAGGACCTTAGCTTAGCCTTAAAGGGTTCTTGCCATATGGAAAAACTTTATAAGGTGGTGAGTGACATCATCTCTTGACCTCACTCCCCACGCAACAGAACTCCTGGAAACATCTGAGGAACAAAGACTGGATGGAGGGAAGTGATGGTCCCAGGTATAGGGATTTCGAGCCTGCATATGTAAACTTGGTGGACTGCTTGTATCATCAGTCAGGGTGAGAAATTGCTACTTCAAATCCTATCTAACTAGAATATTAGGCTTAATTTGAAATTTTGTTTATTTGCTAGTTAAAATGCTTTGATCTGTTCGCTGTCACCTATAATCATGCAACATCTATCTTTCTGTAGTTAATAAACTTGTTTTATATTGTATCATAACAAGTGTGTTTTGTGTGAAGTGTCTGGGAAAATCTCAGCTCTGTAAACAAAGGCTGTTGCATATCTTTTCCACTTCTAGGGGAATGCTACTTATATTAATGAGTTTGCATTAATGCCTGTGCAATGGAAGATGGTATAATTCTGGGTTTATACTCCAGCAAGTATGCAAGGCTGGGGAGCTGGGAAATTGGCTGTTGTCTCCTGTTTGTCCTTGAGTGGCTTAGGTAAAGCACTCAGGTAGCTCAGTTGGGTGTGCAGCACCACCTGCTGTCTTGTTGGGTGATAACAGGGCCTGGAGAGGCTGGCTGTGTTACTGGCAGAGCAGTCTGAGAGAGGCCAGATCAGCTGAACGATTAGGGATCGCAGCGGTTCGACTGGCTCCCAGACTGCCACCTGGGAGTGACAATCCATCACAGAGATTTTAGAACAAACTGATAAATTAAACAGTAAAAGTCACCAGGACCAGATTGTATTCACCCAAGAGTTCTGAAGGAACTCATGTTGAAGAACTACTAACTGTGGTATGTAACCTATCGCTTAAATCGGCCTCTATCCCAGCATACTGGCAAATAGCGAATGTGATGTTGATTTTTAAAAATGGCTTCAAAACATTCATGAACATGATTTGTTGGGGAAAGTCAACATGGCTTTTGAAAAGGGAAAATCATGACTCACTAATCTATTAGAATTCTTTGAGTGGGTCAACAAAAATGTGGTCAAGGGTGATCCAGAGGATATAATGTATTTCGACTTTCAGAAAGCCTCTGACAAGGTACCTCACCAAAGGCTGCTAAGAAAGGTAAGCAGTCATGGGATAAGAAGAAAGATTCTCTCCTGGATCAGTAACTGCTTAAAAGATAGGAAACAAAGGGTAGGAATAAATGGTCAGTTTTCAGAATGGAAATAGTCGTGTCCCAGAGGGATCTATACTAGGACCAGTTCTGTTCCACATATCCATAAATGATCTGGAAAAAGGGGTAAGCAGTGAGATGGCAACATTTGCAGACGAGACAAAATTCATCAGTATACTGTGACAGTTTTGTCTTCCCTGAGTGACCAGAGCAGGGGCTGCACTAGAGTAATCAGGAACCTGCTAGAATACTTAAATCCAAAGCAGACCTTAAAGAGTTACAAAGGCATCTCACAAAACTCAGTGACTGGGTGAATGGCAGATGAAATTCAGTGTTGATAAATGCAAAGTAACGCACATTGGAAAACTTAATCCCCACTTTACATACAAAAGGATGTTTCCAAATTAGCTGTTACCGCTCAGGAAAGAGATCTTGGAGTCATTGTGGATGGTCTCTGAAAACATCTGCTCAATGTGCAGCGGCAGTCAGAAAAAGCGAACAGAATATTGAGAACCATAGTCGGCGGATGTAATAGGCCAGGAAAGGGTAAGATTCCACTGGTGCAGCTGTGGATGCCGGCTGCCAGTTGTGGGGTTTACACAGGGAAGTTTTTGCTTATTATTATGCACCATGCAGGGTCCAGGGTGGCTGAGGAGGCAGTACGTGTTACTCAGCTTCCCGGGTTCATCAGTAATTCCCTGGGACTCCACCGAGATTACTGATGAACCCAGGAAGCTGTGTAACACTTCCCACTGTGACAAGTTGTCACCCCCAGGGGGCAGTCTGGGAGGCATTGGGAACAGCTGTGCCCTTCAACCCTCCAGCTGGGCTTGCCAATCTTACACTGCTTTGTTGGTGACACAGCCAGCCTCTGCAAGCCTTGTTATCACCCAACACAACAGCAGTTAATGCCATACACCCAACTGAGCCTCCTGAGTGCTTTGCCTAAGCCACTCAAAGACAGGCAGGAGACAACAGCCAATTTCTCAGCTTCCCCACCTTGCCCCCTTTCTTGAGTACAAGTCCAGAATTATACTGTCTTGCACTGCACAGGTGTCTGTACAGCACAACCTCATTAATATAGGTCACTTTAACCTTGATGTGGGAAAGATATGCGACAGCCTTAACACAAACTAAGCCTAACATTCTAGATAGGTTGGATATAAATTAGCAATTTCTCACCCTGACTGATGATACAAGCAGTCCACCCAGTTTTCATATGCAGGCTAGAAATCCCTTAAGCCTGGGACCAGCACTTCCCCCGGTTCAGTCTTTGTTCCTTGGATGTTTCCAGGAGTTCTCTTCTGTGAGGAGTGAGGCCAAGAAATGATGTCACACCCTATGTTATATAGTGGAAAAATACAGGCACCAAAATGGAGTTTAGAGTCATGTGGTTTGGTCACATGCCCTCGCATGCCCTGCTGAGTCATAGCAGCCATTATCCATAGGCTGTCCGGAGCTTTCTCAGGAAGGGTGACCAAGTAGGGGATAAGCTTCTCCTCAGCCCTATTGTTTCCCTTAATGTTTCATTACCCTAAATAGGCCCTTCACAACCAGCTAACTTGACTGGAAGCATTTTGCCCATGTGTAGCTACATTTGAATTACAGATACATAGTCAATATTCATAACTTCTGATACAAAAATGACAATGCTATATTTATGATCATATTTCGCAAATCATAACATTTTCATAGACGCCTCACAAGACACATTTTGTACAAGATGCATTATAACGATCTCGTCATCATATCATAATGATACCACTATGCTGAATATTGGGGGCAGTGTCAGAACTGCCTCCTCAGCTGCCCTGGAACATGCATGGCACATTTAAAATGGTCAGGTTCTTTGCAAAGAGACATACTTTCCCCGTGGGGCAGATTGGGGTCTCAGGAGATGAGGCGTGGCATGGCTGGGGGGGGGGCTCTGTCCAGCCCAAGTCTCCTCCATCTGTGAGGTCTAGTAGGGGAGATCAGGGCTACAGCCATGGGTGGTGGGGAGGCTCTGGGTTCTCCGGGATGGGGGGGGGGTTCAGGGCTCTGGCTACGTCGGGGGAGAGCTTTGGGCAGAAGGTGTGGGGCCGAGGGGACCTCCCTCTCCGAAGGGGAGCTCCATCCACAATTCATGTTGGGAACCATTAGGAAAGAGATAGATAACAAGAGAGAAAATATCATATTGCCTCTATATAAATCCATGGTACGCCCACATCTTGAATACTGCGTGCGCTTTTGATTCCCCCATTTCAAAAAATATATATTGAATTGGAAAAAGTACAGAAAAAGGGCAACAAAAATGTTTAGGGATATGGAGCAACTTCCAGATGAAGAGAGATTAAAAAGCCTGGGACAGTTCAGCTTGGAAAAAGGATGACAAAGTGAGGATATGTTAGAGGTCTATAAAATCATGAGTGGTGTGGAGAAAGTGAATAAGGATGTGTTATTTTCACCTACACAATAATCAGTGGTCACCCAATTAAGTTAATAGGCAGAAGGTGTAAAACAAACAAAAGAAAGCACTTTATCACACAACGCACAGTCAGCCTGTGGACTCATTGCCAAGGGACGTTGTGAAGGCCAAACGTATAACTGGTCTAAAAAAGAATTGGATACGTTCATGGAGAAAAGGTCGATCAATTATCCAAAATGGTCATGGGCGCAGCCCCATGTTCTAGGTGTCACTAAATCTCTGACTGCCAGAAGCTGGGAGGAGACGCAGGGGATGGATCCCTTGATAATTCCCTGTTCTGTTCATTCCCTCGGAAGTATCTGCACTGGCCACTGTCAGAAGAGAGGACACTGGGAAGGATGAACCATTTGTCCAACACAATAAGGCCGTTATTATGTTCTTAAATTGCTCCACTGATGGATGGGCTGCTGCTGACAGGCCATTTCCAGGGGCTCCCTCTCTTATAGAACTGGCATATCCACCCTAGCAGATGTCCAGGTGCTGCTCACTGTGGAAGGCTGATGGGGGGCTAGTGCTGCTAACTAGGGGTGTGGTCCAGTAGCACGAGGGACAGAGACTCATGGTTTGAGCCAGAGCTAGGCTGGAAAACAGAGAGCTTTTCCCTCCACGAAAAATTTTGAGCAAACTAAAATGTTTCCTTTTCGTCCATTTTTTTGGGGTGAGTTTTCATAGAAAATAGATCATTTTTCTCTGAAAGCTCAGCTGCCATGATGCTGCCCAGCTACAGCTGCCTGGATCCCCAAGAGAAACTGGAAGTTTTCATCTCCCCCTTCCTCATAACGTAAAGAAGGTGGCACTGACGGAGTCTATGGCTGCACTCTGGGTATGGAAAGGTCGAAATTTCCTGACCAGTCTAGGGCTGGGGTATTGTGCCCATCAGCTACTCTAACCAGCCCTCCCATCTCTGGCAGCCCTCTGCACCACGCCCCCTTCAGCAGATCCTGCGGGCAATAGCTGCTGTGACAGGCCCTGGTAGCACATCTCTAATGAACCTGTGCTAGCAGGGAACTGGAGAGGTTCCTAGAGCAGTTGTGGGGGCACAGAGGTTGTGTGTGGGTGGGGCTTAGCTAGCAATGGATCACTGAGATCTGTGCATATCTTTGGGGAACCTGGGTCCCCCTTTTCATTCCTCAGGGAGAAGGGAAGGGACTTTCCCTCCTGGAACTATCCGAGGGAAATTTCCATGTACACAGCCATGTGGAATCTCTTTCCCTGGCCTGCACCCTGGGTTTGTGATGCTGAAAAGGGTTTGCCAGGTAGAAAATGGGTCCTATATTATTTTATTATTTATTTCATTTTAGCAAGATCACAGCTGTGACAGCATCATTGTTACCACTCAGCCACCCGCATAATCCTACCAATAGGAACCATGCAAACAGTGATGACAAGCCCGGAGTCCAGAAATAGAGCCTGCAGCATCACCACTCATCTCCTGTGATTTGGCCTCCTCCAGTTTGCCATTGGCCGTGACAGGGTTAAAGCTGGTGCACACTAAGCCAAGCAGCTGAGCTTCCCTTATGGCCAAGTGGCCCCCAAGGGAATGTGCAGACATGCTTCATAAAGACAGCTGCCTCCCTGTCTGAACAGATACTGCCTGCTGCCCATGCAACCTCTCCGATGACTCCTTGTCCTTTAGGGTGAAGACCTCTGCTGTCAGTGGCTCCCCTTCTAGCAGGATTTGGGTACGTTGGCAGGTTTCACTATCTTTACAATGTGAAGGGAAGGGAAACATTTGCAGATGTTCTGTGCAGCGGCAGAGGACTCAGCTGGGCTGTTGGGGTGACTCAGTAATGGGGCTGGAGGGCAGGCAGCACTAGATAGCTTGGGAACCCCTCCCATAAATCTGCCCATGCTCCACAGTGGGTTATTCAAGCTACACAGAAATCTGTGAGCTCAAAGTGAGCTCAGAGTGTTAAATCCTCGATGCCCCAAGAAAGAATTTCTCAAGGGGTCCTATTTCTAGAGGTGCCGTGTGCTCTGGGCCCAATGCCACCAGGGCTGAGTGAGAAGAGACTCCACGGAATATCACTGACTAGTTTGCAAATTGCCTCAGGTTTATTTAATCCTGGAAATTTAATCAGCAAATACATTTTCAGCGATTTTATTCTCTGGCTTGATTGTGAATGCAGGAATTCAGAGCTGCATTTCTCTGTGGTAACAGGTCCGATAGGGCATATTTTAATATTCTGACTGGCTGAGAGGTCTAGAATCTCCTCAGAGCTACAGCGCTACCAGCATCTCTGCCCCCTTTCTGGTCTCCGAGTGCCAGATGTCAGACCTCGAACCCTGCCCTCTCATGGGGTGGAATCCTGCGACCCTCCCACCCTCAGACTGGGCCCAGGGCTACCGCACAATGTGGATCAACTGTGCTTGCCCAGGAGTTCGCAGTGGGTTTGGCGCCTGTGGTTCTTCCCTTTGGGAGTCTGTGACTAGTGAGATGAGAGACCAGCCAGCCTTCAAGAACCAACATACTGTTTAATTTGAACAGTAGAAATAAGGTGTAACATGGGAGAATAAGAGGGTTTTCAAAGAACAATCTGTACACATCTCTAACCCCCAAACCCTCCCACTCTGATGGGGACCCAGGCAGGCCGGGAGCTTTCTGAGTTCCCTAGTGGTGTCTGTGCATGTCTGTCTGAAGAGCTTCTCAGCAACAGCTGCAATCCACTTCCTGCAAACCCTCACCATGCCTGAATAACAAGTGCTGGGGTTACTCTGTACAAGAGAGTGAGAGCTCAGGGAATGAATATTTTCTATACAGACCCCAGTGCCTGTTACCACTGCGGATACAGGCTACAGACTGACAGAACAGAACCTGAGGAGAACCAGTCAGCTATTAACCAGGGACAGAGGAGCTCCTAGATTTTTGTTTGCTGACAAGCGACTGAATGAGAGGTGAGATGCTGCGATCTTTTCAGGTTCTGAAGAAATCCAGATGACAGACGCTACATTTTAAGTCCCACTGTAACATGAGAAATAATTTCTGAAAGAAGATCAGAGGGGAAAGAATGGGTTGACGTGTGTGTGCTAATGTACACATGTGTAAATGTTATGGCAAAGCTTTTCATTGTAATACAATATTACAAACCAACCTTTCATGACATTGTTGTATGTTGAAAGCCAGCAGCAGAGTTGTTGGAATCTCTAAAGGAAGGAGCAGTGGTAACTTTACTGCTTAATGGCTTTTGCTTCCGAAAGTATATCAGAAGTGCTCCACATACGGTTTGCAAAGGGTGTATGCTGTGAAATCATTTTCAGTGACTAGTTGTATGATATGTCTCCTGGTAACTGACCAGTAGCTGTTTCTAACACTTACATTCAGAGTCATGAACACAATCCCTCTGCAATACCTGTGCAAGACTTTCCAAAAATTCCTGAGAGACCAGAACCGCTGGTCTGTGTTTCAGCAAAGAGTAGAGCTGAGGTGCAGGAAAGGGGAGTGTAATAGTGAGTGTATGTAATTTACACCCATCACCTCTTACAGGAGCATTGCTCAAGGAATTTGCACACGCAACTGGATATTAGTGCAAACCTAGTGTTTTCACTATTCACCCATTTGTAATACCATCCCCTTCCATGCCCAGGTGAAGTAACTCTCTGTGTTCGCTTGTAACTTTCCAAATATCTATAAATGCCTGCCTGGGGAGAGGATGCAGGTCCTGTGAGGATGAAAAGAAGCCTGTAGGATGATCAGACTCACTGGATTCAGTCACCTTTGGCCAGGGAAACACTTCAGCTTCTCTTGGAGGGATTCTTGGGGTCAGAGTATGTCTCCGGGAACATCTGGTAAGGGAAAGTAAATAGAACCCAGTTCTGACTGAATTTACACAAGTAGATCTGGAGTGACACAGTTGAAGTCAGTATTATTGAATTAAGAAAATGGCAATAAGAATTTATCTCATGTACTGGAAAGAGGCAGTGGCATAATTTTGAAGTGTCAGGAGTGGAGAAAATTATATGAAACACATTTATAAATATCTTCAATCGAGGATACACAGATGCAAAGACCATTTTCAACTGGCTAGTTGTTTAGAATCATGTCATCATAAAATGGGCCAAACTCAGAAGTGGAGGGCCAGAGAGGGTGTCTTTGGGAAGGTCACAATTGCAAAATCACACAGTGCTGAAGGGGGCTGCGGAACTCCCAGCCACAAGATATCAATGGGGCCAAGAGGTTAGCAGGATTCAAAGAGGGACGGGATGTTTATATGGGTAACCAGAAAATCCAATTACAGTAGTGAGGATTGTTTTAAATAAAGTCTTGGAATTGCTCTAAACTCTTCCTGATTTACACCACAAAATATGTCTAACTAGTGGGAGTTAGGGATAAATTTTCCCTGGGAGCAGGTTATCTCATGGGTGCCTATTGTGGGGCTTCTTCCACCTTCCTCTGACGCATCTGGAACTGGCCACTGGATACTGAGCTAGATGAACTGCAGGTCTGATCCAGTCTGGAAGTGCTTGTCTTCCTATCAGTGGTGTATATCCAATATTATGATTTTGCTAATCTTCCTTGAGCTCCTGGGAACCTCTAGACTTGCACTCAGAGCAGAAAGATGACTTGTTAAATATCATGTAGTCTCCTGTTCTTTTTCCTTTCAGGAAGGAAAGTTCAAAACACCTTGGAGCTGCCCAGTACATTATGTCAGGTGTCAATGACACCAAATTCAGCTCTGCCGTGTTCCTTCTCACCGGGATACCTGGGCAGGAAGACGTCCATCTTTGGATCTCTGTCCCCTTCTGCCTAATGTATGTCATTTCCATAGTAGGAAATTCAGTCATTCTGTTCATTATAAAAACAGATCAAACCCTCCATGAGCCCATGTACATTTTCCTTTCCATGTTGGTCATCACAGACCTTGGCATATCGATATCCACCATGCCGACGATACTGGGGATATTATTATTTAACTCTAGGGAGATCAGCCTTGATGCCTGTTTCGCCCAGCTCTTTTTCATCGACTCTCTTTCATATATTGAATCCTCCGTTCTCTTCTTGATGGCCTTTGACCGCTTCATTGCGCTCTCTAACCCACTGAGATATGCTTCCATCTTAACCCCACCGAGAATAGCTAAGATGGGACTGGTGGTTGTTCTAAGATCAGTGGTCCTAATATTCCCACTCCCCTTTCTCCTGAAACGGTTCCGATACTGTCGAGCCAATGTCCTCTCCCATTCCTACTGCCTGCACCGGGACGTCATGAAAATGGCTTGTTCCGATATCTCAATCAACAGCATCTATGGCTTGTCTATTAAACTTTTAACGGTGGGGTTGGACTCATTGCTCATCTTTCTCTCCTATGTGATGATCCTCAAAACTGTGCTGAGTGTCGCATCCCACGTAGAGAGACTCAGGGCCCTGAACACCTGTGTATCCCACCTGTGCGCCATCATGCTCTTCTACTTACCACATATCGGCTTGTCTGTGATACACAGATTCGGGAACGGCTCTTCTCACTTGCTTCAGATTTTCCTGGGCTACGTCTACGTGCTGGTTCCGCCGCTGCTGAACCCAATCGTGTACAGCCTGAAAAGCAAACACCTTCGTGCAAGGATAATCAGGGTGTTCTTTAAGTGAACAGTGAGTTCATCACCCAACTCCAGCACTGTTGACACTGGCCGTGAAAAACACACGCCCCATATTCCATCCCAGACCCTGACATGTGGACACGAGAACGAATGGATATAAACTGGCCGTGGGGAAATTTAGGCTTGAAATTAGACGAAGGTTTCTAACCGTCAGAGGGGTGAAATTTTGGAACAGCCTTCCGAGGGAAACGGTGGGGGCGAAAGACCTCTCTGGCTTCAAGATTAGGCTAGATAAGTTTATGGAGGGAATGGTTTGACGGGATAACGTGATTTTAGTCAATTAGGCAATAACGGCCATTGCTGGTAAAATGAGGGTCTGGCTAGAGAATCTTGCCTGTATGCTCGGGGTTCTGCTGATCGCCATATTTGGGGTCGGGAAGGAATTTTCCTCCAGGGTAGATTGGCAGTGGCCCTGGAGGTTTTTCGCCTTCCTCCGCAGCATAGGGCAGGGGTCGCAAGCTGGAAGATTCTCTGCAACTTGAAGTCTTTAGATCACGATCTGGAGACTTCAACAGCAGAGTTAAGGGAAAGTGGGGGGGTCAGCTTTTGTGGCCTGCATCATGCGGGAGGTCAGACTAGATGACCATATTGGTCCCTTCTGACCTTAAAGTCTATGAGTCTATGAGTCTAATCCAAGATGGAATGAGCTAATGATCTCCACTTTGGAAAGAGAAGTCCTGATGGGATCTAAAGCCTGGAGCAATGGGGGAGGGGTTGGTGAGGGAGGCTAGAGCACTGGTGGAAGGAAGGCAGCAGCATTTGCAAAGTGACTGTGTTTGTGGAGAGCTGGGGGACCGGTGGGATTTTGGCCCATAAAGAGTTGTGTCAGTGGCTTCTCTAACCTCAGAATTCCTGCCTGTAGAGTCCATAAAGAGAAGGGATGCGGATGCTGTTTCCCATTACACCTGGCCTGTCACTGTTCCGTTTCTGGTTAAACATCCCTTCCTGAGCGCTCTGGGTGCTGCGTGATCCATTGGCGCTGCAGCAGCTGTGGACAGGGGCTATTCATGGGGCCCAGACACCCATCCTGCACACAACACTCCCACTGAGCTCACTCCCCTCTGGGGCAGAGCTGTGTGTGTGTGAGGGTCTGACACACAGGATTCCTGGCAAGAGACGCAAGCCTAGATTCCCTCTTCCTCCCCTCCATTTGCCCTGCTCCAGGGGTGGAAACAGTGCTCTGCTCCCCCACACAGTCTCAGCTATCTCCTATCCCAGCCAGTCCATTCACTGTAGGGTGACCACCTATCCAAAAGGCAAAAGCAGGACACATGCAGGAGCCACGTCTCCTTTATGACCCCACTCCAGCCGCTCTTCTTCCACCTTGAGGTCCCACCCTGTTCTCCTCCTCTTCCCCCAAGGCCCAACCCTCTGCCCCATCTCTTCCCCCCAAACCCACACCCTGCTCCTCCTGATTAGACGAGGCTCCACCTCCTCTCCAGGCCAGAAGCCAGTGTCGGGCCATGGAAGAGCTGCCCAGTGAACTAGGGCAGCTGTGAGGAGCTCTAGACCCTTCACCTACCCTGGGCAGGGAGCTGGGGGTCCTGAGAGAAGCCCCCAGCCTGTGTTCCCACCTCCCTGGAGGTTCAACCCGGGGATGGTGCAGAGTCCGGGGCTCCCCACAGCATCTTGGGCTTCTGGGGCAGCTCTTACCATGGCCCGTCTCCAGCCTGGCCGGGGTGCAAAGGCTCAGGGGAAGTGGAGGAGCAGGGGGCAGGGACTAGTGGGAAGAGATGGGGCAGGAGGTGGGGGCTCAGGAGAAAAGGAGAAGCAGGGGGTGTGGAAAGCCTGCATCAACACTGACCCCTGCAATCAGGGTGGTGGGGGGCTCCTGAGTAAAGGAGGAGGATGGGACTGGAGGGTAGCAGAGCCTGTGTTTTGGAGAAGACGGAATTAATGTGACCCCACACAGGGGGATCTTGTTTTAAGTATCTCAGGCTGTCACGGTTCCCTCCCCACTCTGAACTCTGGGGTACAGATGTGGGGACCCGCATGAAAGACCCCCTACGTTTATATTCCACCAGCTTAGGTTAAAAACTTCCCCGAGGCACAAATCCTTTCCTTGTCCTTAGATGGTATTGCTGCCACCCCTAAGTGATTTAAACAAACACTCAGGGAGAGGCCACTTGGAGCCCTATCCCCCCAAAAATATCTCCCCAAGCCCCTTCACCCCCTTTCTTGAGGGGGGGGGGTGAGAATAATATACCAACCGATAGGTTAACAAAGTGAGCATAGACCAAATCCCTGGTTTTTAGGACAACTGAAAATAAAATAAAACACGCAAATCTAAGCCTAATACAGTAATACAACTGAATACAGATAAAATTTCACCCTGAGAGATGTTTCAATAAGTTTCTTTCACAGACTGGATGCCTTCCTAGTCTGGGCACAGTCCTTTCCCCTGGCACAGCCCTTGTTCCAGCTCAGGTGGTAGCTAGGGGATTTCTCATGATTGCAGCCCCCTTTGTTCTGTTCCACCCATTTATATATCTTTTGCATAAGGTGGGAATCCTTTGTCCCTCTCTGGGTTCCCACCCCCCCTTCTCAGTGGAAAAGCACCAGGTTAAAGATGGATTCCAGTTCAGGTGACATGATCACATGTCACTGCAAGACTTCATTACCCACTTGCCAGCACACACATATACAGGGAGACTTACAAGTAAAACACAGCCATCTGCAGTCAATTGTCCTGGTTAATGGGAGTCATCAAGATTCCAAACCACCATTAATGGCCCACACTTTGCATAATTACAATAGGCCCTCAGAGTTATATTTCATATTTCTAGTTTCAGATACAAGAGTGGTACATTTATACAAATAGGATGAACACACTCAGTAGATTATAAGCTTTGTAATGATAACTTACAAGAGACCTTTTTGCATGAAGCATATTCCAGTTACATTATATTTAACCTCATTAGCATATTTTCATAAAATCGTATAGAGTGCAACGTCACAGCTTTGGCTCTTATTCCAATGGATCCTTGGGTCATTCACGCACCAAAGAAAAACTCAAGTGAAAAACAAAGAAACATAAATTGATTCAGTTGAAGCCCCGCCCCTGCATACATCAGTATATGTATTAGTGTGGTGGGAGGAGGAGGGCATAAACTCTTACAGACACAAAGAAGGGGGGCGTGATCAAAAAAGAATGAGAACCACTGAACTAGTCTGACCTTCTGTATAGCACAGGCTGCAGAATTTGACCCAGTTATCCCTGTATTGAGCCTAATGACTTGTATTTGACTAACACATAACTTGTGTTCCTCTAAAGTGTCTTTTACAGGAATGCATGCAGTCTTCGTTTGGAGGGATAAGGAGAATCCACCACCTCCCTTGGGAGTTTGTTCCACTGGGTAAAGCACAGTCGTGTTTAAAAATGTGTGCCACATTTCCAAATTTAATTTATCTGGCCTCAGTTTCCAGCCACTGGTTCTTGTTATACCTTTACCTACTACATTAAAGAGCCCGTTAGTAGCTGGTATTTCATCCCTGTGAATGTGCTTGTACATTGTTATCAAAAACCATGAGGAGTCCTGTTGTACCTTTAAGACTAACAGATTTATTTGGGCATAAGCTTTCGTGGGTAAAAGACCACTTCTTCAGATGCATGGAGTGAAAATTACAGATACAAGCATAAATATACTGGCACATGAAGAGAAGGGAGTTACCTTACAAGTGGAGAACTAGTGATGACAGGGCCAATTCAATCAGGGTGGATGTTGCCCACTCCCAATAATTGATGAGGAGGTGTCAATACCAAGAGAGGGAAAAATGCTTTTGTAGTGAGCCAGCCACTCCCATTCCCTGTTCAAGCCCAAATTAAATAGCCAAGGGCCATAGGAATGGGTCTCAATCACACGCACCCCAGACTGTCTCCCACTGCTATAGAGGAATTAAAGAGACACGATCCCATTTCCCCAGCAGTTTCTGTGACTTTACTCTTTTCCTCTGGGGCTTCAGGAAAAGATTCCTCCTTGCTGCTGACAGACCCCTGGACAGCCCAAGCCACATTGAAAAAGTCATTCCCCAATAATATTTGGGTTGGGTTATGGAGAACAGCAGAAACTGTAAATTCAGCTTCCAAATCCTCAGTTTTCATGTGCACTTTAGCCAGAGGCAGAAGGATTTTGTGACCCCTACTAACAAAAGCTTTGCCATCTGTCCTGGCAGTATGTCCTTCTCCTGAACAAGGCCTCCCCTGACCACAGAGATTTCTGCACCTGTATCCCTCCACCCAGCAAGCTCTTTGCCTTCCACTTTGACAGCCTTTATGTGCTTCTTGCCAGGCTGTGCAGTGGCTACTTTTACAAACCCTGTATGATAAGTGGCAAGTGCCTGAGGTGCCTCTGTGCACTCCGTAGCAGTATTTCCCTGAGTTACTTGATGCCTGTTCTCACTTAGCACAGGGCATTTATTCCTCAGGTGCTCAATGGAGTTACAACGAGAGCACCTCCTGGGCTCTTTTGCTCTTGGAGGAGTGAAACTGGGGAAGTGAGCGTCCAGCCTCCCATCCACCCTCCTTCTTACAAGGGGTAAAATGGGAATCGTGGTTCCCACCAAACTTAAACCCCTCTGCCTGTGATTTGTTTCAAATAGATGCTTGGGACTGTTCAAATTGATCAGCAAAAGTTGCAAGTTCGTCAACAATTTTTACCCTCTTATACCATAAACACCGTTTCATATCATCATTACATATATTCAGGAAATGCTTCTGAGCAACCAGATCACACATTTCTTCAAAGCTTGAAATACCTTTCCCCCTTACCTACTTATCCATCAAATCTCTCCTTTGGTTTACAAATGCCACATTACTCATCCCAGCCCCTCTCTTAAGGGTTCTAAATTTTACTCTATACGTTTCAGGTGTAATCTGAAACTGCTTTAAAACCATTTCCTTGAATTAACCATAATTTGAAGCATCACCCATTGGCATCTTATTAAATATATCCAGAGCTCTCCCAGACAACTTTGCAAGCAAAATGATCATCTTCTGATCCTCTCGAATCTCATGGAGCACACACAGCCTCTCAAAGGTGATGAAGTATTCAGCAATGTCCCATATCTCGCTGTATCCAGGACACAACCCCTCCCATTTGTGGATTTTTGGAGAAGTGGGGCCCCCTGGTGGGTGGTTATGGTTCTGCCTGTTAGGATATAGATATTCAGGCCTGTCTGTAAAGGCCTATACTTTAAGAATTTAGGCATATGTTTATCATTTAGCTAATTATAAAGGTATAAAAGAAAGAATCTGTGTAAGGGCCTTCTCTCCCTGTGACAGTCTGAGGCTCTGTTTTTAAGCTAAGGCCTTTGGCTAAGCAGTGGGAGCAGCCATAAACTGGAAAGTGTATGGTCACGCTCTTACACATTTTAAACCAGTTATATTGAAATAAGACAATCTGGGACTGTTAGAAAGGTAATCCGATTTCTAACTTTAGAGAAAGGGAAGAGTCTAGATGGTGTAAAAGGAAATTTAGTTTAATAGTTTTTTGTTTGATAAGAACTCACTTATCAATAGACACAGCTGGGAACCCTTGTGTCTTTATAGATGTAGTTGTGAAATCCTCACTTCTGTATTGTTTTCTCATTAGAGTTTCCACTTTGCTATGTTTATTTGCATGGTCTCTGGTTCTGTGATTGTTTTTGTCTCCTGTATAATTAATTTTGCTGGGTGTAAACTAATTAAGGTGGTAAGATATAATTGGTTAGCTAATTATCTTACAATATGTTAGGATTGGTTAGGTAAATTTTAGTAGAATGATTGGTTAAGGTATAGCTGAGAATATTACTATATACTTGGATTTAAGCTTGCTGAAAGTTCACCCCAATAAACATCAGATTGTTTGCACCTTCGGACTTCGGGTCTTGTTGCTCTTTGTTCATGTGAAAAGGACCAGGGAAGTGGGAAAGTAAAGAAATAAGTTCGCTAACACTGCCTCTCTATCAAATCCAGTTCATGCTTCCTCTCTTTTCCCCTCTCCTACATCTCCTTGGTTCGCAGTTCCATGACTTGCTTCTGGGCTTCGATTTCTTTATCTTTCAATTACAGGGCAGCTTTTTGCCTGGCTGCTACTTCCTCCATGGCCCTCTGGTGGGCTGCTTTCTGTCTGGCTTCTTCTGCTTCCTGTTATTTATCTGTAATTAATTCCATCTGTCTCTGGTGCTCTTTCTCCATCTCTTCTGCCTGTAACCTGCAGAGCTTTAGCTTCTTGGTAACTTCACTTTCACTCATTTTCCTACTTTTCTGTCCCTACTTCCCTTGCCTGAAATAAGCTCACAGAAAATAACAAACTGGTAAGCACTTTGACTGTTCTCCAGCCAACACACTTAAAACTCACTTAAAATCACCACCAGTGTCTCAAAGCAATAAGCTGTGCACATGACTCTGCTTGCTGTACCACAGTGATGGGTTGTCCCCCCTTGCGGGGTGCCACCTGATGTACTAGGGTACCACTAAGCCCGTCTGTTCCACCAGCATTGGCTCCCTCACCCTGTCCTGCTGAGCCAGGCCCTCAAGCCTCCTACAGCACACACACACGGGTAGGGACACAACCAGCTGCAGAAAGACACAGACACTGAAATCAGTACTGCATGGGAAGGCTTTCAGCTAAGGAATTGCCAGGCACTCAAGTGCATGCCCCCGCTGGAGTGTAAACCCAAAATTGTATTGTCTTGTGTTGCACAGAGAACCATACAGCATAAGCTAATTGAAATTCGCCTCCTCCTTCAATGTGGAGGAAGATAGGCACAGCTCTTTGACCACTCCCACCAGTTATGAATTCCACAAACTGGGTTTAGAGAAAATAAAACAAATTTATTCACTTAAAGTTTTTAAGTGATTATAAGGGATATCAAACAGAGCAAAGCAGATTACTGAGCAGATAAAACAAACACACAAAGTAAGCTTAATACATTAAAGAAACTGGCTAGAAGTAGTAATTTCTCACCCTAAGTATTGTTTTAAGTAGGTTTCAAAGTTTCTTGAAGACAAATTGCACCTGATTGCAGCTTAAAACTCCAGGCATTCCTTTCACAGGCCAGACACATTTTTCAGCCTGGGTTCAGACTTGCATAAACCACATCTTAGTTATGCCAAAATTATATTATAACAATATTTCTATGAAAAATGTGGGGCATAGTGCCACATATATCATCTTTCACTGCACAGATGCCTGTACAGTGTCAGCTCAATAATATAGGTCACTTTCCCCTTGATGTGGGAAAGATATGCAACAGCCTTTGTACAAAGAGTTGAGATTTTCCCCAGACACGATACTCAAAACATGCTGGTGAAGATAAAGCATAAAACAAGTTTACTAACAACTAAAAGATGGATTTTATGTGATTATAAGTGACAGCAAAGAGATCAAAGTAGATTACCTAACAAATAAACAAAAATGCAAACTAAGCCTAACATACTAGATAGATTGGCTATGAATTACCAATTTCTCACCCTGACTGATGATACAACCAGTCCATCAAGTTTTCATACGAAGGCTAGAAATCCCTTTAGCCTGGGACTAGCACTTCCCCCAGGTCAGTCTTTGTTCCTCAGATGTTTCCAGGAGTTTTCTTTTGTGGGGAGTGAGGCCAAGAGATGATGTCACACCCCACCTTATATAGTAGGAAAATACAGGTACCAAAATGGAGTTTACTGTCATGTAGTCTGGTCACATGCCCTTATCTGCTCTGCTGAGTCATAGCAGCCATTATGCATATGCTGTACGGAAGTGTCAGGGTTCCCTCCCCACTATAAACTCGAGGGTACAGATGTGGGGACCCACATGAAAGACCCCCTAAGCTTATTTCTACCAGCTTAGGTTAAAAACTCCCCAAGGCACAAATTCTCCCTTGTACCTTGGATTAGGTAACGCTGCCACCACCAAGTGATTAGACAAAACTCAGGGAAAGGACCACTTGGAGTTCCTACTCCTCCCTAATATCCCCCCAAGCCCTACACCCCCTTTCCTGGGGAGGCTTGAGAATAAAAAAGATGAGCACAGACCAACCTGGGTTTTTTTTAGGACACTGAATAAACCAACCAGATTCTAAAAAAAACCCCAGAAATTTATTAGAAAGAAAAAAGGTAAAAGAAGCCCCTCTGTAAAATTAGAATGGAAGCTAATCTCACGGGGCAATCAGATTCAAAACACAGAGGATTTCCCTCTGGGCAAAACTTTAAAGTTACAGAAAGAAAACCAGGAATACACCTTCCTCTCAGCACAGAGAAAATCACAACCCAAAATAAAAGTTAACACATTCCTTTGCTAGCATTTACTAATTCTAATGGAGTTGGATTGCTTGCTTTCTTGATATGTCTCTTGCAAGCCACAGAACAGACAGACAAAGGACAGACAAAAACAACCCCCCCCCTCGATTTGAAGTATCTTGTCCCCTTATTGGTCCTTTTGGTCAAGTGCCAGCTAGGTTACCTGAGCTTTTTAACCCTTTACAGGTAAAAGGATTTTGTGCCCCTGGCCAGGAGGGATTTTATAGTACTGTATACAGGAAGGTTGTTACCCTTCCCTTTATATTTATGACAGGACGGTTCTCAGGAAGGCTCACCAGGTGGGGGATAAGTTTATTCAAGGCCCTATTGTTTTCCATAATGGCCCATTGCCCTGAATAGGCCCTTCACAATCACCTGTCCAGACTGGAAGCATTTTGCCTAGTGGGTGTCACCCAGTGTAACTACATTTGAAATACAGATACATAGTCAATATTCATAACTTCACATACAAAAAGGACACATGCACACAAATAGGATCATCATATTCTGCAAACCATAATTTTTCCACAGACACCTCACAAGACATGTTTTGTACAAGATGCATCATAACTATGTCATAATCAGATGGGGGTAGCATCACAACCACCTCTTCAGCTGCCCTGGAATCTGCATGGCACATATAAACAACTGAGGTTCTTTGGGAAGAGACAAGATTTTCCCATGGGGTGGTTGAGGTCTCAGGAGAGGAGGCGTGGAGCGGCTGGGTGGAAGGGAGGGGGTTCCAGCCGGCCCGCCCGGGGCTCTTCTCACCATGGGGAGGATATGATAGAGGTCTATAAGATCATGAGTGCTGTGGAGAAAGTGAATAATGAAGTGTTATTTACTCCTTCACAAGAACCAGGGGTCACCCAGTGAAGTTAGTAGGCAGCATGTTTAAAAAACAAAAGAAAGTACTTTTTCACACAATGCACAGTCATCCTGAGGAATTAACAAGGAATGTTGGGAAATCCAAAAGTATAACAGGTCCAAAAAAGAACTAGATAACTTCATGGAGGATAGGTCCATCAATAGTTATTAGCCAAGATGGTCAGGGTGTCCCTAAACCTCTGACTGCCAGAATCTGGGAGGAGACGCAGGGGATGGATCACTCCATAATTTCCCTGTTCTGTTAATTCCTTCTGAAGTACCTGCACTGGCCACTGTCACAAGACAGGACACTGGGCTGGATGGAAAATTGGTCTGACCCAATATGGCCATTCTTAGGTTTTTAAATTATTCCACTGATGTATGGTCTGCTAAAGACAACCCTTTTCCAGGGGCTTCCTGTGTTATAGAGATGGCATAGCCACCCTAACAGAGGTCCAGGGGTTGCTCTCGGTGGGAGGCCGATGGGGGGCTAGTGCTGCCACCTAGGGTTGTGGTCCTGCATTAGAAGAGATAGAGGCTCATTGTTTGAGCTATGTCTGGGCTGGAAAACAGAGAGTCCGTCTCCCCCCCTCCCATGAAAAATGTTGACCCAAACTAAAATGTTTCATTTTTCATTCATTGTTTTGGGTGACTTTTCATAGAAAATTGATCATTTTTCTCTGAAAGCTCAGCTGCGTGATGCTACCCAGCTGCAGCTGCTTGGATCCCCAAGAGAAACTGGAGGCTTTTCATCTGCCTCTTTCTTGTAACATAAATTGTGTTTGCACTTACGGAGTCTATGGCTGCACTCTGGGTATGGAAAGGTCGAAACCTCCCTGCCAGGCTACGGCTGAGGAATTGTGCCCATCAGCTACTCTAACCAGCCCTCCTATCTCTGTGCAGCCCCCTCCACCCTGTACAATGCCCCCTTCAGCAGATACTGCAGGCAATGGTGTGACGTTATTGACAGAAAGTGTGACCGTACAGATCATTGTTGCAACCACTGTTATACATTTGCAGCAAATATTGTACAAAGGTTGCCATGTGAGGTGTCTATGAAAAGGTCGTGATTTGCTGGTTATGATTATGCTATCTGTATGTGTGTATCATTTTGTATTTAAAGTTATAAGTATTGGCTCTATACTGTCTGTAGTTCAAACTTGTGCTATGCTTCTGGGTGACACCCCAGGCAATTTGGTGTCAGCACTGCCTAGCCTGCTGGATGGCCCATTAAGGACCATCAGCTATACAACTGACCCATTGAGAGAAGGCAGATACGCCTTGTGACTCAGCAAGGCATGCAGGGACAAGCCTATGGACAGAACTCTAAGGTTTTTCCATGCCATGTGCTTGATTGCTTGTCTTCAGAACAAAGAAAGCAGAGGCCACATGGCAAGAGACTATAAAAGGCAGCTGCGCCTCCTCCATCTTGTTTTCAATCCTGCTTCTTACTTCTGCAGGAACCTTGTTGCAAACTGAAGCTCTGAACAAAGGACTGAATGACCCATTCCAGCTGTGGATGTACTCCAGGGACTTGATTTGAACCTGCAGTTTATCTGTCACTGTTACAAGCCTGAACCAAGAACTGTGCCATTACTGCATGTAATTGATTCCATGTAACCCATTTTAACTTTCATTTATATTTCTTTATTTCTATAAATAAACCTGTAGATTTTAGATTCTAAAGGATTGGCAACAGTGTGATTTGTGGGTAAGATCTGACTTGTATATTGGCTTGGTCTAGAAATATGACATTCGAAATGAGCTCAGAGTGTTTAAACCCTGATCCCCGAGTAAGGATTTCTCAGTGGGTCCCATTTCTAGAGGAGAACCTTTTTTTTTTTACTGGGGTATTGGTTTGCATAACCATTCATCCCCATAACAAGTGGCTGCTGGTGGTAATACTGGGAAACTGGATTGTCTGAAGCAATTGCCTTTATGACTTCTGGTTATCCACTGGGGTAAGACCGAAGTCCTCTCTGTTTGGCTGGTTTGGTGCCTTAGTAATAAAGGACACCCAGCCGTGGGCTGTGACTGCCCTGCTCCAAGCAATTTGTCCTGAACTGACACTCAGAAGTGTCCCAAAAAAGGCAGCATCATTACAAATGGCTATTGTACAGGGCCTGGTAGCACATCTCTGATGAACCTGTGATAGCAGGGAACTGGAGAGGTTCCTAGAGTAGTTGTGGAGGCACAGCGATTGTGGGTGGGTGGGTCTAGCTACCAGTGGATCACTGAGATCTGTGCCTAACCTTGGGGATCCCTGGATCCTCAGTCCCCCTTTTCATTGCTCAAAGAAAAGGGAAGGGACCTCCCCTCCTGGAACAATCAAAGGAATTTTCTATCTATGGAGTCTTGTGGAATCTCCCTTCTCTGGCCTGCACCCTGGGTTTGTAATGCAGGAAAGGGGGCTGCCAGGGAGAAATGTGGTTCTATATTCTTATTCTTAGAATCATAGAATCATAGAATCATAGAATATCAGGGTTGGAAGGGACCTTTATTTCAGCAAGATCTAAATTAGCTGTTACCACTCAGGAAAGAGATCTTGGAGTCATTGTGGATAGTTCTCTGAAAACATCCACTCAGTGTGCAGCAGCAGTCAAAAAAGTGAACAGAATGCTGGGAATCATTAAGAAAGGGATAGCTATTAGGACAGAAAATATCATGTTGCCTCTATATAAATCAATGGTACCCCAAAATCTTGAATACTGTGTGGAAATGTGGTCTCCCCATCTCAAAAGAGATATATTGGAATTGGAAAAGTTTCAGAAAAGGGCAACAAAAATGATTAGGGGTATGGAACTGCTTCCATATGAGGAGAGATTAATAAGACTGGGACTTTTCAGCTTGGAAAAGAGTTGGCTAAGTGGAGATATGATTGAGGTCTATAAAATCATGACTGGTGTAGAGAAAGTAGATAAGGAAGTGTTGTTTACTACTTCTTATAACACAAGAACTAGGGGTCACCAAATGAAATTAATAGGCAGCAGGTTTAAAAGAAACAAAAGGAAGTATTTCTTCACACAATGCACAGTCAACCTGTGGAACTCCGTGCGAGAGGATGTTGTGAAGTCCAAGACCATAACAGGGTTCAAAAAATAACTAGATAAATTCATGTAGGATAGGTACATCTATGGTTATGAGCCAAGATGGGCAGGGAGGGTGTCCCTAGCCTCTGTTTGCCAGAAGCTGGGAATGAGCAACAGGGGATGGATCACTTGATGTTTACCTGTTCTGTTCATTACATCTGGGGTACCTGGCACTGGCCACTGTCAGAAGACAAGATACTGGGCTAGATGGACCTTTGGTCTGACCCAGTAGGGCCATTCTCATTTTCTTATGTTCTCAGGATCACAGCTGTGACAGCAACATGATTAGCTGTCCTCGAGGTAGCCATGTGACTAATCAGAACCATATGAACAGTGATGACAAGTGTGGGTTCCAGGAGCAGAGCTTGCAGCCAGGCTGGCGCTGCAGTCCAGGTGGGTAGTATCACAACACATCCCCTGTGATTTGGCCTCCTGCAGTTTGCCATTGGCCATGACGCGATTAAAGCTGGTGCACACTAAGCCAAGCAACTGAGGTTCCCTGATGGCCAAGTGGCCCCAAGGGAATGTGCAGGCATGCTTCATAAAGACAGTTCCCTCCCTGTCTGAACAGATACTGCCTGCTGCCCATGCAGATGACTCCTTGTCCTTTATGGTGAAGACCTCTGGTGTCAGTGGCTCCCCTTCTAGCAGGAACTGGGTACGTTGGCAAGTTACAAGGCTGCAAGCTGTTTCCAGTTGCAGATGTTCTGTGTAGCGACAGAGGAGTCATCTGTCAGGGTGACTCAGTGACAGGGGCTGGAGGGCAGGCAGCACTAGGTAGCTTGGGAACCCCTCCCCTACATCTGCCCATGGTGGGTTGTGACAGCTCCACAGAAATATGACATTCAAAGTGAGCTCAGAGTGTTTAAACTCCTATCCCCGAGTAAGGATTTCTCCAGGGGTCTCATTTCTAGAAGTGTCATGTGCTCTGGGACCGATCCTGCCAGGTGTTGAGGGAGAGAAAACCCCATGAAATATCAGTGACTAGTTCCCAAATCCCCTCAGGTTTATTTGCTCCTGGAAACTAAATCAGCAAATGCGTTCTCAAAGCTTTTATTCTCTGGCTTGATTGTGAAGGCAGGAATTCAGAGCTGCATTGCTCTGTGGTAAAAGGTCTGATATGGCATATTTCTATATCCTGACTGTCTGAAGGTTCCAGCATTTCTGCCCCATAGATAATCCTCAAAATTACAGGGCTACCTGCATCTCTGGCCTCCAAGTGCCAGATGTCAGGACTCGTATCCTTTCATGTTATGGGGTGGAATCCCGTGATCCTCCCACCCTCAGACTGGGACCTGGGCTACAACACACTGTAGGTCGTTTGTGCTTCCCCAGCAGGTCTGATTGGGTTCAGCACCTGTGGTTCTTCCCTCTGGGAGTCTGACTAGTGGCGAGACGAGTGACCAGCCAGCCTTCCCAAACAAAATACTGTTTTATCTGAACAATAGAAATAAAGTGTAACATGGGAGAATAAGAGGGTTTTCAAACAAACAACAGTCTGTATACATACCTGACCCCAATCCTTCCCTCTCTGACGGGCACCCAGGCAGGCCAAGGGCCTTCAGACTTCCCCAGTGGTGACTGTGCCTGTCAGTTTGAATATTTTCTCAGCAACAGCTGCCCCACCTCTGCATAGACTCCCAGCGCTGGCAAAACAAGCTGTGTAACGTGGCTGGAGCCTGGACATAGGCTCTTCTCAGCTTGTAGCTCTGGTGTGGTCTCTCAACCGCCCTGAAGTCCTTACTGAGAGACGGCTTTTCTTCAGATGTTTCTTCCCTTCCTCTCGTTTTCCAGCAGCCTGCTGTTAAAATAAGAAGAGCCATAATACAGCCTAAACATAAACATCCCAATAGGTAACCCAGTATAGTTACACAGCAAACATCCCAAGAACTGGGTTTAACCTACATGTCTGTCCCAATGCCGTACCCAGGTGCTAAGGATTTTATAAATACAGGACAGAGACAGTCAGAGAGAGAGCGAGAGAGAGAGCAATAAACTACTTTCATGTGGGAAATGAAATTCCACATGCATTGGACCTTGAAATCCACTTCCTGCAAACCCTCATCATGCCTGAATCATAGGTGCTGGGGTCACTATGTACTGGACAGTGAGAGCTCACAGAAGGATTATTTTCTATACTGATCCCAAAGCTTCTTACCATTCCGGATACAGGCTGCAGACTGACAGAACAGAAACCTGAGGAGAACCAGTCAGCTATTAACCCAGGGACAGAGGAGCTACTAGACTTTTGTTTGCTGAGAAGTGACTGAATCAGGGGTGAGACACTGCGATCTTTTCAGGTTCTAAAGAAATCCAGATGACAGACGCTACATTTTAAGTCCCACTCTGACCTGAAAAATCATCCCTGAAAGCAGAACAGAGGGGAAAGACTGGGTTAACATGTATGTACTAAAGTACAGACATGTAAAAGTTATGCCAAAACTTTTCCTTGTAATACAAATATTACAAATCAAACTTTCATGATGTTCATGTATATAGAAAACCAGCAGCAGAGTTGTTGGAATCTCTACAGGGAGGAGTAGTGGTAATGTTACTACTTAATGGCTTTTGCTTTAGTAATTATTTCAGAAGTGCTCCACATACTCTTAGCAATGGGTTTGTGCTATTAACTCTTCATTCAGTGAACAGTTGTATGATACTGTTTCCTGGTAACTGACCAAAAGCTGTGTCTAAAACTGACATTCAGGGCCATGAACACAATTACTCTGAAATACCCCTGCAAGACCTTCCAAAAAGTCATGCGAGAACAAAACCACTGGTTTCTCTTGCAGCAGAGTAGAGTTGAGGAGCGGGGAAAGGGAGTGTAAAGTGGTTGTATGTAATTTACATCCATTTATGCCCATTCACCCATTTGTGATGCCAACCCCTCACTTGATCAGCTGAATTAACTGTCTGTGTTAGCTTGTAACTTGCCATGTATCTACAGACCCTTGCCTGGGGACAAGATGCAGGTCCTGTGAGGATGAAGAGAAGGCTGTAGGACGATCGGAATATCTGGATTCCATCAACATTGGCCAGGCAAAACATTTCATCTCCTCTTGGTGGGATTCTTGGGGATCAGAGTGTATCCGGGTGAGCATTTGGTAAGGGAAAGTTAATAGATCCTGGTTCTGATCGAATTTACCATGTACATCTGGAGTGATGCAGTTGAAGTCAATGTTATTGAATTAAGAACCTATCCGTAAGAATTTATTCCATGTGCTGGAAAGAGGCAGTGGCAGAACAGATAAGTACAATGACCATTTCCCCCATGCACTTTCCATGTGTTTATACACATGTCATGATACAGTGGGAAACACTCAGAAGAGGAGAGCCAGAAAGGGTGTCTTTGGTAAAGTCACAATTGTAAAATCACACAGTGTTCAAATGGGCTGTGGAACTCCCAACCAGAAGATATCAATGGGGCCAAGAGCTTAGGACTGGATATTAGTATGGGTAACCATAAAATTCAATTACAATTGTCAGGGTAGTTTTCAAAACTCTTGGAAGGGCTCTAAACCTTCCTGATTTCTATCACAAAATGTTTCTGATTAATGGGAGTAAGGGGGAAACTTTCCCTGGGAGCAGATATCTCATAGCCGCCTATTGCAGGGCTTCTTCCACCTTCCTCTGAAGCATCTGGAACTGGCCACTGCATACTGGGCTAGATGGACTACAGGTCCAATCCAGTCTGGCAGTGCCTATCATACTATTAGCAGTTTAAATCTAAGAGTATGTTTTTGCTGATATTCCTTGATATCCTGGGAGTCTCTAGACTTGCACTGAGAGCACAAACATGTCTCATTAAATATCATCGAGTCTCTTGTTCTTTTCCGTTTCAGGAAATAAAGTTCAAAATTCCTCAGACCTGCCCATTACATTATGTCAGCTGTCAATGATACCAAATTCAAAGTGTTCCTTCTCACCGGGATACCTGGGCAGGAAGACATCCGTCTCTGGATCTCTATCCCCTTCTGCTTAATGTATGTTATTTCGATAGCAGGAAATTCAGTCATTCTGTTCATTATAAAAACAGATCCAAGCCTCCATGAACCCATGTACATTTTCCTTTCCATGTTGGCCATCACAGACCTTGGCATATCGATAGTCACAATACCGACGACACTGGGCATATTCTGGTTTAATTCTAGGGAGATCAGCCTCGATGCCTGTTTTGCCCAGCTGTTCTTCATCCACTCACTTCAATGCATTGAATCCTCCATGCTCTTGTTGATGGCCTTTGACCGTTTTCTTGCAATCCATGACCCACTGAGATATGCCTCCATCTTAACCTTGCCGAGAATAGCCAAGATGGGACTGGTGTGTGTGCTAAGAGGGGTGGCCATAATACTCCCACTCCCCCTTCTCCTGAAACGGTTCAGATACTGTCGAGCCAATGTCCTGTCCCATTCCTACTGCGTGCACCAGGACGTCATGAAGCTGGCTTGTTCAGATATCTCAATCAACAGCATCTATGGCTTGTTTACTACACTCTTAACGGTGGGGTTGGACTCACTGGTCATATTCCTCTCTTATGTGATGATCCTCAAAACAGTGCTGAGCATCGCATCCACTGTGGAGTATGTCAGGGCCCTGAACACCTGCGTCTCCCACCTCTGTGCAGTCCTGCTCTTCTACACACCAATGATCGGCCTGTCTGTGATACACAGATTCGGGAAGGGCTCTCCTCCCTTGCTTCAGATTCTCCTGGGCTACATCTACCTGCTGGTTCCACCCCTGATGAACCCGATTGTGTACAGTGTGAAAAGCAAACACCTTCGTGCGAGGATAATCAGAGTGTTCATCAAGTGAAGGGTCAATTCATCACTGGCTGCAACACTGGTGATGTGGTAGCTGAAAAACACAGGCCATCTATTCCATCCTGGACCTTACATCTGAGATGACATGAGCTACTGATCTGCACTGTGTAGAGAGAGGTTCAGTTGGGGGTCTAAGGCCTGGAGCAATGGGAGAGGGGCTGGTGAGAGAGGACAGCGCACTGTGGGAAGAAGACCAAACCAGGCAGCAGCATTTACAAAGTGACTGTGTTCATGGAGAGCTGGGGGACCGGTGGAATGTTGGCCCATAAATTGCCACTTCAGTGGCTGCTCCAACCTCAGGATTCCTTTTGATACAGTTAATAAAGTAAACGGTTTTAGAGTGGTAGCCGTGTTATATCAGCAAAAAAACAACGAGGAGTCTTTGTGGCACCTTAGAGACTAACAAATTTATTTGGGCATAAGCTTTTGTGGGCTAAAACCCGCTTCATCAAATGCATAAATAAAATGAAGGGGGTTGGATGATGTTTCCCATTACACCTGGCCTGTCACTGTCCCGTCTCTGGCTAAACATCCACAGGCTGTGAAGAAAACTAAATAAAAATGAAAGGTATGGAGATATAAATATCTCATAGAACTGGAAGGGACCCTGAAAGGTCATTGAGTTATGCCCCCCACCTTCACTAGCAGGACCAAGTACTGATTTTGCCCTAGATCCCTAAGTGGCCCCCCTCAAGGATTGAATTCACAACCCTGGGTTTAGCAGGCCAATGCTCAAACCACTGAGCTATCCCTCCCCCTAGCTGTTCTGCAGTCACACCCCAGGCCCTTCCTGAGCACTCTGGGTGCTCTGTGATCTATGAGAACTGCACCAGCTGTGGACAGGGATATTCAATCATCATGGACACCCACCCTTCCCCTATGCCCTCAGCCACGTACTTGTGACAGAGTCGTGTCAGGGACATGATTAACATAGGATCCCTTGGAGAAGCCATTCAGGGAGCCCCGTTGATGGCTGTGCACACCACATACCTGCTGAGCCCACTCCCCACCTAAACATAGGAATGCTGCGTGTCTGAGTGAGGGTCCGTTACGGTTCCCTCCCCACTCTGAACTTTAGGGTACAGATGTGGGGACCCACATGAAGACCCCCTAAGCTTATTTTTACCAACTCAGCTTAAAAACTCCCCTATTCCTTAGATTAAGTAATGCTGCCACCACCAAGTAATTTAAACAAACATTTAAGGAGGGCCACTTGGAGCCCTACCTTCCCCAAATATCCCCCCAAGACCCTACACCTCTTTTTATGGGGAGGCTTGAGAATAATATCCTCACCAATTTGTACAGGTGAACACAGACCCAAACCCTTGGATCTTAAAACGATGGGAAAAAAAACAATTAGGTTGTTAAGAGAAGAATTTTAATTAAAGAAAAGGTAAAAGAATTATCTCTGTAAAATCGAGATGGTAAGTACTTTACAGAAGAACAAAAGACTTAAGAACATAGAGGATCTCCTCTCTAGGCAAAACCTTAAAGTTACAAATCCAGGGATAAACCTCCCTCTAGACAAGGAAAATTACAAGTCAAAATAAAAGTAAGTTATCACATTTCCTTATTATTACTTACTAATTCTAATTGAGTTGGATTGCTTGCCTTCTTGATTTGTTTCTGGCAAACACACAGAACAAACAGACAAATAACAGACAAAACAAAGCCTTTCCCCCCTCCCCAGATTTGAAAGTATCTTGTCCCCGTATTGGTCCTTTTGGTCAGGTGCCAGCTAGGTTACCTGAGCTTCCTAACCTTTTACAGGTAAAAGGATTTTGTGCCTCTGGCCAGGAGGGATTTTATAGTACTGTATACAGAAAGGTGGTTACCCTTCCCTTTACATGACAGGGTCTGACACACAGGAGAACTGGCAAGAGTCTCAGAGCAAGATTCTCTCCTCCTCTCCTTCATTTGTGCTGCCCCAGATGTTTAAAAAAGGGAGGAGATGGTCCTCAACTCCCCCACAGAGGCACAGCAAGCTCCTATCCCAGCCCAGCCCATTCAGTGTAGAGTGACCGCTTTTCAAAAGGCTAAAGTGTGACACATGCAGGATCCCCGTCCTCTCTGTGACCCCACCCCTGCTCCTCTTCTTCCCCCTTGAGGTCCCATGTTCTGCTCCTCCTCTTCCCCTGAGGCTGCACCCTCTGCCCCATCTCTTCCCCCAATACCACACCCCTGCGCCTTCTCATTACCCAAGGCTCCACTCTCTCTCCAGGCCAAAAGCTAGAGCCACACGTGGTAAGAGGTGCAAGGGAGCAAGAGACACTGTGAGGAGCCCCAGACCTTCCACCTGCCCTAGACAGGGGATTGCAGAGCACAAGAGAAGCCCCCAGCCTGTGTCCCTACCCCAGGATGCATGCTCCAGGGGAAGGTGGAGAGTCTGGGGCTCCCACAGCAGCCTGGTCTCCCGGGGTAGCTCTTACCACAGCCCGGTTTCAGCCTGTCTGGGGGGCGGAGCCTTGGGGGAAGTGGAGGAGCAGGGGGAAGGGCCTACTTGGAAGAGATGGGTCAGGGGCGGGGCTTCCTGGGAAAATGAGGAGAAGGTGGTGTGGCAAGCCTGAAGCAGCAGTGACCCCAGCAAGGAGGTCGGTGGGGGGCTCCTGAGTAAAGAAAGAGGATGGGGTTGGAGGGAAGGGGAGCCTGTGTTTTGGAAAAAAACTGAATTAATGTGACCCCACAAAGGGGGATTTTGTTTTTAGTACTCCAGGCTGAGAGTAAGTCATTGGAAGGACCTTAGAAGAAAGCACAGGGTGCCTGCAGGGCTACCTTAGACCCCCAGGGAACAGTCTGGGGTGGCACCTGTCAGCAGGGACTTCGCCAGAGTGTGATGTGCTCTTGGAAACCGTTAGCAACAGGCAGAGGTCAGCCCAGCCCCTAGGCTGCTCTAAGGTCCACTGAGGCATGGGGAGAACAGGCAAGCGAATCAAACCACTATAGCAGGCTCCTTGCCATCCCTGCTCTCTGGGCGGGGCGGCTCTAGCTTTTTTGCCGCCCCAAGCATGGCAGGCAGGCTGTCTTTCGCGGCATGCCTGCGGGAAGTCCCCGGTCCCGCGGATTCGGCGGCATGCCTGCGGGAGGTCCACCAGTCCCGTGGCTTTGGCGTACCTGCCGCTGAATTGCCGCCGAATCCACGGGACCGGCGGACCTCTGGCAGGCATGCCGCCGAAGGCTTCCTGACTGCTGCCCTCTCAGGGAAGGCAGGGCGCCCCCCACGGCTTGCCGCCCCCCACGGCTTGCCGCCCCAGGCACGTGCTTGGAGCGCTTTCTCTGGAACACAGAAGGGAGCTCTGCTGGCACAGCAGAGAATCCAGCCAGGCCTGTCAACCTTCAGATGGCTGGAAGGCTGGGCCTGTGGTCTGGGCCCTCCTTTGTGAGTCAAGAGAGCTCAGTTTTATTCCCTTGCGGTGCATGACCATGGACAAGTAATTGGCTGTCTCTGAGCCTGTCAAGGCTGTATCCCCACTTTGAACTTTAGGGTACAAGTGTGGGGGCCTGCATGAGGACTTCTAAGCTTAACTACCAGCTTAGTTCTGGTCCGCTGCCACCATTCCCTTCCCTGGGAAGCTTTGAGAAACCTTTCACCAATTCCCTGGTGAATACAGACCCAAACCCCTTGGATCTTAAAACAAGGAGAAATTGACCCTTCCCCCC
>NW_020664862.1:806477-875910 GCF_002925995.2 Terrapene triunguis | reverse complement strand
CTTCCCCCCTCCTTCCTTTCACCAACTCCTGGTGAATACAGATCCAACTCCCTTGGATCTAAAAACAAGGAAAAATCAATCAGGTTCTGAAAAAGAAGGCTTTTAATTAAAGAAAAAGGTAAAAATCATCTCTGTAAAATCAGTTTGGAAAATAACTTTACAGGGTAATCAAACTTAAAGAGCTCAGAGGACCCCCCTCTGTCTTAGGTTCAAAGTACAGCAACCAAAGATAAACACTCTAGTAAAAGGTACATTTACAAGTTGAGAAAACAAAGTAAAACGAAGACGCCTTGCCTGGCTTTTTACTTACAAGTTTGAAATATGAGAGACTTGTTTAGAAAGATGGGGAGAACCTAGATTGATGTCTGGTCCCTCTCAGTCCCAAGAGCAAACAACCCCCAAACAAAGAGCACAAACAAAAGCCTTCCCCCCCCCCAAGATTTGAAAGTATCTTGTCCCATTATTGGTCCTTTGGGTCAGGTGTCAGCCAGGTTACCCGAGCTTCTTAACCCTTTACAGGTAAAAGGATTTTGGAGTCTCTGGCCAGGAGGGATTTTATAGTACTGTACACAGGAGAGCTGTTACCCTTCCCTTTATAGTTATGACAGAGCCTCTGCACAGGTGGATAATAGCCCTGCCCTGTTTCACAGAGGTGGCAGAAGGATAAATACATTCAAGGTGCTCAGATACTCTGAGACCCTAAGATCAGGGCTGTGTCAGGGTTCCACAGAAAAGCAACACTTCAGACATTAGTCTATAAAAGGTTGTTTACCACAGCCTCCTGTGAAAGCTGGCTTCTGGGAAGCCCTGTGACTCCAGCGCCTTGGTGTCTGTGGCAGATGTGGGGGTGCTCGGGGGAGACAGTGAGGGGTAGGGAGTGGATTTCTGAGGAGAGTGTTGGAGTTTCACTGGGTCGCCGAGTTTCAGCACAGTCACCGGACCGGTGTTTGCAGACATTGAGGCTGAATGGGTCTAACTGAGAAGCAATGGAGCAATGGCCACGGGGGCCTCATCTTAGAAAGTCTTACTGGGAGAAAGTAGCCTGAGGGCACCTTGGCCGAACACGGTTGAGCACTATGGTAACTGGGCCAAGGCTCACACATGGTTGAGCTCCCAGAGGCTGAGGAAGGGGTGGGGAGGGACCCCCAGTTATCCTGGCTCAGCCACAGCCCCACAAAAACCTAACCTGCCCCTGTGGAGGGAGGCGAGCCCCTTGTCATTGCCCACCCACCTGAAAGGTGGACCCATCCAGTTTTCCTGTTCTAGCTACGCCACTGGTTCCAAGAGCTCCATGGCTTCCCAAAAGAATGTAAATTAGGCCAGTTCTGTTTCTCTATCTCCAGAGCAAAGCCTGTAGTGATACGAGAGATAGATGAGTGTAGATGCGTGACAGCACAAAGTATTGGAGAAAATGGTTTTAAAATAACAGGGAGCTATTTGCTAATAAACCTACTTGTTTTAAGTAGCCTGGGGTGACTGTATAGCGCTGGTCACAAGCACGTGAAGGGAAGGGACTGAGGTGTCTAATCAGACCTCCTTGGTGATAAGCACATAGCATAGATGGTGTGTTGTTTCCAGCTCAAAGAGTGGGATAATTAAGAACATAAGAATGACCATACTGGGTCAGACCAAAGGTCCATCTATCCCAGTGTCTTGTCTTCCAACAGTGGCCAATGCCAGGTGCCCCAGAGGGAATGAACAGAACAGGCAATTATCAGGTGATACATGTGTTCTCACCTATTCCCAGCTTCTGGCAAACAGAGGCTAGGGATACCATCCCTGCACATCCTGGATAATAGCCATTGAAGGCCCTGTCCTCCCTGAATTTATCTAGTTTTTTTTAACCCTTTTATAGTCATGCCCTTCACAACATCCTCTGGCAAGGAGTTCCACAGGTTGACTGTGTATTGTGTGAACAAATACTTCCTTTTGTTTGTTTTAGATCTGCTGCCTATTAATTTCACTTGGTGCCCCCTATTTCTTTTGTTATGTGAATGAGTAAATAACACTTCCTTATTTACTTTCTCTACACCCAGGAGCGGCACCAGGGTTTTTGCCGCCCTAGACGGCAGCGCTCCTCCTCTGAACATTCAGGGGGCCTGGGGTCTTCGACGGCTGGGGTCCTTCCACTCCACATCTTCGGGGCACTTCGGCGGCAGGTCCCGGAGTGAGTGAAGGACCCGCCGCCAAATTTCCGCTGAAGATCCGGAGCGGAAGGACCCCCCGCTGCTGAATTTCCGCCGAGGGCGGCAAAATGCCACCTCCGAAATCCTGCCGCCTAAATAAGCCCAGTTCCTTCACCCTCTCCTCATAAGTCATGTGCACCAAACCCCTAATCATTTTCTTTGTCCTGCACTAGACTCTCTCCAATTTGACCACATCATTTCTGTAGTGGGGGGCCCAAAACTGGATGCAATACTCCAGATGTGGCCTCACCAGTGCCAAATAGAGGGGAATGATTTCGTCCCTCGATCTGCTGGCAATGCTCTTACTAAGACAGCCCAATATGCTGTTAACCTTCTTGGCAACAAGGGCACACTGTTGACTCATATCCAGCTTCTCGTCCATTGTAAGGCCCAGGTCCTTTGCTGCAGAACTGTCGCTTACCCAGTGGGTCCCCAGACTGCAGCAGTGCATGGGATTTTTCCGTCCTAAGTGCAGGATTCTGAACTTGTCCTTGTTGAACCTCATCAGATTTCTTTTGGCCCAATCCTCCAATTTGTCTAGGTCACTCTGGACCCTATCCCTACCCTCCAGAGTATCTACCTTTCCCCCCAGCTTAGTATCATCTGCGAACTTGCTGAGGGTGCAATCCATCCCAATGCGGGATAGATAGGCAAGAGCATTTGTTTACAGAGCTGACATTTTGGATCCCCATGAGAAATTGGAGTCTTTTCATCTTCCTCTCCCTTGCAACATAAATTAAGTTTGCACTGACTGATTGTATGGCTTCACTGTGTATATGGAAATGTAGAAACCTCTTGACCAGTCTATGACTAAGGTATTGTGCTCCTCTAACTAGCCTTCCCATCTCTGTATGGCCCCCTCCACCCTGTAAAACATCCCTTCATCAGATCCTGTGTGCAGTGGCTACTGTGACAGGCCCTTGTAACACATTTCTGATGAACCTGTGCTAGCAGGGAGCTGGAGAGGGTCCTAGAGCAATTGTAGAGGCAAAGAGATTGTGTGGGGGTGGGCTTAGCTACCAGTGGATCAATGAGATCTGTGCATAACTTTGGGGATCCCTAGATCCTGGGTCCCCCTTTTCATTCCTCGGGGAAAAGGGAAGGGAACCCCCTCCTGGAACAATCCGAGGGAAATTTCCATGTATGGAGCCTTGTGGAATCTCCCTTCCCTGGACTGCACCCGGGGTTTGTAATGCAGAAAAGAGGTTGCTGAGAGAAATATAGTCCTATATTTATTATTATTATTATTATTATTATTATTATTATTATTATGATGATGATGATGATGATGATTGTTTTAGCAAGATGACAGCTTTGACATCATGACCATTAGCACTTGGCTGCCCTCGAGGTAGCCACGTGACTAATCAGAACCACATGAACATTGATGACACACCTGGATTCCAGGAATAGAGCCTGTACCAGGGCTTGCGCTGCATTCCAGTTGGATAGCATCACCCCACATCCCCTGTTAATTGGTCTCCTAAAGTTTGCATTGGCCATGATGGGGTTAAAGCTGCTGCACATGAAGCCAAGCAGCTGAAGTTCCCTCATGGCCAAGTGGCCCCCAAGGGAATGTGCAAACATGCTTCATAAAGACAGTTGCCTCCATATATGAACAGATACTGCCTGCTGCCCATGCAGCCTCTCTGATAACTCCTCGTCCTTTAGGGTGAAGACTTCGTTGTCAGCAGCTCCCCTTCTAGCAGGAATTGGGTACGTTGGCAGGTTTCACTGTCTTTAAAACGCGCAGTGAAGGGGAAAGGCTCCAAGCTGTTCACATTTGCAGATGTTCTGTGCAGCAGCAGAGGACTCAGCTGGGCTGTGGGGGTGACTCAGTGATGGGGTTTGAGGACAGGCAGCGCTAGGTAGCTTGGGAACCCCTCCCCTACATCTGCCCAGGGTCAATGGTCGATTATTCAAGCTACTCAGAAATCTGAGATTGAAAGAGAGGTTGGAGTGTTAAAACACCTAAGCCCCAAGTCTGGATTTCTCAAGGGCTCCCATTTCTAGAGGTTCCGTGTGCTCTGGGCCCGATCCTGCCAGGGGCTGAGCGATAGGAGACCCCACGGAATATTAATGACTAGTTCCCAAATCACCTCAGGTTTATTTGCTTCTGGAAATTTAATCAGCAAATAAATTTTCTAAGGTTTTGTTCTCTGGCTTGATTGTGAACGCAGGAATTCAGAACTGTGTTGCTCTATGGTAACAGGTACAATAGGGCATATTTCTGTTTCCTGACTGGCTGAGGGCTCAAGAATTTTTTCCCTGTAGAGACCCCTCAGAGTTACAGAGCTACTGGCATCTCTGCCCCCTCTTTTGTCTCTGAATTTCAGATGTGAGGTCTTGCACCCTGCCCTCTCCTGGGGTGGAATCCCGTGATCCTCCCACCCTCCCACCCTGTGCTACAGCACACTATGTGTCCAAGAGTGTTTGGCACCTGTGGTACTTCTCTCTGGGAGTCTGTGAGCAGTGGTGAGACGAGTGACCAGTCAGACTTCTTGAACCAAAATACTGTTTAATCTGAACAGCAGGAAAAAAGACTAACATGGGAGAATAAGAGAGTTTTCAGCCAACAGTCTGTACACATCTCCCACTTTGACAGGGACCCAGGCAGGCCGAAGGCCGTCAGACTTCCCAGAGGTGTCTGTGTCTGTCAATCTGAAGAGCTTCTCAGAAATAGTTGCCCCATCTCTGAACAGACTCCCAGCCCTGGCAAAACAATTTCCGTAACATGGCTGTAGCCTGGAAATAGGTTCTTCCCAGCTTGTAGCTCTGGTATTGTCTCTCAAAATCCCTGAAGTGCTGACTGAGTGATGGCTTTTCTTGAGCTGTTGCTTCTCTTCCTGCTTGTTTTCCAGCAGCCTGCGATTAAACTAAGAAGAACCAGACTGGGTTAAACCAATATAGCCATGGCATAAACATCCCAATAGTTAACCCAATATAGCTCTACAGGAAACATCCTAAGAACTGGGGTTAACACACACATTAATTATGGCAGCTCAGCTCCATGTCTGTCACAATGCCGCTCCCAGGTGCTACGTATTTTATGCACACAGGACATAGACAGGCAGAGAGAGAGAGAGAGAGAACAATAGACTACTTTCCTGTGTGAAATGCAGTTCCATTTCCATGAATACTCACGCATTTGACTTTGAAATCCACTTACTTCATGCAAACACTCATCATACCTGAATAACAGGTGCAGGCGTTACTATGTACTAGAGAGTGAGAGCTCAGGGAATGAATATTTTATATACTTGTTATCACTCCAGATATAGACTACAGTCCTTCAGAACAGAACCTGAGGAGAACCGGACAGGTTTAAACCCAGGGAGAGAGGAGCTACTAGACTTTTGTTTGCTGACAAATGATTGACTGGGGCTGAGACACTGAGATCTTTTCAGGTTCTGAAGAAATCCAGATGGCAGATGCTACATTTTAAGACCCACTCTAACCTGAGAAATCTCTGAAAGAAGATCAGAGGAGAAAGAATGGGTTGACATGTATGCTAGAGAACAGATGTGTATAAGCTATGCCAAAACTCTTCATTGTAATTTAAATATTACAGACCAAACTTTCATGACATGCATATATATCAAAATCTAACAGCAGAGTTGTTGGAATATCTACAGGAAGGAACATTAGTAAGTTTACTAATTAATGGTTTTAGCTTTAGAAAGTATTTCAGAAATACTCTACAAACGGTTTGCAATAGGTTTGTGCTATTTTCTAACATTTACATTTAGGGTCATGCACACAATACCTCTGCAATACTTGTGCAAGACTTTCCAAAAAGTCCTGAGAGACCAGAACCGCTGGTCAAAGTTTCAGCAAAGAGTAGAGCTGAGGTGCAGGAAAGGGGAGTGTTATAGTGGTTGTAAGTCATTTACGACCATCACCTCTTACATGAGCATGGCTGAAGTAACTTGCACACTTAGCTGTATATTAGTGCAACACCAGTGTTTGCAGTATTCACCAATTTGAATACCCATTTGTGATGGCAACATCTCCCCTGCCCAGCTGAAGTAACTCTGTTTTCACTTATAACTTGCGAGATATCTACAGACCACTGCATGGGAAGAGGACGTAGGTCCTGTGAGGATGAAAAGAAGCCTGTGGGATGATTGAACTCTCTGGATTCAGTCAATATTGGCCATTCAAAGCACTTCAGCTTCTCTTGGAAGGGTTTTTGTGGGTCAGAGTGTACAACTGGGAGCATCTGGTAAGGGAAAGTTAATAGAGATCGGTTCTGATTGAATTTACACATGTAAATCTGGAGTGATATTTTTGAAGTCAATGTTACTGGATTAAAAACCTGACCCTAAAAATTTGTCCCATGTACTGCAAATAGGCAGTGGCATAATTTGAACACTCAGGAGTGCAGACAATTTTATATATATATAATGAGGCATTGAAATATGTTTATAAATAGCTTCAGTGCAGGACAGATGAATACAATGTCAGCTTTCACCCTGCTCTCACCATGTGTTTACACAGATGTCATGATAAAATGGGAAACACTCGGAAGTGGAGGGCCAGAAGGAGTGTCTTGGGAAGGTCTCAACTGTAAATTCAAACAGCACTCAAGTAGGCTGTGGAATTCACAGCCACAAGATACCAATGCCGACAAGAGCTTAGCAGGATTCAAAGAGGGACTGTAGGCATATATGGGTTACCAGAATATTGAATTACAGTAGTGAAGGTTTTTTTTAAAAAGTCTTGGAAGGGCTCAATGCCTTCCTGATTTACAGCACAAAATATGTCTAATTATTGGCTCTCGAGGGGGAGGGGAATTTTCCCTGGGAGCAGGTTATCTCATAGCTGCCTATTGCAGGGCTTCTTCCACCTTCCTCTGCAGCATCTGGTACTGGTCACTGGATACCGGGCTATATGGACTACAGGTCTGATCCAGTCTGGCAGTGCCTATCTTTCTCTCGGTGCTATAAATCCAAGACTATATTTTTGCTTCTCTGTCTTAAGCTCCCGGGTGTCTCTAGATTTGCACCGAGAGCAGTACGATGTCTCGTTAAATATAACCTAGTCTCCTGTTCTTTTTTCTTTTCAGGAAGGAAAGTAAAAAAATTCCTTGGACCTGCCCAGTACATTATGTCAGCTGTCAATGACACCAAATACAACTCTGCAGTGTTCCTTCTCACCGGGATACCTGGGCAGGAAGACGTCCATCTTTGGATCTCTATCCCCTTCTGCTTAATGTATGTTATTTCGATAGTAGGAAATTCAGTCATTCTCTTCATTATAAAAATAGATTCAAGGCTTCATGAGCCCATGTACATTTTCCTTTCCATGTTGGCCGTCACAGACCTTGGAATATCGATATCTACCATGCCGACGATACTGGGCATATACTTGTTTAACTCTAGGGAGATCAGCTTCGAAGCCTGTTTTGCCCAGCTGTTCTTCATACACTCGCTTCAATTCATTGAATCCTCGGTGCTCTTGTTGATGGCCTTTGACCGCTTCATCGCGATCTGTAACCCACTGAGATATGCTTCCATCTTAACGCTGCCGAGAATAGCCAATATAGGACTGGTGTTTGTGCTAAGAGGTGTGGCTGTAATATTCCCACTCCCGTTTCTACTGAAACGGTTCCAATACTGTCAAGACAATGTCCTCTCCCATTCCTACTGCCTGCACCAAGAGGTCATGAAGATGGCTTGTTCAGATATCACAGTGAACAGCATCTACGGCTTGTTTATTACACTCTTAACGGTGGGGTTGGACTCGCTGTTCATATTTCTCTCTTATGTGATGATCCTCAAAACAGTGCTGAGCATTGCGTCCCAGGCGGAGTGCCTCAGGGCCCTGAACACCTGCGTCTCCCATCTCTGCGCCGTCCTGCTCTTCTACACTCCAGAAATTGGCTTGTCTGTGTTACACAGATTTGGGAAGGGCTCTTCTCCCTTGCTTCAGATTGTCCTGGGATACATCTCCCTGCTGGTCCCACCCCTGATTAATCCAATCGTGTACAGCGTGAAATGCAGACATCTGCGTGCGGGGATAATCAGGGCATTCGTCAAGTGAAGGGTCAGTTCATGAACCAGCTGCAGCGCTGCTGTCAAGGGAGACAATGAACAGAGTCCACCTATTCCATCCTGGAGCCTTACTTCCAAGACTACATGAGCTATTGATCTCCACTCTGTAGAGAGAGGTTCAGACGGGGTCTAATACCTGGAGCAATTGGAGACAGGCTGGTGAGGGAGGAAAGCGCACTAGGGGAAGGAGACCAAGACAGGCAGCAGCATTTTCAAAGTGACTGTGTTCGTTGGGAGCCAGGGGACCGGTGGGATGTTGGCCCATAAATTGCCACATTGGTGGCTGTTCTGACCTCAGAATTCCTCTTGTACAGTCAATAAAGAGAAGGGATGTGGACGTTGTTTCCCATTGCACCTGGCCTGTCACTGTCCCATCTCTGGTTAAACATTCACGGGCCATGAAAAAAGCTGCAGAGCTGTTCTGCAGTCACAGTCCTGGCCCTTCCTGAGCGCTCTGGGTGCTGTGTGATCCATGAGGGCTGCACCAGCTGTGTTCAGGGCTTTTCATGAGGCACAGTCACGCATCCTTCCCCTACATCCTCAGGCAGGTGCTAGTGACTGAGTCACGTCAGAGACATGATTAACACAGGAACCCTAGGAGAGGACATTCAGGCAGCCCACCCCCTCCACGTCGGTTGATGGCTCTGCATTCAGCACACCTACGGAGTGCACCCCCATCTAGCCGTAATGCCCCGGATGTGGAGCACAGCTGTGTCTGTGAAGGAGAGTCTGACACACAGGAGTCCTGGCAAGAGACTCTGGCCCATATTCCCACCCTGTCCCCTCCGTTGGTGCTGCCCCAGCAATGCAAAGGGGTGAAAACGGGCCTCAGCTCCCCAACAGAGGCCCGGCTAGCTCCTATCCCAGCCCAGCCCATTCAGTGTAGGATGGTCCCCCTTTCTAAAGGGAAAAGCGGAACACAGGCAGGAGCCCCATCCCCTCTGTAAGCACACTCTTCCCCTTCACCTTCCCCCCAAATCCCGTCCACTAGACAGGCCGGAAGCCAGAGCCAATCCATGGTAAGAGCCTCCCAGGGAGAAAGGGTCACGATGGGGAACCCCGGACGCTCCAGCTGCCCTGGGTGGGTGGCAGGGCCTCGTAGCGAGGGGAGCTAAGGCCCTTCTCATTCCCCTACCCACCGAGAAGAGGCTCACGCCACCCATGAGCTTCAGGTATGCGCAGAGCGGCACTGCACGGAATTCAGACTTGGCCGGAGTGATCTGTGCTCCTGGAAGCCGTTACCAACGGGTGGAGGCCAGCCCAGCGCCCAGGCTGCTCTAAACTCCAATGAGGCAGATAGAGAATCAAACCACTTTAACTGGCCCCTTGACATCCCCGTTCTCTGCAGCGCATGGAGGAGCTCTGCTGGGACAGCAGAGAATACAGCCATGCCTGTCAAAACTGAAAATTGAGATTCCCAAGCAGTGTCTCGATTCCAGATATTGGGGGTTTAAGAAAGACGGGAAATAGTGCAAGACTCCTGATGAAATCCCAGGAACTGGTGCAGCTGGCAGGATCTCAAGTGGAGCACCCACAAACGAAGGCACTGAGGGTTAGTTAATGGTCACACAGTCCATCTGTTGCAGAGACACTTGGCTGCAGAGCCGCGTTCTGTAAGGAACAGAGTTACGCCACAGACAGCCGGACATAGCAGTGACGGGCTCACAGAGCCGCTGGGTTCCTGAGGCACAGCTCAGAGGGTCTCCTCCCCTAGTCAGGCATGAGATATGCACACACCAGGTAAGCAAGGCCATGCACATTCTTAATAGACATGGGAGTGACCCAAGCCAAGCTCCACATGCCTGCTGCTAGCTCTCTATTGGACCCACACAACTCCTCCCCCAGTCTAGGTACCCCCAAAGTTGGTGATGTTGGAAATTTCGATGCAGGGTGTCAGGTCTATCTCCAGCACTAGAGCGGCTCTCACTGCTCATGGAGTGGGTGTGGGGGTCAGGATCAAACTGAAGGGCAGCCCAGCAGGGCTCTGTTCTGCCAGGCAACTCTCTCCAGACTCTTCAATCTGTCCTTTAATCAGCTTCTCTTCCCAACGATTGGAAGATAGCTAATGTAACACCAATATTTATAAAGGGCTCTAGAGGTGATCCTGGCAATTACAGACTGGTAAGTCTAACGTCAGTACCGGGCAGATTAGTTGAAACAATAGTAAAGAATGAAATTGTCAGACACATAGAAGAACATAACTTGTTGGGGAAAAGTCAACATGGTTTCTGTAAAGGAAAATCATGTCTTACTAATTTATTAGAGTTCTTTGAAGAGGTCAACAAACATGTAGAGAAGGGGGATCCAGTGGACATAGTGTACTTAGATTTCCAGAAAGCCTTTGACAAGGTCCTTCACCAAAGGCTCTTACATGAATTAAGTTGTTATGGGATAAGAGGGAAGATCCTTTCATGGATTGAGAACTGGTTAAAAGACAGGGAACAAAGGGTAGGAATAAATGGTAAATTTTCAGAATGGAGAGGAGTAACTAGTGGTGTTCCCCAAGGGTCAGTCCCAGGACCAATCCTATTCATAAATGATCTGGAGAAAGGGGTAAACAGTGAGGTGGCAAAGTTTGCAGATGATACTAAACTGTTCAAGATAGTTAAGAGCAAAGCAGACTGTGAAGAACTTCAAAAAGATCTCACAAAACTAAGTGATTGTGGAACCAAATGGCAAATGAAATTTAATGTGGATAAATGTAAAGTAATGCACATTGGAAAAAATAACCCCAACTATACATACAATATGATGGGGGCTAATTCAGCTACAACTAAGCAGGAAAGAGATCTTGGAGTCATCGTGGATAGTTCTCTGAAGGCGTCCACGCAGTGTGCAGCAGCAGTCAAAAAAGCAAACAGGATGTTAGGAATCATTCAAAAAGGGATAGAGAATAAGACAGAGAATATCTTATTGCCCTTATATAAATCCACGGTACGCCCACATCTTGAATACTGTGTACAGATGTGGTCTCCTCATCTCAAAAAAGATATACTGGCATTAGAAAAGGTTCAGAGAAGGGCAACTAAAATGATTAGGGGTTTGGAACGGGTCCCATATGAGGAGAGATTAAAGAGGCTTGGAAAAGAGGATACTAAGTGGGGATATAATAGAGGTATATAAAATCATGAGTGGTGTGGAGAAAGTGAATAAGGAAAAGTTATTTACTTGTTCCCATAATATAAGAACTACAGGCCACCAAATGAAATTAATAGGCAGCAAGTTTAAAACAAATAAAAAGAAGTTCTTCTTCACACAACGTACAGTCAACCTGTGGAACTCCTTGCCTGAGGAGGTTGTGAAGGCTAGGACTATAACAGGGTTTAAAAGAGAACTAGATAAATTCATGGAGGTTAAGTCCATTAATGGCAATTAGCCAGGATAGGTAAGGAATGGTGTCCCTAGCCTCTGTTTGTCTGAGGGTGGAGATGGATGGCAGGAGAGAGATCACTTTTTATTATTTATGTTCTCTCTGAAAGCACGTCCTGATTCCCCCTCTTACTGCCGAGCTGCAGGAGGGGCCCAGAACTCCCTCGTCAAAGGGGGCTGTGCTAATGACAGGCCTCATCACCAAGGGGTGTTAGGAGGAGTTCAGGTTCTCCATCCTGTGCCCCAAATCACCCTTATGAGGCACACAGAGCTGAAATCTCTGTAAGTTATCAGTACAACACCCCGTGCGGCAGGGCAGTACTACTAACACCACTGGGCAGATCCCAAGATCAGAAGACACCACTGTGATCACCTAGTCTGACCCCCTGCCTGTATAGCACAGGCCAGAGATCTGCCCCAAAATAAGTCCTAGTCCTTTTCTGCAGAACTGTCGCTTACCCAGTGGGTCCCCAGCCTGTAGCGGTGCATGGGATTCTTCCGTCCTAAGTGCAGGACTCTGCACTTCTCCTTGTTGAACCTCATCAGATTTATTTTGGCCCAATCCTCCAATTTGTCTAGGTCACTCTGGACTCTATCCCTACCCTTCAGTGTATCTACCTCTCCCCACAGCTTGGTATCATCCCCAAGCTTGCTGAGGGTGCAGTCCATCCCAATGAGGGATAGATAGGCAAGAGCATTTGTTTACAGAGCTGACATTTTGGATCCCCAAGAGAAATTGGAGGCTTTTCATCTTCCTCTTCTTTGGAACATAAATTAAGGTTGCACTGACTGAGTTTATGGATTCACTGTGTATATGGAAAGGTAGAAACCTCCTGCCCAGTCTATGGCTAAGGTATGGTGCACATCAGATCCTCTAACCAGCCTTCCCATCTCCCTTGTAAAACAAGGTACATCCCCATCCACCTTGTAAAACATGCCTTCACCACATCCTGCGGGCTGTGGCTACTGTGAGAAACCCGGGTAGCACATCTCTGATGAACCTGTGCTAGCAGGGAGCTGGAGAGGATTCTACAGCAGTTGTTGAGGCCCAGAGATGGTGGGTGGGACTAGCTACCAGTGGATCACAGAGATCTGTGCATAACTTTGGGGATCCCTGGGTCCCCCTTTCCATTCTTCGGGGAGAAGGGAAGGGAACCCCCCTTCTGGAATGATCTAAGAGAAATTTCCTTGTATGGAGCCCTGTGGAATCTCCCTTCCCTTTTGGTACCCAGAGTGGAGAGCTCAGTAGTTTGAGGATTGGCCTGTTAAACCCAGGGTTGTGAGTTCAGCCCTTGAGGGGGCCACTTAGGGATCTAGGGCAAAATCAGTACTTGGTCCTGCTAGTGAAGGCAGGGGCTGGACTCGATGACCTTTCAAGGTCCCTTCCAGTTCTAGGAGATAGAATATCTCCGTTTATTTAATTTAATGAAGAAAAGAGGCTGCCGAGAAAAATATGGTCCTATATTATTATTATTTTTATTACTATAGTTATTATTCTATTATTCTATTTTATTTTATTTCAGCAAGATCAAAGCTGTGACATCATGACCGTTAGCACTCGGCCACCCTCGAGGTAGCCATGTGACTAATCAGAACCACACGAACATTGATGACAAGCCGGGATTCCAGGAACAGAGCCTGCAGCAGTGCTTGTGCTGCGGTCCACTTGGGTAGAATCAACACACATCCCCTGTTAATTGGCCTTCTGAAGTTTGCCTTGGCTGTCACAGTGTTAAAGCTGGCGCACACAAAGCCAAGCAGATGAGGTTCCCTGATGGCCAAGTGGCCCCCAAGGGAATGTGCGAACATGCTTCATAAAGACACCTGCCTCCCTGTTTGAACAGATACTGCCTGATGCCTGTGCAAGCTATCCGATGGCTCCTTGTCCTTTACGGTGAAGACGTGTGGTGTCAGTGGCTCCCCTTCTAGCAGGAATTGGGTACGTTGGCAGGTTTCACTTTAAAATGCAATGTGAAGGGGAAAAGCTGCAAGCTGTTTCATTTGCAGAGTTTCTGTGCAGCAGCAGAGGACTCAGCTGGGCTTTCTGAGTGACTCAGTGATGGAGTTGGAAGCAGGGCTGGCTCTAGGCACCAACAAACCAAGCACGTGCTTGGGGCGGCACATTTTCAGGAGTGGCATTCTGGCCATCTTTTTTTTTTTTTCTTTGGGCGGCAAAAGCCTAGAGCCAGCCCTGGCGGCAGCAGCGCGTCGTGTGCGGGGGGCGCCCTGGAGCTGCTGCGGTTCGTGCCATGGGGGAGCAGCGCCCGCACCTTATGGCTGGGCTGGGCAGGCTCCGAGGGGGGGACACTCGGGCTGGGAGCCGCCCCACAGGGCACATGGAGCCACTTGCAGGTGCCGCAGGACGGCTGCCCCCCAGCGCCGCAGCCAGGGCTGGGCGAAGCGGCCAGAGCCACCCAGGGACTGCGGCAGGGCGGCCAGAAGCAGCAGCAGCAGGAGCGGGGCGATAGAGGGTGGGGCGCTGCCATGCGGGGCCCGTGTCCCGCTCTCTGGGGCTCTGCTCACTCTGGGGCTACCTTGCCCCGGCTCCTCAGGCTCCTACCGGGATGGTCCCCAGGCTCTGCCCTCCCGGATCCTGGCCAGTCCTGGAAGTGGGAGCCCTGGCTGGAGGGACCCTGGGCTAAGGCGCGGACCATGAGCCTCGCTGCTTACCCCGACCCTGCCAGCGCCGGACTGGCTGGAGGTGAGGGGGGAGCAGGCGGAGTCAGCACTGGTGGGGGGGAGCCCAGAGCTGGGGTGGCAGGAGGTACAGGGGAGGAGAGAGAGCCCAGGGCTGGGGTTGCAGGGGGTGTGAGTGTGGGAGGGCACTGGTGGGGGTGGGGGTGAGAGCCCAGAGCTGGGGTGGGGGGCAGCCAAATTTTTTTTTGCTTGAGGCGGCAAAAAACCTAGAGCCGGCCCTGGTCGGAGGGCAGGCAGCACTAGGTAGCTTGAGAAACACTTCCCTACATCTGCCCAGGGTCCATGCTGGGTTATTCAGGCTACACAGAAATCTGAGCTTCAAAGCAAGCTCGGAGTGTTAAAACCCCAATGCCCCAAGTCAGGATTTCTCAAGGGCTCCCATTTCTACAAGTGCCATGTGCTCTGGGCCCGATCCTGCCAGAGGCTGTGTGAGAGGAGACCCCATGGAATATCAGTGACTACTTCCCAAATCGCCTCAGTTTTATTTGCTTCTGGAAATTTAATCAGCAAATACATTTCAAAGGTTTTATTCTCCGCCTTGATTGTGAAGGCAGGAATTCAGAGCTGTGTTGCTCTGTGGTAACGGTCTGATAGGGCATATTTCTGTTTCCTGACTGGCTGAGGGCTCCAGAATTTCTTTCCTGTAGAGACCCCTCAGAGTTACCGGGCTACCGGCATCCCTGCCCCCTCTCTGGTCTCCGAGTTCCAGATGTCAGGCCTTGTACCCTGCCCCCCCCCCCAAAAAACTGGACACAGTACTCAATATGAGGCCTCACCAATGTCGAATAGAGGGGAATGATCACGTCCCTTGATCTGCTGGCAATGCCCCTACTATTACAGCTCAAAATGACGTTAGCCTTCTTGGCAACAAGGGCACACTGTTGACTCATATCCAGCTTCTCGTCCACTGTAACCCCTAGGTCCTTTTCTGCAGAACTACTTCCTATCCATTCGGCCCCTAGTCTGTAGCAGTGCGTGGGATTCTTCCTTCCTAAGTGCAGGACTCTGCACTTGTCCTTGTTGAACCTCATCAGGTTTCTATTGGTCCAATCCTCTAATTTGTCTAGTTCCCTCTGTATCCGATCCCTACCCTCCAGTGTATCTACCACTCCTCCCAGTTTAGTGTTATCTGCAAACTTGATGAGGGTGCAGTCCACGCCATCCTCCAGATCATTAATGAATGATTGAACTCTCTGCATTCAGTCAACATTGACCATTCAAAGCACTTCAGCTTCTCTTGGAAGGGTTTTTGAGGGTCACAGTGTATCACTGGGAGCATTTGGTAAGGGAAAGTTAACAGAGCCCAGTTCTGATTGAATGTATACATGTAAATCTGGAGTGATGACTTTCAATACGTCATTGAATAAAGAACTTGTGCCTAAGAATGTATCTCGTGTACTGCAAAGAGGCAGTAGCTTAATTTGGAGTCTCAGGAGTGGAGAAAATTAAAAAGTATATACAATGCGGCAATGAAACACATTTATAAATAGCTTCAGTACAGGACAGTGCAATAGGTAGCTTGGGAAGTCTTCCACTACATCTGCCAATGCTCCACTGTGGGTTGTCCAAGTGAGTTCGGAGTGTTAAAACCCAGATGTCCCAAGTCAGGATTTCTCAATCGGTCCCATTTCTAGAGGTGTCGTGTGCTCTGAGCCCGATCCTGTCAGGGGCTAAGCAAGAGGAGACGCCAGGGAATATCAGTGACTAGTTCAAAAATCACCTCAGGTGTATTTGCTCATGGAAATTTAATCAGCAAATGCTTTTTTAAAAGTTTTATTCTCTGGCTCAATTGTGAAGGCAGGAATTCAGAGCTGCGTTGCTTTGTGGTAACAGGTCTGATAAGGCATATTTCTATTTCCTGATTGGCTGAGGGCTCCAGCAATTCTGCACAATAGATGCGACTCCGAGTTACAGGGCTACCTGCATCTCTGCCCCTGCTCTGGTCTCTGAGTGAAACACATCAGGCCTTGTACCCTGCCCTCTCATGGGGCGGAATCCCGCCATTCTCCCACCCTCAGACTGGGCCCTGCGCTACAGCACACTGTGGTCCAACTGTGCTTATCCAGCAGGTCAGAGTGGGTTCGGCACTTGTGGTTCTTCCCTTTGAGAGGCTGTGAGCAGTGGTGAGACAAGTGACCAGCCTGCCATGAACCAAAATTCAAAATAATCTGAACAGTAGTAATAAAGCATAAAATGGGGGTATAAGAAGTTTTTCCAGCAAAAAACAGTCAGTATGTGTCTGTGACCCCAAGCTTTCCCACTCTGACAGGGGCACAGGCAGTCAGAGAGGCTTCATATTTCCCCAGCACTGTCTGTGCCTGTCAGTCTGAACAGCCTCTCAGCAACAGCTGCCCCACATCTGGGCAGGCTCCCAGAGCTGGCAATACACGCTGTGTAATGTGGCTGGAGCCCGGAAGTAGGCTATTCCCAGTTTGTTGTTCTTGTGTGGTCTCTCAACCTCCCTGAAGTGCTTATTGAGAGATGTTTTTTCTTGACCTGTTGCTTTGTTTCCTGTTTGTTTTCCAGTAGCCTATTAAACTAAGACTAAGCCATACTCATTTCACCAAATATAGCCATAATGTAAACATATCATTAGTTACATCGATATAGTTATACAGCAAACATCCCAAGAACTGGCCTTAATATGCATATTCTTTATGGCAGCTCCGCTCCATGTCTGTCCCAATACGGTTCCTGGGTGCTACGGATTTTATGAATACAGGACAGAGACAGTCAGAGAGAGAGAGCAATAGACTATTTTACTGTGCGAAATGAAGTTCCATTTCCATGAATACTCATGCATTTGACTCATGCATTCTTTGATACGATAACGAGTCTTGTGGATAAGGGAGAAGCGGTGGATGTGGTATACCTAGACTTTAGTAAGGCATTTGATACGGTCTCGCGTGATATTCTTATCGATAAACTAGGCAAATACAATTTAGATGGAGCTACTATAAGGTGGGTGCATAACTGGCTGGATAACCATACTCAGAGAGTAGTTATTAATGATTCCCAATCCTGCTGGAAAGGTATAACAAGTGGGGTTCCGCAGGGGTCTGTTTTGGGACCGGCTCTGTTCAATATCTTCATCAACGACTTAGATATTGGCATAGAAAGTATGCTTATTAAGTTTGCAGATGATACCAAACTGGGAGGGATTGCAACTGCTTTGGAGGACAGGGTCATAATTCAAAATGATATGGACAAATTGGAGAAATGGTCTGAGGTAAACAGGATGAAATTTAACAAAGACAAATGCAAAGTGCTCCACTTAGGAAGGAACAATCAGTTTCACACATACAGAATGGGAAGAAACTGTCTAGGAAGGAGTACGGCAGAAAGGGATCTAGGGGTTATAGTGGACCACAAGCTAAATATGAGTCAATAGTGTGATGCTGTTGCAAAAAAAGCAAACATGATTCTGGGATGCATTAACAGGTGTGTTGTGAGCAAGACACGAGAAGTCATTCTTCTGCTCTACTCTGCGCTGGTTAGGCCTCAAATGGAGTATTGTGTCCAGTTCTGGGCACCACATTTCAAGAAAGATGTGGAGAAATTGGAGAGGGTCCAGAGAAGAGCAACAAGAATGATTAAAGCTCTTGAGAACATGACCTATGAAGGAAGGCTGAAAGCATTGGGTTTGTTTAGTTTGGAAAAGAGAAGACTGAGAGGGGACATGATAGCAGTTTTTTGGTATCTAAAAGGGTGTCATAAGGAGGAGGGAGAAAACGTGTTCACCTTAGCCTCTGAGGATAGAACAAGAAGCAGTGGGCTTAAACTGCAATAAGGGAGGTCTAGGTTGGACATTAGGAAAAAGTTCCTAACGGTCAGGGTGGTTAAACACTGGAATAAATTGCCTAGGGAGGTTGTGGAATCTCCATCTCTGGAGATATTTAAGAGTAGGTTAGATAAATGTCTATCCGGGATGGTCTAGACAAAATTTGGTCCTGCCATGAGGACAGGGGACTGGACTCGATGACCTCTCGAGGTCCCTTCCAGTCCTAGAATCTATGAATCTATGAAATCCACTTCCTGAAAACCCGCCTCATGCCTGAATAACAGGTGCTGGAGTTACTATGTACTAGAGAGTGAGATATATATACTGATCCCAATGCCTGTTACTACTCCTGATACAGCCTTCAGACTGAAAGAAAATAACCTGAGGAGAACCAGTCAGCTATTAAGCCAGGGACAGAGCAGCTACTAGGCTTTTGTTTACTGACAAGCGACTGAATGGGGGCTGAGACGCTGCAAACTTTTCAGGTTGTGAAGAAATCCAGAAGAGAGACGTTACATTTTAAGTCCCACTCTAACCTGAGAAATCAAATCTGAGAGAAGATCAGAGGGGAAAGAATGGGTTGATATATGTGTATGAAAGTATAGATGTGTAGATGTTATGCCAAAGCTTTTCATTGTAATACAAATATTAGAAACCAAACTTTCGTGACATGCATGTATATCGAAAGCCAGCAGCAGAGTTGTTGGAATGTCTACAGGAAGGAGCAGTGGTAACATTATTGCTTTATGGCTTTTGCTTTAGAAAGTATTTCAGAAGTGCTCCACATACTGTTTGCAATGGGTTTGTGCTATTAACCATTTGTTCAGTGAACAGTTGTATGATTTCGTCATGTGGTAACTGACCAGTAGCTGTTTCTAATACTTACATTCAGGGTCAAGAACACAATCCCTCTGCAATACCTGTGCAAGACTTTCCAAAAAGTCCTGAGAGAACAGAACCGCTGGTCTGTGTTTCAGAAGAGTGGAGCTGAGGTGCAGGAAAGGGGAGTGAAATAGTAGTTGTATGTAATTTACGCCCACCACCGCTTACACGAGCATGGCTGAAGTAACTTGCACACTCAACTGGATATTAGTGTTTTCACTATTCACCCATATGTGATGCTAACCCCACATCCTCGCAACTGAAGTAACTATCTGTGTTAGCTTGTAACTTGCCAAATATATACAGATCATTGCATGGGGAGAGGATACAGGTCCTGTGAGGATGAAGAGAAGGCTGTAGGATGATTGAATTCTCTGGATTCAGTCTACATAGGCCAGGCAAAGCACTTCAGCTCCCCTTGGATGGATTTTTCGGAGTCAGAGCGTATCACCGGGAGCATTTGGTAAGGGACAGTTAACAAAGCCCTGTTCTGATTGAATTTATACATGTAAATCTGGAGTGATGCCGTTCAAGTCAATGTTATTGAATTCAGAACTTGTGCTTAAGAATGTATCTCATGTACTGCAAAGAGGCAATGACTTAATTTGGACTCTCAGGAGTGGAGAAAATAAAAAAAGATATACAATGAGGCAATGAAACATGTTTATAAATAGTTTCAGTGCAGGACAGATAAATACAATTACAATTTTCCCCATACACTTGCCATGTGTTTACACACATCTCATGACACAATGGGCCACACTCGGAAGTGGAGGGGCAGAAAGAGTGTCTGTGGGAAAGTCACAATTGTAAAATCACACAGTGCTCAAGCAGACTGCGGAACTCCCAGCCACAAGATATCAATGGGGCCAAGAGTTTAGCAGCATTCAAATTGGGACTGGATGTTTATATAGATAGCCAGAAAATCCAATGAGAATAGTGAGGATTGTTACAAAAACTCTTTCATGAATTCTAAATCTTCCTGTTTTGCACCACAAAATTTGTCTAATTAGTGGGTGCAGGTTATTTCAAAGCTCCCTATTGCAGGGCATCTTCCACTTCCTCTGAAGCATCTGGAACTGGCCACTGAATACTAGGCTAGATAGACTATGGGTCTGATCCACTCTGGCAATGCCTATTTTCCTATTTGTTGTGTAAATCCAAGACTATGTTTTTGCTGATCTTCCTTGAGCTCCTGGGAGTCTCTAGACTTGCACAGAGAGCAGAAAGAAGTGTCATTAATTATCATCTAATTTCCTGTCCTTTTTCCTTTTAGGAAGGAAAGTTCAGTATTCCTCGGACCTGCCTAGTACATTATGTCAGCTGTCAATGACACCAACTTCAACTCTGCAGTGTTCCTTCTCACTGGGATACCTGGGCAGGAAGACATCCACCTCTGGATCTCCATCCCCTTCTGCTTAATGTATGTTATATCCATAGTAGGAAATTCAGTCATTCTATTCATTATAAAAACAAATCCAAGCCTCCATGAGCCCATGTACATTTTCCTTTCCATGTTGGCCATCACAGATCTTGCCTTATCGATATCCACCATGCCGACAACCCTGGGTATATTCTTGTTTAACTCTAGAGAGATCAGCCTCGATGCCTGTCTTGCCCAGCTCTTCTTCATCCACTTGCTCAAATGCACTGAATCCTCTGTGCTCTTGTTGATGGCCTTTGACCGCTTCATCGCGATCTGTGACCCGCTGAGATATGCTTCCATCTTAACCCTGCCGAGAATAAGCAAAATGGGACTGATATTTGCACTAAGAGGAGTGGCTGCGATACTCCCACTCCCTTTTCTCCTTCAACGTTTCCGATTCTGTCGATCCAATATCCTCTCCCATTGCTACTGCATAAACCAGGACGTCATGAAGCTGGCTTGTTCAGATATCAGAGTAAACAGCATCTATGGCTTGTCTCTTTCACTCTTGACGGTGGGACTGGACTCGGTGCTCATCTTCCTCTCTTATGTGATGATCCTCAAAACAGTGCTGAGCATCACGTCCCACGTGGAGTGCCTCAGGGCCCTGAACACCTGCGTCTCCCACCTCTGCGCCATCCTGCTCTTCTACACGCCAATGACCGGCCTGTCTGTGATACACAGATTGGGGGAGGACTCTTCTCCCTTGCTTAAGATTCTCCTGGGCTATATCTACATGCTCATCCCACCCCTGATGAATCCAATTGTGTACAGCGTGAAAAGCAAACACCTTCGTGCGAGGATAATCAGGGCGTTCTGTGGTGGGTTGGATCACAGAAACCCCCTTGGGGCTGCGAACTGATGTGCCAAGACTACTTCTGCCCCTGCTTTCCCTGCCAGCTTGGGACTCCAGCACCCTGTCTTGTTGAGCCAGACACGCCAGTCTGCTCCAACACAGACCCAGGGTCTGGACCACGTGCCCCAAAGCTGCAGACTTAACTTAAAGCAGCTTAAGAGGTGTTCCTGTCTTTAACACTCAGATGCCCAACTCCCAATGGGGTCCAAACCCCAAATAAATCCGTTTTACCTTGTATAAAGCGTATACAGGGTAAACTCATAAATTGTTCGCCCTGTATAACACTGATAGAGAGATATGCACAGCTATCCCCACCCCCAAGCATTAATACATACTCTGGGTAAATTAATAAGTAAAAAGTGATTTTATTAAATACAGAAAGTAGGATTTAAATGGTTCCAAGTAGTAGCAAACAGAACAAAGTGAATTACCAAGTAAAATAAAATAAACCCCTCAAGCCTATGCCTAATATAGTAATAAAACTGAGTACAGATACAATCTCACCCTCAGAGATGATTCAATAAGTTTCTTTCACAGACTGGATGTCTTCCTAGTCTGGGCACACCAGGGATGGTGGAGAGTCTGGGGCTCCCCACAGCAGCCTGGGCTCCTGTGGTACCTCTTACCACGGCCCAGCTGGTGGCCTGGCTGGGGGGCAGAGGCTCAGGGGAAGTGGAGGAGTAGGGGGAAGGGCCTAGTGGGAAGAGTTGGGACAGAGGTTGGGGCCTCTGGGGAAAATGAGCAGGGATTGTGGCAAGACTGCACCAATGCAGGCTTCCTGCTTCTGATGTACTTAAAATATTTGCTATTACTTTTTGAGTCTTTGGCTAGCTGTTCTTCACATTCTTTTTTGGCCTTCCTAATTATTTTTGTACATTTCATTTGCAAGAGCTATATATCCTCGTTGAGTGCATATGAGCATTCAGAGTAGCAATTGTTCAAGTTGCATCCAAGATGATGATCCATTAAAGACAATGACTCATAGAGTCACAGAATTTAAGGCCCGGAGGAGCCATTAGATCATGTAGTCCAGAGGTCCAAACTGGGAGGTGGGCCACCCTGGTGGTGCAGATTGTATTTGGGTGTGTGTTTGTGAGAGAAACTTTAGGAAAAAAACCTTTCAGTACAAATTTTACCCACAGCTATGAATAACTAGCAAAGCTGATTCCTCCAGACAGCTCAGGTTCTCAGACAGCGCTGTTCATTTCACTCTAGGTAGCACTATGCACTTTGATGGATTTCTGTTAAGCTTGAATAGAATTATACAAAGTCATTGACATCTGCACAAGAATCCATTTGCAAAGCAGGGCCAGCTCTGGCTTTTTTGCCGCCCAAGGCAAAAAAGCCTCCCACCGTCCCCGGCCCCCCAGCGGGCAGCGCGGCAGGGGAGGGCGGCGAGCCCGGCCAGGGCCCCGCTCTCCCCAACTGGCCGGAGCGCCAGGGGGAAGGCGGCGAGCCCGGCCGGGGCCCCGCTCTCCCTGACCGGGGAGAACTTTTATACAAGGAAACTCTTTCTGGGGGCACCAGGAAGACTGGCATCCTCAAAGAGAGTTGGTAGTTCCAACTAAGTACCGGGTAAAGTTCTTGATCTAGCCCATGATAATCCTAGTGGCCATTCTGGGGTCAACAGGACCAAAGACTGTTTGGGGAAGTCCTTCCACTGGGAGGGAATGGGCAAGGATGTTTCTACTTATGTCCGGTCTTGTGAGTTGTGCCAAAGAGTGGGAAAAGCCCAAGACCAGGTCAAAGCCCCTCTCCAGCCACTCCCCATACTTGAGGTTCCATTTCAGCGAGTAGCTGTGGACATTTTGGGTCCTTTCCCGAAAAAGACACCGAGAGGAAAGCAGTACATACTGACTTTCATGGATTTTGCCACCCAATGGCCGGAATCAGTAGCTCTAAGCAACACCAAGGCTAAAAGTGTGTGCCAGGCATTAACAGACATTTTTGCCAGGGTATGTTGGCCCTTCATCATCCTTACGGATTCGGGAACTAAATTTCCTCGCAGGGACCATGAAAAGCCTGAGGAAAGTTCATGGGGTGAACCACTCGGTTGCCACCCCTTACCACCATCAAACAAATGGTCTGGTGGAGATGTTAATGGAACTTTGGGGGCCATGATACGTAAATTCGTAAATGAGCACTGCAATGATTGGGACTTAGTGTTGCAGCAGTTGTTCTTTGCCTACAGGGCTGTACCACATCCCAGTTTAGGGTTGTCACCATTTGATCTTCTGTATGGACGCGAGGTTAAGGGGCCATTACAGTTGGTGAAGCCGCAATGGGAGGGGTTTGTGCCTTCTCCAGGAACTAACATTCTAGACTTTGTAAGCAACCTACAAAACACCCTCTGAGACTCTTTAGCCCTAGCTAAAGAAAACCTAAAAAAATGCTCAGGAAGAGCAAAAGTCCTGGTATGATAAACATGCTGTGACTCGCCCAGACAACTATCCAATACCACGCACAGAGGAGCCATTGGAGAAACTGGGATGTGCCCAGTTCATCTCTACTTTAGACTTAACCAAGGGGTTATGGCAAGTACCGCTAGATGAATCTGCCAAGGAAAGGTCAGCCTTCATCACCCATGAAGGGCTGTATTGATTTAATGTTCTCCCTTTTGGGCTGCGAAATGCACCCGCCACCTTCCAGAAACTTGTAGATAGTCTCCTAGCGGGATTGGGAGAATCTGAAGTCACCTATCTTGATGATGTGGCCATATTTTCTGATTCGAGTGCATAAGGGAGGCAGGACTAACTGTTAAGGCTAAAATGTGTCAAATAGGCCTAAACAGAGTGACTTATCATGGACACCAGTTGGGTCAAGGAACTATCAACCCCACTACAGGCCAAAGTGAATGCTATCCAAAAATGGCCTGTCCCAAAGTCAAAGAAACAGGTCCAATCCTTCTTAGGCTTGGCCGGATATTACAGGCGATTTGTACTGCACTAAAGCCAAATCGCCACCCCACTGACAGACATGAACAAAAAGAAACAGCCAAATGCAGTTCAGTGGACTGAAGAGTGTCAGAAGGCCTTTAACCAGCTTAAAGCAACATTCATGTCTGACCCTGTCCTAAGGGCTCCAGACATTGAAAAACTGTTCCTAGTAACCACAGATGCATCCGAGCATGGTGTGGGAGCAGTTTTAATGCAGGAAGGACAGGATCAAGAATACCATCCTCTCGTGTTTCTAAGCAAAAAACTGTCTGAGAGGGAAAGCCACTGATTAATCACCGAAAAGGAATGTTACGCCATTGTGTATGCTCTGGAAATGCTACGCCCATAAGTTTGGGGATGGCATTTCCACCTACAAACCGACCATGCTGCGCTGAAGTGCCTTCATACCATCAAGAAAAAAAACAAAAAACTTCTTCGGTGGAGTTTAGCTCTCCAAGATTTTGATTTTGAAATACAACACATTTCAGGAGCTTCTAACAAAGTGGCTGATGCACTCTCCCATGAAAGTTTCCCAGAATGAACTGATTAAAATTGTCATTGAAATGTGGGACATATTGTTACTTTTTATATAATCAGTAGTATAACTAAAGGTGCATGTGTCTTATTAACTCTGTTTTCTCCTAGAGCTCCAGGAAGAAACCACAGCCAGTGTGGAACAAGCTGTCCAGCACCGTCTGTGATTTGGGATGTGTGTCATAAATATAAAGGGAAGGGTAACAACCTTTATGTATACAGGAATATAAATCCCTCTTGGCCAGAGGTACAGAATCACTTACCTATAAGGGGTTAATCAGTTCAATTAACCTAGTTGACACCTGACCAGAAGGACCAATGAAAAGAGGATACTTTCAAATCTGGGGTGGGAAGGAGGTTTTGTTTGTGCTCTCTTTGTTTGTTCCCTCTCAGACAGAGAGAGACCAAGCAGGTAAACCATCTCTTGAAAAGATACCTTGAAATGATACATCTAAAATTACAGAAATTGTAAGTAAAGGCAAGGAAATGCATTAGGTTATCTTTTGTTTTAGCCTGTAAATATTCCCTATGCTAAGAGGGAGTTTAATTCCTGTTTTTTGCAACTTTGAAACTATGCCTAGAGGTGAATTCTCTGTGTTTAAAATCTTTTTATTTACCCTGTAAAGTTACCTTCCATCCTGATTTTACAGAGGTGCTTCTTTTGCTTTTTTCTTTATAAAAAAGTTCTTCTTTTAAGAACCTGATTGATTTTAGTGTCCTAAAAATAAAAGGTCTGGTCTGTACTTTTATTAAAGGCAATTGGTTGCTATATTATTCTCAAGCCTCCCCAGGAAAGGGGGTGAAGGGCTTGGGGAATATTTTGGGGAAATAGGACCTCCAAGTGGTCCTTTTGTCTATATCACTTGGTGGTGGCAGCAATACCATCCAAGGACAAGGAAAGGAGCTGTGCCTTGGGGAAGTTTTTAACCTAAGCTGGTAGAAATAAGCTTAGGGGGCTTTTGTGCAGATCCCCACATCTGTACCCCAGACTTCAGAGTGGGGTGGGAACTCTGACAAGAGGTTCCTAGAGCAGTTGGGGAGGCACAGAGATTGTGGATAGGCCTAGCTAGCAGTGGATCACTGTGATCTGTGCATAACTTTGGGAATCCCTGGATCCTGGGTCCCTTTTCATTCCTCAGGGAGCAGGGAAGGGACCTTTCCTATAGGAATGATCTGAGGGATATTTCCATGTAGGGAGCCTTGTGGAATCTCCCTTCCCTGGCCTGCACCCTGGTTTGCAATGTAGGAAAGGGGGCTGCTGGGGCCAAACTGGTCCTATATTCTTATTCTTATTATTTTATTATTTCATTATAATTTATTTTATTTCATTTCAGCAAGAGCACAGTTGTGATACCATCATTGTTACCACTCAGCCACCCCCAAGGTATCCATGTGACAACTCAGAACTATACAAACAGTGATGAAAAGCCTGTATTCCAGGAATAGATTCTCTAGAAGGGCTGGCGCTGCAGTCCCGTTGGGTAGCATCACCTCACATCCCCTGTGATTTGGCCTCCTGCAGTTTGCCATTGGCCATAACGAGGGTTAGGGCTGGTGCACGCGAACTCATGCAACTGAGTTTCCCTGATGGCCAAGTGGCCCCCAAGGGAATGTGCAGGCATGCTTCATAAAGACAGCTGCCCACTTATCTGAACAGATACTGCCTGCTGCCTGTGCAACATCCTCCATTACTCCTTGTCCTTTAGGGTGAAGACCTCTGGTGTCAGTGACTCCCCTTCTAGCAGGAATTGGGTACATTGGAAGGTTTCAGTATCTTTAAAATGCGAAGTGAAGGGGAAAGGCTGCAAGCTGTTTCCATTTGTGGATGTTCTGTGCAGTAGCAGAGGATTCAGCTGGTCTGTCGGAGTGTCTCAGTAACAGGGGCTGGAGGGCAGGCAGCACTAGGTAGTTTGGGAACCCCTCCCCTACATCTGCCCATGGTCCTCGGTGAGTTGTTCAAGCTACACAGAAATCTGGGATTCAAAATGAGCTCGGAGTGTTAAAACCCCAAAGCCCTGAGTCAGGATTTCTCAAGGGGTCCCATTTCTAGAGGTGCCGTGTGCTCTAGTGCCGATCCTGCCGGGGCTGAGCGAGAGGAGACCGGACAGAATATAAGTGACTAGTTCCCAAATCACCTCAGGTTTATTTGCTCCTCGAAATTTAATCATCAAATGCATTTTCAAACGTTTTATTCTCCAGGTTAATTGTGAATGCAGGAATTCAGAGCTGATTTGCTGTGCGGTAAATGGTCCGATGGGGCATATTTCTATTTCCTGACTGGATGAGAGCTCTAGAATATCCGTCCTGAAGATATCCCTTAGACTTCCCAGGCTACCAGCATCATTTCTCCCTCTCTGATTTCCAAGTTCCACATGTAAAGGCTTCATACCCTGCCCTCTCATGGGATGGCATCCCATGCTGCTCCCACCCTCAGACAGGCCCCAGGGGTACAGCACACTGTGGCTCGACTGTGCTTACCCTGCAGGTCCGGGTGGGTTCGGCACCTGTGGTTCTTCCCTTTGGGAGGATGTGAGTAGTGGTGAGACGAGTGACCAGCCAGCCTTCTTGAACCAAAGTTCTGTTTAATGTCAACTGTAGGAATAAAGCGTAACATGGGAGAATGAGAGGGTTTTCAAAAATCAGTCTGAACACATTTGACTCCAAACTCTACCACTCTAACGGGGACCCAGACAGGCCGTGGGCCTTCCAACTTCCCCAGCGGTTTCTGTGCCTGTCAGTCTGAAAAGTTGCTCAGCAACAGCTGCCCCACCTCTCTACAGACTCCCAGAAGTGGCAAAACAAGCTGGGTAACATGGCTAGAGCCTGGAAATAGGCTCTTCCTAGATTGTAGCTACAGTATTGTCTCTCATCCTCCCTGAAGTTCTGACTGAGAGATGTTTTTTCTTCAGCTGTCACTTCCCATCCTGTTTGTTTTCCAGCAGCATGATATTAAATTAAGAAGAGCCATACTGGTTTCACCCAATGTAGCCATAACAGAACCATCCCAGTAGTTAACCCAAGATAGCTATAAGCAAACATCCCAAGAACTCGGTTTAACCTACATATTTCTTATGGTATCTCAGCTCCATATCTGTCCCAATACCGTTTTAGGGAGCTACGTATTTTAGGAATACAGGACAGAGACAGTGAGAGAATGAGAGAGAGAGAGCAATAGACTACTTTCCTGTATTTCCATAAATACTCATGCATTTGACTTTGAAATCCACTTCCTGCAAACCTCTTTGTGCCTGAATAACAGGTGCCGAGGGTACTACGTACCAGAGACTGACAGCTCAGGGAATAAATATTTTATATACTGATCCCGATGCCTGTTACCACTCCGGATACTGGCTGCAGACTGACAGAACAGAACCTGAGGAGAACCAGTCAGCTAATAACCCAGGGACAGAGGGGCTACAATACCTTGCCGACAAGAGACTGAATGAGGGCTGAGACATGCAATCTTTTCAGGTTCTGAAGAAATCCAGATGACAGACGCTGCATTTTAAGTCCCACTCTAACCTGAGAGATCATCTCTGAAAGCAGATCAGATGGGAAATAAATGGTGGACATGTGTTTACTAAAATACAGATATGTAAATGTTATGAGAAAACTTTTCATTGTAATACAAATATCAGAAACCAAACTTCCATGACATGCCTGTATATCAAGAGCCAGAAGGAGAGTTGTTGGAATACTTACAGGAAAAGACAGTGGTAACTCTACTGCTTAATGGCTTTTGCTTTAGAAAGTATTATAGAAGTTCTCCACATACTGTTTGCAATGGCTTTGTGCTATTAACCCTTTGTTCAGTGGAGACTTGTATGATTCCGCCCCCTGGTAACTGAGCAGTAGCTGTTTCTAACACTTACATTCAGGGTCAAGAACACAATCCCTGTGCAATAAATGTGCAAGACTTTCCAAAAAGTCATGAGAGACCAGAACCACTGGTCTATGTTTCAGGAGAGTAGAGCTGAGGTGCAGGAAAGGAGAGTGTAATAGTGGTTGTATATAATTTGCACCCACTACCACTTACATGAGCAGGGCTGAAGTAACTTGCACACTCAAGTCACTTACTTACAGATAATAGTGCAAATCTAATGTTTTCACTATTCATCCATATGTGTCGTTATCCCCATATCCGCCCAATTGAAGTAACTGTCTGTGTTAGCTTGTAACTTGCCAAATATCTACAGACCATTGCATGGGGAGAGGATGCAGGTCCTGTGAGGATGAAGAGAAGGCCGTAGGATGATTGAACTCTCTGGATTCAGTCAACATAGGCCAGGCAAAGCACTTCAGCTTCCCTTGGATGGATTTTTGGGAGTCAGAGCGTATCACCAGGAGCATTTGGTAAGGGACAGTTAACAGCCCTGTTCTGGTTGAATTTATACGTATAAATCTGGGGTGATGACATTCAAGGCAATGTTATTGAATTCAGAACTTGTGCCTAAGATTGTATCTCATGTACTGCAAAGAGGCAGTGGCTTAATTTGCACTCTCAGGAGTAGAGAAATTTAAAAAGTATATACAATGAGACAATGGAACACGTTTATAAATAGCTTCAGTGCAGGACAGATAAATACAATTAAAGTTTTTTCCATGCACTTGCCATGTGTTTACGCACATCTCATAATACAATGGACCACACTCAGAAGTGTAGGGGCAGAAAGAGTGTCTGTGGGAAAGTCACAATTGTAAAATCACACAGCACTGAAATAGACTGTGGAACTCCCAGCCACGAGATATCAATGGGACCAGGAGTTTAGCAGCATTCAAAGTGGGACTGGATGTTTATATAGCTAGCCAGAAAATCCAATGAGAATAGTGAGGATTGTTACAAAAACTCTTTCATGAATTCTAAATCTTCCTGTTTTGCACCACAAAATTTGTCTAATTAGTGGGTGCAGGTTATTTCTAAGCTCCCTATTGCAGGGTGTTTTCCACTTCCTCTGAAGCATCTGGAACCGGTCACTGGATACTAGGCTAGATAGACTATGGGTCTGATCCACTCTGGCAATGCCTATCTTCCTATTTGTTGTGTAAATCCAAGACTGTGTTTTGGCTGATCTTCCTTGAGCTCCTGGGAGTCTTTAGACTTGCACTGAGAGCAGAAAGGTATCTCATTAAATATCATCCAGTCTCCTGTTCTTTTTCCTTTTAGGAAGGAAAGTTCAGAACTCCTTGGACCTGCCCAGTACATTATGTCAGCTGTCAATGACACCAACTTCAACTCTGCAGTGTTCCTTCTCACCGGGATACCTGGGCAGGAAAAGGTCCATCTCTGGATCTCTATCCCCTTCTGCTTAGTGTATGTTATATCCATAGTAGGAAATTCAGTCATTGTGTTTATTATAAAAACAGATCCAAGACTCCATGAGCCCATGTACATTTTCCTTTCCATGTTGGCCGTCACAGACCTTGGCTTATTGATATCCACTATGCCGACGACACTGGATATATTCTTGTTTAACTCTAGAGAGATCAGCCTCGATGCCTGTTTTGCCCAACTGTTCTTCATCCACTCGTTTGAATGCATTGAATCCTCTGTGCTCTTGTTGATGGCCTTTGACTGCTTCATCACGATCCGTGACCCGCTGAGATATGCTTCCATCTTAACCCTGCCAAGAATAGGCAAGATGGGACTGGTGTGTGTGCTAAGAGGGGTGGCTGTTATGCTCCCACTCCCTATTCTCCTTCAATGGTTCCAATATTGTCGATCCAATGTCCTCTCCCATTGCTACTGCATAAACCAGGACGTCATGAAGATGGCTTGTTCAGATATCAGAGTAAACAGCATCTATGGCTTGTCTGTTGCTCTCTTGATGGAGGGGTTGGACTTGCTGCTCATCTTTCTCTCTTATGTGATGATCCTCAAAACAGTGCTGAGTATCACATACCAGGTGGAGTGCCTCAGGGCCCTGAACACCTGCGTCTCCCACCTCTGCACTGTCCTGCTCTTCTACACACCAATAACTGGCCTGTCTCTGTTACACAGACTGGGGGATGGCTTTTCTGTCTTGCTTCAGATTCTCCTGGGCTACATTTCCCTACTTGTCCCTCCCCGATGAATCCCCTTGTGTACAGCGTGAAAAGCAAACACCTTCATGCGAGGATAATCAGGGTGTTCGTCAAGTGAAGGGTCAGTTCATCATCCCGCTCCAGCATTGATGACATGGAAGATGAAAAATACCGGCCGTCTATTTCATCCTGGACCCTTAAATCCGAGACAACATGCACTACTGATCTCCACTATGTAGAGACATGTTCAAAAGGGGTCTAAGGCTTGGAGCAATTGTAGAGTGACTGGTGAGGGAGGACAGTGCACGGGGGGAAGAAGACCAAGGCAGGCAGCAGCATTTACAAAGTGAATTTGTTCGTTGAGAGTCAGGTGCCTGGTTGGATGTTGGCTCATAAAGAACCGTATCGGTGCCTGCATCAACCTCAGAATTCCTGTTGATACAGTCAGTAAAGAAAAGGGAGGTGGATGTTGTTTCCCATTGCCCTGGCCTGTCACTGTCCCGTCTGTGGTTAAACATTCACGGGCCATGAAAAAAAGTGCAGAGCTGTTGTGCTGTCACAGTCCTGGCCCTTTCTGAGCGCTCTGTGTGCTGCATAATGCATGGGGTCTGCATCAACTGTGGACAGGGGCTATTCAAGGGGCACAGACACCCACCCTTCCCCTACGCCCTCAGCCAAGTGCTTGTGACTGAGTCATGTCAGACACATGATTAATGCAGGAACCTCAGGAGAAGCCAATCAGGCAACCTCCTTACCCCTTTTCATGGCTCTGCACAGAGCACATCTCTGAGCCCACTCCCCACCATGGCAGAGCAGAGCGGCGTGTGTGAGTGAGGGTCTGACACACAGAAGTCCTGGCAAGCGACTCAGGCCCAGGTTCACTCCTCCTCCCCGCCATTTGTGCTGACCCAACAATGAAAAGGGATGGAAACAGGCCTCATCTCCCCCACAGAGGCACAGCTAGCTCCTATCCCAGCCCAGCCCATTCACTGTAGGGTGACCACCTTTTCAAAATCAAAAGAGGGACAGAGGCAGGACCCACACCCCATCTGTGATGCTGCCTCTGCCCCTCTTCTTCCCCCGTGAGGCTCCACTCTCTGCTCCTCCTCTTCCCCCAAGGCTCCACCCCCTCTCCAGGGCAGAAGCTAAAGCTGGGTCATTGTAAAAAGTTCCCGCTGAGCTAGAGCCACTGTGGGGAGCACCATATCCTCCAGCTGCCCTGGACAGAGGGTGTGGGGCCCAAGAGAGGCCGCCAGCCTGTGTCCCTGCCTCCCAGGATGCACCCCAGGGAAGGAGGAGAGTCTGGGGCTCCCCACAGCAGCCTGGGCTCCAGGGGTAGCTCTTTCCATGGCCCGGCTGGTGCCCAGGCTGGGGGGGGGGGGTAGTGGAGCCTCAGGGGAAGTGGAGGATTAGGGGGAAAGGCCTAGTGGGAAGAGATGGGGTAGGGGGCACAGGATGGGGGGCGGAAAAGCAGCAGGGGTTGCGGCAAGCCTGAGCCAATGCTCACCCCAAAAAGGAGTTTGGTGAGGGGCTGAGTAAAGGAGGAGGATGGGGCCATGGGGTAGGAGACCTTGTGTTTTAGAGAAGGCTGAGTTAATGCAAACCCATACAGGGGGCTTTTGTTTTATGTACTCCAGGCTGAGAGTAAGTCATTGCAAGGACCTTAGAGGGAAGGGCAGGGTGTTTTCAGGGCTACCTCAGGCCACAAACGGGCACCCTGGGGTGGTCCCCATCCGCAGGGACTTAGCCAGAACTCTTGAAAGCTGTTACCACTGGGCGGAGTTTAGCTAAGCCCCTAGGCTACTCTTAACCCCACTGAGGCAGGGGGAGAACAGGCCAACGAATCAAACCACTATAGCTGGCTCTTTGCCATCCCTGCTCTCTACTGCGAAGGTGGGAGCTCTGCTGGTGTAGCAGAGAATGCAGCCGTACTTCTCACCACTATGATGGCTGGAAGCCTGGCCATGAGGTCTGGGCACTGCTCTGTGACTGAAGAGAGCTGGGTTTTAGCCCTTTGCCATGTGTGACCATGGACAAGCCATTGGCTGTCTCTGAGCCTCTGCACAGGTGGATAATAGCCCTGCCCTGCCTCACAGTGTTGACAAGAGGATAAATACATACAATGTGCTCAGATGCTCTAAGACACTGAGATCGGGGCTATGTGAGGGGTTAAAAAGGGCAACACCTCTGACATTTGTTTATGAAAGGTTTCTTACCACAGCCCCTGTGACAGCTGCTTCTGGAAAACCCCATGACTCCAGCACTTTGGTGTCTGCAGCAGATGTTGGAGTGCTTGGAGGTGACAGTGAAGGGTAAGAATTGGATTTCTGAGAGGAGTTTTAGACCCTTACAGAGTCGCTCAGCACAGCCACTAGACCCATGTTTGAGATCCATTGAGGCAGAATGGGTCTAACTGCCAAACAAAGGGAATAACAGACACAGGGGCCTTATCTTAGACATCTGGCTGGGAGAAAGCAGTCTGGCAAAGGTCAGCTTCACACCTTGACCCTTTAACATGGACACGGCTGAGCACTATGGTGACTGGGTCCAGGATCACACAGGTTTCAGCTAAGTCTGATTCCAAAAGAAAGGGGCAAATAGATGGGAAGGTGCTCTCAGATACGCAGGGAATCTAGGCTTGGTCCCAAGAGCTGCTTAGCTTCCCAAAAGAATGTAGGTTGGGCCAGTTCTGTTTCTCTGTCTCCACAGTGAATCCTGTATAACTTAGTTTGTAGTGATACGTGAGATAGAGAAGTATAGATATGTGACAGCTGCCTGTTACTTTAAAAGAATTTTCCCTAATGCTTTGTGCTGTTTGCCAATAAAACTACTAGATTTTAGGAGGCTCGGTGTGACTGTCTAGCCCTGGTCACAAGCACCCGAAGGGAAGAGAGTGAGGTGTCCATCTGGACTTTCTTGGTGATAATCATTTAGAATAGATGAGGTGTTGTTCTCAGGTCAAAGAGTGGGACAATTGTGAGATTCCCCCCAAGACAGGAAAGGACTGGGTTTAGAGCGTAAAGAGACCATATATCCTGGCATAACCATGACAATCCTGATTCTTCTTGGCCAGCATATATAATTGTTTAGTGCCTATCAGCATACAAATTAGTGACGTCTTCAAGTTGCATCCAAGGTAAGGATTGTTTCAAAATAATGATTCATAGAGTCATAGAATTTAAGGCCAGACAGAGCCATTAGGTCATCTAGTCCAGCTACCCCCTGCTCCATCCCCCGGTCACTAGCTCGAGAGAGGAAGGATGTTTCAGGGGTTAACATGCTAGCCTGGTACTCAAAAAACTGGCTTCAGTTCCAGGCTCTTCCACAGACTTCTTCTGTGACCGCGGGCAACTCACTTGGTGCTTCAGCAATATGTGTTTTAATGTGGCTCAATATAGAGATTCACATCTAGGAACAAGGGACACTGGCCATCCTTAGCGGATGTGGGACCCAATCCTGGGAAGCAGTGACTTTGAAAAAGACTTGGGGGTCAGAATTGGCTGAATCTGAGCTCCCAGTGCGGCGCTATGGAGGAAAAAGCTAGTGCAACCCAGAATGTACAATCAGAGTAATCTCAAGTAGGGGTAGAGAGGTCATTTTCTCTTTGTATTTATCACTGGTGCAACCACTGCTTGGATCATCTGTCCAGTTGTCCAGTTCTGGTGTGTACAGTTCAAGAAGGACATTGATAAATTTGATAAGGGTTCAGAGAAGAGCCCAGAGAATGATCAAATTATATTGTTTTTAAAATCATGGTAATTAACCATTGAAATCATTTACCAAGGGCCGTGATAGATTCTCCATCACTGACAATTGTTAAATCAAGGCAGGATGTTCTTCTAACAGCTCTGCCCTATGACATATTGTGAGGCAGGTCTCTGGCCTGTGCTATACAGGCGGTGAGACTAGGAGATCACAGTGGTACCTTGTAGCCTTTGGATCTGACCAGTGGTGTTGGTAGCACTGCCCTACCGCACAGGGTGTTGTATTGATAAATATGTTAGAGATTGCGAGGCACTCGGACAATGCAATGATTGGGGCCACAGCTAAGTGCCTAACGGAGATTTCAGCTCTATATTCCTCTGTATTGGGGCACTGGTTGGAGAACCTGAACTCTTCCCAACACCCCTTGGTGATAAGACCTGTCATTAGCACAGCACTCTTTGACGAGGGAGTTCTGGGTCCGTCCTGCAGCTCGGCAGTAAGAGGAGGCATCAGGATGTTCTTTCAGAGAGTGAAGGATTGGAGAGCAGTGTCTGGCCCAACAGAGCCCTGCTGGGCAGGCCACCCTCACATTGCTCTGGGGGTGACACAGCTAGTGTCTCCAGACCCTGTTATCAGCCAACACGACACCAGGTAGTGCCACACACCCAACTGAGCTACCTGAGTGCTTTACCTAAGCCACTCATGCACTAATAGGAGACAACAGCCAATTTACCAGCTCCCCAGCCTTGTACCCTTGCTGCAGAATAATCCCAGAATTATACTGTCTTGCACTGCACACGTATCTGTACAATGCAAACTCGTTAGGAGAGGTCACTTTCCCCTCAATGAATCATAGAATCATAGTAGGTAAGAGTTGGAGGAGACCTCAGGAGGTCATCTAGTCCAATCCCCTGCTCAAAGCAAGACCAACCCCAACTAAATCATCCCAGCCAGGGCTTTGTCAAGCTGGGCGTTAAAGTGCTTCACCACCCTCCTAGTGAAATAATGTTTCCTATTATCCAACCTAGACCTCCCCCACTGCAACTTGAGACCATTCCTCCTCGTTCTGTCATCTGCCACCACTGAGGACAGCCGAGCTCCATCCTCTTTGGAACCCCCCTTCAGGTAGGTGAAGGCTGCTATCAAATCCCTCCCCCCTTCACTTTTCTCTTCTGCAAACTAAATAAGCCCAATTCCCTCAGCCTCTCCTCATAGGTGATGTGCCCCAGTCCCCTAATAATTTTCTTTGTCTTGCGCTTGACTCTCTCCAATTTGTCCACATCCTTTCTCTAGTGGGGGACCGAAAACTGGATGCAATAATTCAGATGTGGCCTTACCACTGATGAATAGAGGGGTTTAATCACTTACCTTGATCTGCTGGCAATTCTCCTACTAATGAAGCCCCATATGCTGTTAACCTTCTTGGCAACAAGGGCACACTGTTGACTCATATGCAGCTTCTCGTCCATTGTAAGGCCCAGGTCATCCATTGTCGCTTAGCCAGTGGGTCCCCAGACTGTAACAGTGCATGGGATTCTTCCGTCCTAAGTGCACGAATCTGCACTTGTCCTTGTTGAACCTCATCAGGTTTCTTTTAGCCCAATCCTCCAATTTGTCTAGGTCACTCTGGACCCTATCCCTACCCTTCAATGCATCTACTTCTCCCCACAGCTTAGTATCATCTGCAAGCTTGCTGAGGGTGCAGTCCATCCCAATGCAAGTGTAACCCCTTTGGGGTTTAGAGAGCATGGCCCTTTAAATCTTAATCCTCAGGGGGAAGGGGAGAGTAAGAAAAAAGGAGGGAAACTCCTGGGGGCAGCGCTGGCGCTCCAGGGAGAGGCAGCCTGCAGGCCCTGGAAAAGTGAAGCAGGAGAGAACCTGCCTGAAGGCTGGGAAGGACAGGGCGGATCGGAGACACCCCAGGACAGGAGCCAGGAGGAGCACTGTGCCAGGGAGGAATTGCCCGAGAAGGACAGACCGGAACTGGACCCAGTATCACTGCTGCCCAGAGCTGCATGGGGCTGTGAGTACTAGGGCTTGGGACTCTGCATTAGGGACAAGGAGGGAGGCTGCAGCTAGTTAAGTGGGGAGGTGGTCGCTCTGTGTGGCTTTGCAGAGAGCAGCAGAAGAGGGCACCGGAGGGGTTTGTTGGGGGAAAGTTCATTGGCGCCGAAGACAACCAGGAGCAGCCAAGACTCACCACCGGACTGGAACTTTGCTCAGGACTCCTGAACTCTGTGTGCAGACACATTGCTCGGTGTCTGCCCTTCCAGACTGTGCTACCACTGGGCCTGTGGGGCCTTGGTTTGGATGCAGCCCTGTTTTACTGCTCCCCCTGTATTTCCCCTTGTTGTTTTTCTCCTCTCATCCCTCTGTAAATAAATATTTCCCTTGTTATATCCACTGTACTTTTCCTGTGGGTGGGTGTGTTCACTCTGGGGGGGTTGGAACAGGTGCCCCTGGGGTGGAAGGGATTTCTCCTGCTGCATTCCTGCGCGCGCCTTCTCTTGGCCAGAGCTGCCTGCAGAGCAGACTCCATCTTGGCCACGAGGGCGCTAAAGTTACACAGGATAGATAGGCAAGAGCTTTTGTTTACAGAGCTGACATTTTGGATCCCCATGAGAAATTTGAGGCTTTTCATATTCCTCTCCCTTGCAACATAAATTAAGGTTCCACTGACTGAGTGTATGGCTTCACTGTGTATATGGAAAGATAGAAACCTCCTGCCCAGTCTATGGCTAAGGTATTGTGCACATCAGATCCTCTAACCATCCTTCCCATCTCTGTACGTCCCCGTCCACCTTGTAAAACATCCCTTCACCAGATCCTGCTGGCTGTGGCTACTGTGACAGGCCCTGGTAGCACATCTCTGATGAAACTGTGCTAGCAGGGAGCTGGAGAGGATTCTACAGCAGTTGTGGAGGCACAGAGATGGGGGGGGGGCTAACTACCAGTGCTTCACTGAGATCTGTGCATAACTTTGGGGATCGCTGGATCCTGGCTCCCCCTTTTCATTCCTTGGAGAGAAGGGAAGGGAACCCCCCTCCTGGAATGATCTAAGAGAAATTTCCTTGTATGGAACCTTCTGGAATTTCCCTTCCCTGGCTGTACCCTGGGTTTGTAATGCAGAAAAGAGGCTGCCAAGAAAAATCTGGTCCTATATTATTATTATTACTATTATTATTATTCTATTTTATTTCATTTCAGCAAGATCAAACCTGTGACATCATGACCGTTAGCACTCGGCCGCCCTCGAGGTAGCCATGTGACTAATCAGAACCACATGAACATTGATGACAGGCCCGGATTCCAGGAACAGAGCCTGCAGCAGTGCTTGTGCTGCGGTCCACTTGGGTAGAATCAACACACATCCTCTGTTAATTGGCCTTCTGAAGTTTGCATTGGCTGTCACAGTGTTAAAGCTGGAGCACACAAAGCCAAGCAGCTGAGGTTCCCTGATGGCCAAGTGGCCCCCAAGGGAATGTGCAGACATGCTTCATAAAGACACCTGCTCTGTGTCTGAACAGACACTGCCTGCTGCCTGTGCAACATCGCCGATGACTCCTTGTCCTTTAGGGTGAAGACCTCCGTTGTCAGTGGCTCCCCTTCTAGCAGGAATTGGGTACGTTGGCAGGTTTCACTATCTTTAAAATGTGAAGAGAAGGGGAAAGGCTGCAAGCTGTTTCCATTTGCAGATGTTCTGTGCAGCAGCAGAGGACTCAGCTGGGCTGTTGGGGTGACTCAGTGATGGGGCTGGAGGGCAGGCAGCACTAGGTAGCTTGGGAACCTCACCGCTACATGTATCCAGGGTCAATGGTCGGTTATTCAAGCTACACAGAAATCAGAGATTCAAAGCGAGGTCAGAGTGTTAATACCCCAATGCTCCAAGTCAGGATTTCTCAAGGGGTCCCATTTCTACAGGTGCCGTGTGCTCTGGCCCGATTGTGACAGAGGCTGAGCGATAGGAGACCCCACGGAATATCAGTGACTAGTTCCCAAATTGACTCAGGTTTATTTGCTTCTGGAAATTTAATCAGCAAATAAATTTTCTAAGGTTTTGTTCTCTGGCTTGATTGTGAAGGCAGGAATTCAGAGCTGTGTTGCTCTGTGGTAACAGGTACGATAGGGCTTATTTGTGTTTCCTGACTGGCTGAGGGCTCCAGAATTTCTTCCCTGTAGATACACCTCAGAGTTACAGGGCTACTTACATCTCTGCCCCCTCTCTGGTCTCTGACTTTCAGATGTCAGGTCTTGTACACTGCCCTCTCATGGCGTGGAATCCCATGATTCTCCCACCCTCCCACACTGTGCTACAGCACACTATGTGTCAACTGTGGGTAGAGCAGGTCTGAAAGGGTTTGGCGCCCCTGGTCCTTCTCTCTGGGAGTCTGTGAGCAGTGGTGAGACAAGTGACCAGTCAGCCTTCTTGAACCAAAATATTATTTAATCTCAACAGCAGGAAAAGAGACTAACATGGGAGAATAAGAGAGTTTTCAGCCAACAGTCTATACACATCTCTGACCCCAAGGCCTCCAACTCCGACGGGGACCCAGGCAGGCCGAAGGCCGTCAGACTTCCCCAGAGGTGTCTGTGTCTGTCAATCTGAAGAGCTTCTCAGCAATAGTTGCCCCACCTCTGAACAGAATCCCAGCCCTGGCAAAACAAGTTATGTAACATGGCGGTAGCCCGAAATAGATTCTTCCCAGCTTGTATCTCCGGTATTGTCTCTCAAAATCCCATGTACTGGAAAGAGGCAGTGGCATAATTTGAACTCTCAGGAGTGGAGAAAATGATAGATAGATAGATAATGAGGCATTTAAATATGTTTATAAATAGCTTCAGTGTAGGACAGATAAATACAATGACAGCTTTCACCATGCTCTCACCATATGTTTACACCCATGTCAAGATAAAATGGGCCACACTGAGAAGTGGACGGCCAGATAGGGTGTCTGTGTGAAGGTCACAACTGTAAAATCAAACAGCGCTCAAGTAGGCTGTGGAATTCAAAGCCACAAGATATCAATGTGGACCAGAGTTTAGCAGTATTTAAAGAGGGACTGTAGGCATATATGGGTTACCAGAATATTTAATTACAGTAGTGAAGATTTTTTTGAAAAAGTCTTGGAAGGGCTCAAAACCTTCCTGATTTACAGCACAAAATATGTCTAACTATTGGGTCTCAAGGGGGAGGCAAATTTTCCCTGGGAGCAGGTTATCAAATAGATGCCTATTGAATGGCTTCTTCCACCTTCCGCTGCAGCATCTGGTACTGGTCACTGGATAGTGGGCTATATGGACTACAGGTCTAATCCAGTCTGGCAGTGCCTATCTTTCTCTCGGTGTTGTAAATCCAAGACAATATTTTTGCTCATCTGCCTTGAGCTCCTGGGAGTCTCTAGACTTGCACTGAGAGCAGAAAGATGTCTTGTTAAATATCATCTCGTCTCCTGTTCTTTTTTCTTTTCAGGAAGGAAAGTTAAAAATTTCTTGGACCTGCCCAGTACATTATGTCAGCTGTCAATGACACCAAATTCAACTCTGCCATTTTCCTTCTCACCGGGATACCTGGCCAGGAAGAAGTCCATTTCTGGATCTCTATCCCCTTCTGCTTAATGTATGTTATTTCGATAGTAGGAAATGCAGTCATTCTGTTTATTATAAAAACAGATTCAAAGCTCCATGATCCCATGTACATTTTCCTTTCCATGTTGGCCATCACAGACCTTGGTATATCAATATCCACCATGCCGACAATTATGGGCATATACTTGTTTAACTCTAGGGAGATCAGCTTCGAAGCTTGTTTTGCCCAGCTCTTCTTCATCCACTCGCTTCAATTAATTGAATCCTCCATGCTCTTGTTGATGGCCTTTGACCGCTTCGTCGCTATCTGTAACCCACTGAGATATTCTTCCATCTTAACCCTGCCAAAAATAGCCAATATGGGACTGGTGTTTGTGCTAAGAAGTTTGGCTGTAATATTCCCACTCCCATTTCTACTGAAAAGGTTCCAATTCTGTCGAGCCAATGTCCTCTCCCATTCCTACTGCCTGCACCAGGAAGTCATGAAGATGGCTTGTTCCGATATCACAGTGAACAGCATCTACGGCTTGTTTATTACACTCTTAACGGTGGGGTTGGACTCGCTGTTCATCTTTCTCTCTTATGTGATGATCCTCAAAACAGCGCTGAGCATCGCGTCCAATGCTGAGTGTCTCAGGGCCCTGAACACCTGCGTCTCCCACCTCTGCGCTGTCCTGCTGTTCTATTCAGCAGAGATCAGCCTTGCAGTGTTACACAGATTTGGAAAGGGCTCATCTCCCTTGCTTCAAACTGTCCTGGGATACAGCTCCCTGCTGGTCCCACCCCTGATTAATCCAATCGTGTACAGCATGAAAAGCAGACACCTGCGTGCGGGGATAATCAGGGCATTCTTCAAGTGAAGGGTCAGTTCATTAACCAGCTGCAGAGCTGCTGACACAGGAGATGATCAACACGGCCCACCTATTCCATCCTGGAGCCTTACATCCAAGACTACATGAGAGAGAGAGAGTAGAGAGAGGTCCAGATGGGGTCCAATACCTGGAGCAATTGGAGATGGGCTGGTGAGGGAGGACAGCACATTAGGGGACGGAGACCAAGGCAGGCAGCAGCATTTTCAAAGTGACTGTGTTCATTGGGAGCCAAGGGACTGGTGGGATGTTGGCCCATAAATTGCCACATTGGTGGCTGCTCCGACCTCAGAATTCCACTCGACACAGTCAATAAAGAGAAGGGATGTGAATTTTGTTCCCATTACACCTGGCCTGTCACTGTCCCGTCTCTGGTTAAACATCCAGGGGCCATGAAAAAAGCTGCAGACCTGTTCTGCAGTCACAGTCCTGGCCCTTCCTGAGCGCTTTGGGTGCTGTGTGATCCATGAGGGCTGCACCAGCTGTGTTCAGGGCTTTTCATGGGGCACAGTCACGCATCCTTCCCCTATGTCCTCAGGCAAGTGCTAGTGACTGAGTCATGTCAGAGACATGATTAACACAGGAACCCCAGGAGAGGACATTCAGGCAGCCCACCCCCTCCACGCCTGTTGATGGCTCTGCATTCATCACACCTACGGAGTGTACCCCCAACTAGCCATAATGCCCCGGATTTGGAGCACAGCTGTGTCTGTGAATGAGGGTCTGACACACAGGAGTCCTGGCAAGAGACTCTGGCCCATATTCCCACCCAGTCCCCTCCGTTGGTGCTACCCCAGCAATGCAAAGGGGTGGAAACAGGCATCAGCTCCCCAACAGAGGCACGGCTATCTCCTGTCCCAGCCCAACCCATTCAGTGTAGGATGGACCCATTTCTAAAGGGAAAAGCGGGACACAGGCAGGAGCCCCATCCCCTCTGTGACCCCACTTTTCCCCCTCTTCTTCCCCCCAAATCCCATCCACTAGACAGGCCGGAAGCCAGAGCCAATCCGTGGTAAGGGCCGCCCAGGGAGAAAGGGCCACTATGGGGAACCCTGGACCCTCCAGCTGCCCTGGGCGGGTGCTGGGGACTTGGGGGAAAGAGGAGCAGGAGCAGAGCCTCGTAGCAAGGGGGGCTAAGGACCTTCTCATCCCTCTCCCCACCGAGAAGAGGCTCGCTCCACCCATGAGCTTCAGGTATGCGCAGAATGGCACAGGAGGGAATTCAGACTTGGCCGGAGTGATCTGTGCTCCTGGAAGCCATTACCAAAGGGTGGAGGTCAGCCCAGCGCCCAGGCTGCTCTAAACTCCACTGAGGCAGACGGAGAACAGGCCAGAGAATCAAACCACTATAACTGGCCCCTTGCCATCTGTCATAACTATAAAGGGAATGGTAACAGCCTTCCTGTGTACAATACTATAAAATCCCTCCTGGCCAGAGACTCCAAATTCCATTTACCTGTAAAGGGTTAAGAAGCTCAGATAACCTGGTGGACACCTGACCCAAGGACCAATAAGGGGACATGATACTTTCAAATCTTGGTGGGGGGAAGGCTTCTGTTTGTGCTCTTTGTTTTGGGGGAGTTCGCTCTTGGGACTAAGAGGGACCAGACATCAATCCAGGCTCTCCAAATCTTTCTGAACAAGGCTCTCATATTTCAAACTTGTAAGTAAACAGCCAGGCAAGGTGTGTTAGTTTACCTTTGTTTTCTCAACTTGTAAATTTACCTTTTACTAGGGTGTTTACCTCTGTTTGCTGTAACTTTGAACCTAAGGCTAGAGGGGGGTTCTCTGGGCTCTTTAAGTTTGATTACCCTGTAAAGTTATTTCCCATCCTGATTTTACAGAGATGATTTTTACCTTTTTCTTTAATTAAAAGCCTTCTTTTTAAGAACCTGATTGATTTTTCCTTGTTTTTAGATCCAAGGGGGTTGGATCTTGATCCACCAGGAGTTGGTGGGAGAAAGGAGTGGGGATGGTTAATTTCTCCTTGTTTTAAGATCCAAGGGGTTTGGATCTGTATTCACCAGGGAATTGGTGAAGAGTCTCTCAAGGCTACCCAGGGAAGGGAATTAGCACATTGGGAGTGGTGGCAGTGGACCAGATCTAAGCTGGTAGTTAAGCTTAGAAGCTTTCATGCAGGCCCCCACATTTGTACCCTAAAGTTCAGAGTGGGGAAGCAGCCTTTACACCATCCCTGCACTCTGCAGCACATGGGGGAGCTCTGCTGGGACAGCAGAGAATCCAGCCAGGTCTGTCAAAACTGAAAGTTGAGATTCCCAAGCAGTGTCTTGATTCCAGAAGTTGGAGCTTTAAGAAAGACAGGAAATAGTGCGAGACTCCTGATGAAATCCCAGGAGCTGGCGCAGCTGGCAGGATCTCAAGCAGAGCACCCACAAAGGCAGGCACTGAGGGTTAGTTAATGGTCACACTGTCCCTCAGTTGTAGAGACGCTGTTTCCCTCTGCACTTGGCTGCAGAGCCGCGTTCTGTAAGGAACAGGGTTACGCCACAGACAGCCGGACATAGCAGTGACGGGCTCACAGAGACACTGGGCTCCTGAGGCACAGCTCAGAGGGTCTCCTCCCCCAGTCAGGCATGAGACCTGCACACACCGGATAAGCAAGGTCATGCACATTCTTAATAGACATGGGAGTGATCCAAGCCAAGCTCCACATGCCTGCTGCTCGCTCTCTATTGGACCTACACAACTCCTCCCCCAGTCTAGGTACCCCCAAAGTTGGTGGTGATGGAAATTTGGATGCAGGGTGTGAGGTCCATCTCCAGTGCTAGAGCGGCTCTCAGTGCTCATGGATGGGGTGAGGGTCAGGATCAGACTGAGGGGCAACCCAGCAGGGCTCTGTTCTGCCAGGCAACTCTTTCCAGTTCCTTCTGTCTCTGAAAGCACGTCCTGATTCCCCCTCTTACTGCGGAGCTGCAGGAGGGGCCCAGAATTCCCTCGTCAAAGGGGGCTGTGCTAATTACAGGCCTCATCACCAAGGGGTGTTGGGAAGAGTTCAGGTTCTCCACACAGTTCTACAAATCTCCCTAATGAACTTAGCTCTGGACCCAGCTATTGCAGCATCCGAGCGCCTCACAATCTGTAACATATTTATCAGAACAACACCCCGTGCAGCAGGGCCGTGCTACTAACACCACTGGGCAGTTCCCAAGGCCAGAAGGCACCATTGTGATCACCTAGTCCAACCACATGTATAGCACAGGCCAGAGACCTCCCCCACAATAACTCCTACAGCAGAGCTGTTAGAACAACATCCTGCCTTGATTTAACAGTTCTCAGTGATGGAGAATCTATCACGGCCTTTGGTAAATTGTTCCAATGGTTAATTACCCTCCACACATCCCTGCGCAAGGCTGTCATCCATCACTGGAACCCTGAGGAGACCCTCCTTAGGAGGCTGTCACCTGTTGGTGTAACTTTACAGGGAGCCTCATCAGGAAGCTTTGCCTGTCACTGGAAGCCTACTGGGGCCCTGCTGGTTGCCAGCTCCAGGCCTTCAGCCCCCAGGGCTGAAGCAGAGAATGTCATGGAGATCTCTGGAAGTTAGGGATTCCGTGACTTCCATCACCTCCCTGACATAAACAGTCTTGATAATGGCCAATGGCTCTGTAATCACATCAGCCAACTGCCTCAGCATCCTTGGATGCATTGCATCTGGCCCCATGAAATTGTGCATGTCCAGCTTTTCTAAATACTCCTTAACCTGTTCTTTCACCACTGAGGGCTGCTCACCTCCTCCATATACTGTGCTGCCCAGTGCAGCAGTATAGGAGCTGACTTTGTCTGTGAAGACCAAGGCAAAAAAAGCATTGAGTACTTCAGCTTTTTGTACATCATCTGTCACTAGCTTGCCTCTCCCATTCAGTAAGGGTCCCACACTTTCCCTGAGCTTCTTCTTGTTGCTAACATACCTGTAGAACCCTTCTTATTATCCTTCTCATCCTTTGCTAGCTGCAACTCCAGTTGTGCTTTGGCCTTCCTGATTACACCCCTGCATGCTCGAGCAATATTTTTAAACTCCTCCCTAGTCATCTGTCCGAATTTCCACTTCTTGTAAACTTCCTTTTTTTGGTTAAGCTCATCAAAGATTTTGCTGTTAAGCCAAGCTGGTTGCCTGCCATATTTGCTATTATTTCTGCACATCAGGATGGTTGATTCCTGCGCCCTCATTAACACTTTTTAAAATACAGCCAGCTCTCTTGGACTCCTTTCCCCCTCATATAAACCACCCATGAGATCCTGCCCATCAGTTTCCTGAGGGAGGTAAAGTCTGCTTTTCTGAAGTCCAGGGTCAGTATTCTGCTGCTCTCTTTTCTTCCTTTTGTCATGGATCTTGAACTTGACCATCTCATAGTCACTGCTACCCAGGTTGCCACCTACTTCTACTTCCCCTACCAATTCTTCCCTGTTTGTGAGCAGCAGGTCAAGAGAAGCATGGCCCCTAGTCGGTTCCTCCAGCACTTGCACCAGGAAGTTGTCCCCAACACTCTCCAAAAACTTCCTGGATTGTCTGTGCACTGCTGTATTGCTCTCCCAGCAGATGTCAGGGTGATTGAAGTCCCCCATGAGAACCAGGGTCTGTCATCTGGAAACTTCTGTTGTCTGAAGAAAGCCTTGTCTACCTCATCCTCCTGTTCTGATGGTCTATATAGCAGACGCTCACCACAACATCACCCTTCTTGCTCTCACCTCTAAACTTAACTCAAAGACTTTCAAAAGGCTTTTCTGCAGTTTCATACTGGAGCTCTGAGCAGTCATACTGCTCTCTTTCATACAGTGTAACTCCTCCACCTTTTCTCCCCCGCCTGTCCTTCCTGAACAGTTTATACCCATCTGTGACAGTGCTCCAGTCATGTGAGTTACCCCACCAAGTCTCTGTTTTTCCAATCACATCATAGTTCCTTGACTGTGCCAGGACTTACAATTCTTCCTGCTTGTTTCCCAGTCTTCTTGCATTCAAGTACAGGCACCTAAGGTAACTAGCCAATTGCCCTACTTTCTCAGTGTGTATCAGGAGGCCTCCCCTGTTGCAACCTCCTCCTTGTGTTTCCTCCCAGTATCCCACTTCCTCACTTACCTCAGGGCTTAGGTCTCCATCCCCATGTGAATCTAGTTTAAAGCTCTCCTCACTAGGTTAGCCAGCCTGCCTTTGAAGATGCTCTTCCCTCTCTCTGGTTGGAGAATCCCATCTCTTCCTTGCAATGCTTCTTCCTGGAACAACATCCCATGGTCGAAGGATCCAAAGCCCTCTCTCTGACACCACCAGCGTAACCACGCAATTATTTCCACAATACAATGTTCATTACCTGGCCCTTTTTCTTCAACAGGGAGGGTGGATGAGAACACCACTTTGCACCTCAAACTCCTTTATCCTGCTTCCTAGAGCCACATAGTCTGCAGTGACTTGCTCAAGGTTATTCTTGACTGTATCAGTGGTGCCCATGTGGAGAAATAGGAAGGGGTAGCAGTCTGAGGGCTTGATCATTCTTGGCAGACAGTCCATCACATCCTGAATTCTACCTCCAGGAAAGCATCACACTACTCTTGTTTCCTGGTCTGGATGGCAGATGGGTGACTCGATCCTCCCTAGGAGGGAGTCCCCAACCACCACCGCCCGTCTCCTCCTCTTGGGAGTGGTGGTCATGGAACCCCCATCCTTAGGACAATATAACCCATGCCTTCTGATTGATGGGGTCTCCCTCTGTTCTCTTCCCTCTGATGACTCTTCCATTCTCCGATGTAATACCTGTACAGAGAGACTGAAAACAGTGTCTTGCCTCTTTCTGCATTGGGGGTACATGGGTTCTCCTCTTTCTTCTTCTGGAGGTCACATGCTGCCAATGTTCTTCCCGTTCTGCACGGCCCTCTCTGATTCTTCTGCATGCTGTGCCAGCAGTAACAAAAGCTCACTTCTAGCCATCAAGTATAACTGGGATATATGATTTCTTTACCCTCTAAACCAGGTCCTTTCCTGTCTTGGGGGAATGTCCCAATTGTCCCTCTATTTGAGCTGGGAACAACAACCCCATCTCTGCTAAATGCTTAAAAAACAGCAGCTGTCACATGTCTACACTCGTCTATCTGACATATCACAACAAGCTAAGTTAGACAGGCTTTGTCTGGAGATAGAGAAACAGAACTGGCCCAACTTACATTCTTTTGGGAATCCACGGAGCTCTTGGGACCCAGCCTAGTTTCCCAGTGTCTCTGAGAGCATCTTCCCACCTGTTTGCCCCTTTCTTGTGGAAGCAGCCTTTGCTGAAACCTCTGTGAGCCTGCGCCCAGTCACCATAGTGCTCAGCTGAGGCCATGTTACAGGGTCAAGGTGTGAAGCTGACCTCTGCCCTCAGACTGCTTTCTCCCAGACAGATCGTCAAGATGAGGCCCCCATGGCCATTGTATTTATCCCTCTGTGAGGCAGGGCAGGCCTATTATCCACCTGTGCAGGGGCTCAGAGACAGCCAATGGATTGCCCACGGTCACACACAGCAATGGAATCAAATCCAGATCTGTTGAGTCACAGAGCAGTGCTCAGACCAGCCTTCCAGCCATCTGAGCAGTGAAAGGCCCGGCTGGATTCACTGCAGCACCAGCAGAGCTCCCCTTCACGGTGTGCTCTGTTGCAGTGGGTTCATTCTTGAGGCTGTTCTCCCCCTGCCACAGAGCAGTTTAGAGCACCCTGGGGGCTGGGCTGACCTCTGCCTGGTGGTAACGGCTTCCAAGAGCACAGCCCACTCTGGCCAAGTCCCTGCACATGGGTGCCACCCCAGAGTGCCCCCTTGTGGCCTGAGGTAGCCCTGCAGGCGCCCTGCCCTTTCCTATAAGGTCATTACCATGACTTATTCGCAGCCTGGAATACTTTATAAAAAGAGCGCCCTTTATGAGGTCACATTAATTCAGTCTTCTCCAAAACACGAGGTCTCCTAACCTCCGGCCCCACCCTCCTCCTATACCCAGGAGCCCCCTACCACCCTGCTTTCTGGCATCAGTATTGGTTCAGGCTTGCTGCACCCTCTACTCCTCCTTTTCCCCTGAGGCCAATCTCCCTTCCCCCTCTCTTCCCCTAAGTCCCTGCCCCTTGCTCCCCCACTTCCCCTGAGGCTCCGCCGCCCAGCCAGGCTAGTGCTGGGCCATGGTAAGAGCGGCCCAGGAAGCCCAGGCCACTGTGGGGAGCCCCAGACTCTTATCTTCCCTGGGGGGTGCCTCCTGGGAGGCAGGGAAACAGGATTGGGGCTGCTCTTGGGCCCTTCAACCCCCTGACCAGCGCAGGTGGAAGGTCTGGGGCTCCTCACAGTGGCTCACTGTGCAGCTTTTATGATAGTCGGGATCTGGCTTCCAGCCGGGCCAGTAAGCAGAGCCTTGGGGGAAGCGGATGAGCAGGGGGCAGAGCCGCGGGGAGAAAAGATGTGGCAGGAGCCTCAGGAGAAGAGGAGAAGCAGGAGTGTGGGTCACAGTGGGGGCTCCTGCCTCTGACTTGCTTCTGTCTTGTGAAAAGGTGGTCACCTTACACTGCATGGGCTGGGTGGGGCTAGGAACCAGCTGTGCCTCTGTGGGGGAGCTGAGGCCTGTTTCCACCACTCTGCGAGCAACTGGGGCCAGGGAGGGAACCTGGGTCTGCGTCTCTTACCAGGACTCCTGTGTGTCAGTCCCTCATTCACACATCCAGCTCTGCTCTGCCTTGGGAGCATTACAGTTGGATGAGGTGGGCTCAGTAGATGTGCAGTGTACAGAGCCATCAATGGGGGAGGGGCTGCCTGAATGGAGTCTCTTGGGGCTCCTGCATTAATTATGTCTCTGACACGACTCAGTCACAAGCACCTGGCTGAGGGTGTAGGGGAAGATGGGTGTCTATGCCCAAATAATAGCCCCTGTCCACAGCTGGTGCAGTCCCATGGATCACGAAGCACCCAGAGCGCTCAGGAAGGGCCAGGACTGTGACTGCAGAACAGCTCCACAGCTTTTTTCATGGCCCGTGGATGTTTAACCACAGACGGGACAGTGACAGGCCAGGTGTAATGGAAAACAACATCCACATCCCTTCTCTTTATTGACTGTATCAACAAGAATTCTGAGGTCAGAGCAGCCACCGACATGGATCATTATGGGCCAACATCCCACCAGTCCCCTGGTTCTCCACAAACACAGTCACTCTGTAAATGCTGCTGCCTGGCTTGGTCTCCTTCTACCAATTCACTGTCCTCCCTCACCATCCCCTCTCTTATTCCTCCAGGCCTTAGATCCCTTCTGAATCTCTCTCTACAGTGTTAAAATCAGTAGCTCATGTTGTCTCAGATGTAAGCATCTAGGATGGAATAGGTGGTCTGTGTTTTTCATCTCCCGTGTCAACAGTGCTAGAGCCGGGTGACGAAGTTACACTTCACTTGATGAACACCCTAATTATCCTCGCACGAAGGTGTTTGCTTTTCACGCTGTACACGATTGGGTTCATAAGGGGCGGAACCAGCAGGTAGACATAGCCCAGGAGAATCTGAAGCAAGGGAGGAGAGCTCTTCCCAAATCTGTGTAACACAGAAAGGCCGATCATTGGTGTGTAGAAGAGCAGGACAGCGCAAAAGTGGGAGACACAGGTGTTCAGGGCTCTGACGCGCTCCACATGAGACGCAATGCTCAGCACTGTTTTGAGGATCATCACATAAGATAGGAGGATGAGCAGTGAGTCCAACCCCACTGTGGAGACTATTATGAACAAGCCATAGATGCTGTTGATTGTGATATCTGAACAAGCCATCTTCATGACTTCTTGGTGCAGGCAGTTGGAATGGGAGAGGACATTGGCTCGACAGTATCGGAACCGATTCAGGAGAAAGGGGAGTGGGAATATTAAGGCCACCCCTCTTAGCACACACACCAGTCCCATCTTGGATATTCTTGGCAGGGTTAAGATAGAAACATATCTCAGGGGGTCATGGATCGCAACAAAGCGGTCAAAGGCCATCACCAAAAGCACGGAGGATTCAATGAACGAAAGTGTGTGGATGAAGAACAGCTGTGCAAAACAGGCATTGAGGCTGATCAACTTGGAGTTAAACCAGAATATGCCCAGTATCGTGGGTATGGTGGCTATTGATAAACCAAGGTCTGTGAGGGCCAACATGGAAAGGAAAATGTACATGGGCTCATGGAGGCTTGGATCTGTTTTTATAATGAAGAGAATGAGTGAATTTCCTACTATTGAAATAACATACATTAAGCAGAAGGGGATAGAGATCCAGAGATGGACGTCTTCCTGGCCAGGTATCCCGGTGAGAAGGAACACTGCAGATTTGAATTTGGTGTCATTGACAGCTGACATAATATATTGGGCAGGTCCAAGGAGTTTTGAAGTTTCCTTCCTAAAAGAAAACAAGAACAGGAGACTAGATGATATAGAATCATAAAAGATTAGGGTTGGAAGGGACCCGAGAAGGTCATCTAGTCCAACCCCCTGCTCAAAGCAGGACCAATCCCCAACTAAATCATCCCAGCCAGTTCTTTGTCAAGCCTGACCTTAAAAACCTTTCAGGAAGGAGATTCCACGACCTCCCTAGGTAACCCATTCCAGTGCTTCACCACCCTCCTAGTGAAATAGTGTTTCCTAATATCCAACCTAGACCTCTCCCACTGCAACTTGAGTCCATTGCTCCTTGTTCTGTCATCTGCCACCATTGAGAACAGCCGAGCTCCATCCTCTTTGGAACCCCCCTCCAGGTAGGTGAAGGCTGATATCAAATCCCCTCTCATTCCTCTCTTCTGCAGACTAAGCAAGCCCAGTTCCCTCAGCCTCTTCTTGTACGTCATGTGCCCCAGCCCCCTGATAATTTTCGTTGCCCTCCGCTGGACTCTCTCCAGTTTTTTCCACATCCGTTCTGTACTGGGGGCCCAAAACTAGACACAATACTCCAGGTGTGACCTCACCAGTGCCGAATAGATGGGAATAATCACTTCCCCTGATCTGGTGGCAATGCTCCTACAAATGCAGCACAGTATGCCTTTAGCCTTCTTGGCAACAAGGGCGCACCGCTGATACATATCCACCTTCTCATCCACTGTAATCCCCAGGTCCTTTTCTGCAGAACTGCTGCTTTGCCAGTTGGTCCTCAGCCTGTAGCAGTGAATGGGATTCTTCCGTTCTAAGTGCAGGACTCTGCACTTGTCCTTGTTGAACCTCATCAGATTTCTTTGGGCCCAATCCTCCAATTTGTCTAGATTACTCTGGATCCTATCCCTATCCTGCAGTGTATCTACCTCTCTCCCCAGCTTAGTGTAATCTGCTAACTTGCTGAGGGTGTAATTTATCCCATCATCCAGATCATTAATAAATATTTAACTAGATATCTTTCTGCTCTCCGTGCAAGTCAAGAAAGTCCCAGGGGCTCAACATAGATCAGCAAAAACATAGTCTTGGATTAACAGCACTGATAGGAAGACAGGCATTGCCAGAATGGATCAGACCTGTAGTCCATCTATCCCAGTATCCAGTGGCAAGTTCCAAATGCTTCAGAGGAAAGTAAAAGATGCCCTGCAACAGGCAGCTATGAGACAAGCTGCTCCCAGGGAAAGTCTCCCCTGACACCCACTAGTTGGACATATTCTGTGGTATAAAACAGGAAGGTTTAGAGCACTTCCAATACTTTTTTCAAGTAATCCTCACTACTGTAGTTCCATTTTCTGGTTACCAATATAAACATCCAGTTCCTCTTTGAATCCTGCTAAACTCTTGGCCCCGTTGATAACTTGTGGCTGGGAGTTTCACAGCCTACTTGAGCACTGTGTGATTTTACAGTTATGACCTTCACACAGACTCGCTTTCTGGCCCTGCACTTCTGAGTGTGGCCCATTGTATCATGCCATGGCAAGTGCATAGTGGAAACAGTCATTGTATTTATCTTTGCAGCACTACCCAGTGGACAGTTTCAGATGCTACAGTGGAAGGTCGAAGAAGCCCTGCAATAGGCAGCTATGAATAACCTGCTCCTAGGGAAAGTTTCCCCCTGACACCCACTAGTTAGACATATTTTGTGGTGTGAATCAAGAATATGCATAGCCCTTCCAAGACTCTTTTTTTTTTAAATCCTCATGACTGTAGTTTTCTGGTTACCCATATAAACATCCTGTCGGTCTATGAATCCTGCTAAGCTCTTGGCCCCGTTGATATCTTGTTGCTGGGAGTTCCACAGGCTACATGAGCACTGTGTGATTTTACAATTGTGACCTTCACACAGACACCCTTTCTGGCTCTTAATTTCTGAATGTGGCCCATTGTACCATGACAGGTGTATAAACACATGGCAAGTGCACGGTGAAAACGGTCATTATATTTTTCTGTCCTGCACTGAAGCTATTTATAAATGTGTTTCATTGCCTCATTATATATATTCTTTATTTGCTCCTTTGCAGTACATGGGATACATTCTTAGGGCCAGGTTCTGAATTCAATAACAGTGACTTCAATGGCATCACTCCAGATTTACATGTGTAAATTAGATCAGAATCTGTCTTTGTTAATTTACCCTTACCAAATGCTCCCGATGATACCCTCTGACCCACAAGAATCCCTCCAAGAGAAGCTGAAGTGATTTACCTGGGTAGCGTTGGCTGAATCCAGAGAGTTTGATCATCCTATAAGTGTCTCTTCATCCTCACAGGACCTGCATCCTCTCCCCATGCAAGGGTCTGTAGGTATCTGGTAAGATACAAGCTCACACAGACAGTTACTTCAGCTGGGTAGGGGAAGGGTTGGTGTCACAAAAGGGTGAATAGTGCAAACACTAATTTTGCACTTTAATACAGTTGAGTGTGCAAGTTATTTCAGCCATATTTGTGTATCAGGTGATTGAAGTAAATTATTTATAACCATTATTACACTCCCCTTTCCTGCACCTCAGCTCTACTCTTTCCTGAAACACAGACCACTGGTTCTGTTCTTGCAGGAGCAAATACGCCTGAGGTGATTTGGGAAGTATTTACTGATATTCCATGGGATCTCCTCTTATTCAGCCCCTGGCAGGATCGGGCCCAGAGCACTCGGCACCTCTAGAAATGGGAGCCCTTAAAAATCCGGACTCGGGGCATCCAGGTTTTAACACTCCAAGCTGACTTTGAATCTTAGATTTCTGTGTTGCTTGAGTAATCCACCAAGGACAATGGGGACATGTAGCAGAGGGTTTCCCAAGCTACCTAATGCTGCCTGCCCTCTACCCCCATCACTCCAACAGCCCAGATCTGTCACGGCACAGAACATCAGCAAATGGAAACAGCTTTCAGCTTTACCCTTCACTTCGCATTTAAAAGATAGTGAAACCTGCCAACGTACCCAATTCCTGCTAGAAGGGGAGCCGCTGACACTAGAGGTCTTCAACCTAAAGGACAAGGAGTCATTGGAGAGGTTTCTCAGGCACCAGGCAGTATCTGTTCAGATAGGAAGGGAACTGTCTTTAAGAAGCATGTTTGCACATTCCCTTGGGAGCCACTTGGTCATCAGGGAACCTCTGCTCCTTTGTTTAGTATGCACCATGTTTAACGCCCCTCACAGCCACTATCAAACTGCAGGAGGGCAAATCGCAGCAGATGCATGGTGATGTTTCCCAATTGGACTGCAGCACCAGCCCTGCTGCAGGCTCTATTCCTGGAGTCTGGGCTTGGCATCACTGTTTGTATCGTTCCGATTAGTCACATGGCTACCTCGCGGACAACCAAGTAGTAACGATGATCACAGCTGTGATCTTGTTGAAATAAAATAAAATCGAATAATAATAATAATATAGGATGAGATTTCTCCCCGGCATCCCCCTTTCCTGCATTACAAACCCAGGGCGCAGGCCATTGAAGGGAGATTCTTCAAGGCTCCGTACACTGAAATTTCCCTCTTCTCTTTTCAGTAGAAGAGGTCCCTTCCCTTCTCCCTGAGGAATAAACAGACGGCCACAGGTTCCCCAGGGAGATATTTTTGAGATTTTTAAGAGAAGGTTAGACAAACACCTGTCAGGTATGGTCTAGATAATACATAGTCCTGCCATGAGCGCAGGGGTCTGGACTAGAGGACCACTTGAGGTCCCGTCCAGTCCTACAATTCTCCCTGAGGAATAACAGGGAGCCCCAGGATCCAGGGGGGCCCAAAGTTATGCACAGATCTTAGTGCTCCACCAACCCACAGTCTCTGTGCCTCCACAACTGTTCTAGGACCCTCTCCAGCTCCCTGCTAGTACAGGTTCATCAGAGATGTGCTACCAGGGCCTGTCACAGTAGCCACTGCCCACAGGATCTGCTGAAGGGGGTGTTAGAGTGGCTGATGGTCACAATACCCCAGCTATAAAATGGGGGGGGAGGTCTCAACCTTTCCATTCCCAGAGTGCAGCCATAGACTCAGTCAGTGCAACCTTTTTTTGTTACGAGGAAGAGGCAGAAGAAAAGCCTCCAATTTCTCTTGGGGATGCAGGCAGCTGCAGCTGGGCAGCATCCTGGCAACTGAACTTTCAGAGAAAAATAATCCATTTTCTATCAAAACTCACCCCAAAAATAATGGATCATAGAATCATAGAATATCAGGGTTGGAAGGGACCTCAAGAGGTCATCTAGTCCAACCCCCTGCTCAAAGCAGGACCAATTCCCAACTAAATCATCCCAGCCAGGGCTTTGTCAAGCCGGGCCTTAAAAACCTCCAAGAAAGGAGACTCCACCACCTCCCTAGGTAACGCATTCCAGTGCTTCACCACCCTCCTAGTGAAATAGTGTTTCCTAATATCCAACCTAGACCTCCCCCACTGCAACTTGAGACCATTGCTCCTTGTTCTGTCATCTGCCACCATTGAGAACAGCCGAGTTCCATCCTCTTTGGAACCCCCCTTCGGGTAGTTGTAGGCTGCTATCAAATCCATGAAAAAGGAAACATTTTAGTTTGGGTCAAAATTTGTATGGGGGAAAAAAACAATGTTTTCCAGCCCAACTCAGGCTCAAACCATGAGGTGGCAGCACTAGCCCCCCCATTAGCCTCCCACATTGAGCAGCTCCTGGAAGTCTGCTAGGGTGGGGCTATGCCAGCTCTGAAACAGAGGGGGTTTCTAGCCGTTAGAGCTTTAGAGACACCCAGAGCATGGGGCTGCGTCCCTGACCATCTTGGCTAATAGCTATTGATGGTTGTCCTCCATGAACTTATCTAATTCTTTTTTGGATCAGTTATACTTTTGAAATTGCACAACATCCATTGACAATGAGTTCCACAGGTTGACTGTGTGTTGTGTGAAAAAGTGCTTTCTTTTTTTTTGTTTTAAACGTGCTGCCTATTAACTTTATTGGGTGAACCCTGGTTCTTGTGATGGGATAAATAACACTTCCTTATTTACTTCTTCCACATCACTCATGACTTTATAGACCTCTATCATATCCCCCATTTGTCGTGTTTTTTCCCAGCTGAACAGTCCCAGTCTTTTTAATCTCTCTTCACCTGGAAGCTGTTCCATACCCCTTAAACTTTTTTGTCACCATTCTCTGAATGTTTTCAAATTCAAGTATAATTTTGTGAGATGGGGCAACCAGAACTGCACACAGTATTCAAGGTGGGGGTATACCATGGGTTTATATAGAGGCAATATATTTTCTGTCTTTTTATCTATGCCTTTCTTAATGGTTCCCAACATTGTGTTGGCTTTTTTGACTGCTGCGGCACATTGAGTTATGTTTTCAGAGAAGTATCCACAATGATTCCAAGAGCTCTTCCTTGAGTGGTAACAGCTAATTTAGACCCCCTCATTTTATACGTATAGTTGGGATTATGTTTTCCAATGTGCATTACTTTGCACTTATCAACACTGAATTTCATCAGCAATTGTATTGCCCAGTCACCCAGCTTTGTGAGATCCCTTTGTAACTCCTAATAATCAGCTTTGGAGTTAACTATCTTGAACAGATTTTTTTTTATCATCTGAATATTTTGCCACCTCACTGTTTACCCACTTTTGCAGATCATTTATGAATATGTTGAATATGACTGGTCCCAGTACGGATCTCTGTGAGACACCACTATTTAGCTCTCTCCATTCTGAACACTGATCATTTATTCCTATCCTTTGTTTACTATCTCTTAACCAGTTACTGATCCAGGAGAGGACCTTCCTTTTAACCCCATGACAGCTTATTTTTCTTAAGAGCCTTTGGTGAGGGACCTTGTCTAAGGCTTTCTGAAAGTCCGTTACACTATATGCCCTGGATAACCCTTGCTCATATGTCTGTTGACCCACTCAAAAATTCTAATAGATTGGTGAGGCATGATTTCCCTTGGAAAAGCTGTGTTGATTCTACCCCAACAAATCATGTTCATTTACTTGTCTGATAATTCTGCTCTTTACTATAGTTTCAACCAATTTGCCTGGTTCCGAAGTTAGGCTTACTGGCCTGTATTACCAGGATCACCTCTGGAGCCTATTTTAAAAATCAGCATCACGTGAGCTATCTGCCAGTCCTTTGGTACAGAGGCTGATTTAAGTGATAGGTTACATACTACAGTTAGTAGTTCTGCAATTTAGTTGGGAATTGGTCCTGCTTTGAGCAGGGGGTTGGACTAGATGACCTCTTGAGGTCCCTTCCAACCCTGATATTCTATGATTCTATGAATTTGGTATTTGAGTTTCATCAGAACTCTTGGGTGAATCCTATCTGGTCCTCGTGATTTAATACTGTTTAATTTAACAGTTTGTTCTAAAACCTCCTCTACTGACACCTCAACGTGGGACAGTTTCGCACATCTGTTACCTAAAAAGAATAGCTCAGGTGTGGAAATCTCCCTCACATGCTTTGCAGTGAAGACCAATGCAAATAATTCATTTAGCCTCTCCGCAACAGCCTCATCTTCCTTGAGTGCTCCTTTAGCATCTCACTCATCCACTGGCCTCACTGATTGTTTGCAAGGCTTACTGCTTCTGATGTACTTTGAAAAAAATTGTTATTCTTTGTGAGTTTTGCTAAATGCCCATCAGTTATTTTGAACTAGGTATGCAATATTGTCAAGCCCATTCAAAAATTATGAATCACTCCCCCTAAAAATCATGAGATTGATTTAAAATTCATGAGATTTAAAAATATACTTATATGATTTTCTTTTTCATTTGCCATTGGTTTCTGATCCTTTGGGGTCACCTGCTTCAGGTTTTCTAGATTTTCTGCTATTCACTTTTTAAAAGAAACTTTTTAAAGAAAACTAAAAGCAGATATTCATGCAGTGTCTTGATTTCAAAAGTTACGGCTAAGGAAGGCAGGTTTTCTAATATTTAATCAATCTCATGGCTCTTCTCTGAACCCTCTTCAGTGTATCAACATACTTCTTGAACTGTAGCCACCAGAACTGGTCACAAAATTCCAGTAATGGTCACACCAGTGCCAAATACAGAGGTAAAATAACCTCTCTGCTTTTACTCGACATTCCCCTGGTTGGACATCCCAGATTGTCCCATAGTGCCACACTGGGAGCTCATGTTCAGCCGATTATGACTCTCCAGTCTTTTTCAGAGTCACTGCTTCTGAGTTTTGGGTCCCCCATCCATTAAGGATGGCCTGCATCCCTTGTTTCAAGATGGAAACCTCTACATTGAGCCATGTGAAAACACATATTGCTGCAGCAAAGAAGGACTAGGTGAGTTGCCCAAGGTCACAGAAGAAGTCTGTGGAAGAGCCTAGAACTGAAGCCACATTTTTAAAAGTGAGGGTGCTTAACCAGTGGAACTAACTCGCAAGGGAGGTGGTGGATTCTTCTGATACCTCCAAACCAAGACTGGATACGTTTTAGAGGAACACAAGTTATGCGTTAGTCCAGGGGTCGGCAACATTTCAGAAGTGGTGTGCCCACTCTTCATTTATTCACTCTGACTTAGGTTTCGTGTGCCAGTAATACATTTTAACATTTTTAGAAGGTCTCTTTCTATAAGTCTATAATATATAACTAAACTATTGTTGTGTGTAAAATAAATACGGTTTTTAAAATGTTTAAGAAGCTTCATTTAAAATTAAATTAAAATGCAGAGCCCCTCAGACCGGTGGCCAGGACCACGGCAGTGTGAGTGCCACTGAAAATCAGTTCGCGTGCCACATTCAGCATAAAAGATATGGAAGCTGAAGCAGCTGCACACCAGAGAATTTTGGAACTCAGACAGCAAGAAATTGAGTAAAAGAAACTAGCCATGGAACTGCCAGGCAAAGAAATGGAGGGGAAGGAAAGAGAGAGAAAGCATCTGGGCCAGCAACAGCAGTAGCAGTTTTGGTATGTGGGAATGGGCTCAGAGCAAGGGGCAGGGGGTTGTAGTGTGCGGTGACTCTTACCTCGGGGTGGGGGGAAGCCTGTCTTCCACTGTCATGTACCAGCAGCTCCTAGAAGGAGGGGCCAGGGGGCTTCGTGTGCTGCTTGCACCCACAGCTCCTATTGGCTGCAGTGCCCATATGCGCAGGAGCTGCAGGGACACATGCAGGTGGGTAGGTAGCCTGCCATCCCTACCACGCCCCACCACCAGCGCGGCACTGCCTTCCCCCCCACTCCAGCACCAGCGGGGTTCCCGGGCCATGTGTCACAGCCGCCGGCCTCCCCTCCCAGCACCAGCAGTGGTCCCAGACCATCTCCCCCAGCACCTGCGGTGCTCCCGGATGACCCTGCCACCCCCCGGGCACCCACAGCCCTCCACCCAAGTTTTAGGTAGGGGTACCTATTAAAAGTCATATACAGGTCATGGGCCATGAGTTTTTGTTTACTGCGCAAGATCTGTCCATGACTTTTACTAAAAATACCTGTGACTAAAATATAGCCTTACTGATGGCTCATAAACAAAGACAATGGACCATGGAAGAGCTTAGCCTTCCTGTGAACGTTTCCGCCAGCCTGTCAGTAATGGCTGCTATGACTCAGCAGGGCATCCAAGGACATGGGACCAGACCATGTGATACTGAACTCCCTTTTGGTACCTATATTTTTCCACACTCTGGGCTGGGAACTTGTCTTGAAACAAAGGGTCCCCACCCTATGGATAAACTATATAAGGTTGGGAGTGACATTATTTCTTGGACTCACTCCTCACACAAGAGACCTCCTCAGAACACCTGAGGAAGAAAGATGACCCGGTGGAAATGATTGTCCCAGGCTAAAGGGATTTCTAGCCTGTGCCTGGAAACTTGGTGGGCTGCTTGTATCATCACTTATCATCACTTAAAATCCATGTTTTTTGTAGCTAATAAATTTGTTTTATGCTTTATCTTTATCAGCAGGTTTTGAATAAAGTGTCTTTTGAAAATCTTAGCTCTGTGTACAAATGCTGTTGCATATCTCTCCGACATCAATGGAAAAGTGACCTTTATTAATGAGCTTACACTGTACAGACACCTGGGTTATACTCCAGCAAGGGTGCACAGCAGGATAGCTGGAAATTGGCTGTTATCTCCTGCCTGTCTTTGAGTGGCTTAGGTAAAGCACTCAGGCAGCACACTTGGCTGTGTGGCCCCACGTGCATCATGCTAGGTATAACAGAGATTGCAGAGACTGGCAGTGTTACCAAGAAAGCAGTGTAAGATTGGCCAGACAAGTTGGAGGGTTGAGGGGCACAGCGGTTCCCATGGCTCCCAGACTACACCCCTGGGATGACAATCTGTCACAGTGCTCTGTGTCACTAAACTTCCTGAGTTCATCAGTAATCTACATGGACTCCAGGGAGATTACTAATGAACCCAGGAAGATGAGTACCATATACTGCCTCGTCAGTCACACTGGAAAATTCATGGTGCATAATAATAAGCAAAAACTTCCCTGGGCAAACCCCACAACCGTGGCCGGCGGCCACAGCTGCACCAGGGGAGACTTAGCCTGTCCTCTCCAATTATATCTGCCACCCATTGTTCCCAACATTCTATTAGCAGTTTTTTTTACTGCTGCTGCACATCGGTGCATCTTTCCAGAGAACTGTCCACAACGACTCCAAGATCTCTTTCTTGAGTGGTAACAGCTAATTTGGAAACATCATTTCACAGGTATAGTTGGGATTATGTTTTCCAATGTGCATTACTTTGCATTTATCTACACTGAATTTCATCGACCATTTTGTTGCCCAATCACCGAGTTTTGTGAGATCCCATCGTAACTCTTTGCAGTTTCTTCTAAAACCTCTGTGATGAGTTCTCACCCCTGGGTTGCAGTCTAGGAGCTGGTGGAACTGCTGAGGCCCCTAATACTTCAGCTGGGCTGGCCTCTCTCACACTGCTCTGCTGGCGACACAGCCAGACTCTCCAGGCCCTGTTATCACCCCACATGACAGCATGTAGCAGTACAAACCCAGTGCTTTACCTAAGCCACTCAAGGACAAATAGGATACAACAGCCAATTTCCCAGCTCCTCAGCCTTGCACCTTTTCTGGAGAATAAACACAGAATTATACCATCTTGTACTACACAGGGATCTGTGCAATGAAAACTCATTAATATAGGTCACTTTCCTCTCAGCATAGGATAGATATGCAACAGCCTTTATTTACAGAGTGACATTTTGGATCCCCAAGAGAAATTGGAGGTTTCTCATCTCCCTTTCCCAAGTAACATAAATGAAGGTTTCACTGACTGAGTCTATGGCTGCACTCTGGGTTTGGAATAGTGTAAACTTCCCAACCAGTCCGTGGCTGGGCTATTGTGTCCAAGAGTTACATCTTTCCATCTCTGTACAGCCCCCTCCACACTGTTCAATGCCCCCTTAAGCAGATCCTGTGGGAAGTGGTTACTATTGCAGGCCCTGGTAGAACATCGCTAATGAATCTGTGCTACCACAGACCTGGAGAGGTTCCTAGAGTACTTGCGGAGGCACAGAGATTGTGGGTGGGCCTAGCTAGCAGTGGATCACTGAGATCTGTGCATAACTTTGGATCCTGGATCCCTTTTCATTCCTCAGGGAGAAGGGAAGGGACCTTTCCTATTGGAACAATCTGAGGGATATTTCCATGTAGGAAGCCTTGTGGAATCTCCCTTCCCTGGCCTGCACCCTGGGTTTGTAATGTAGGAAAGGGGGCTGCTGAGGACAAATCTGGTCCAATATGATTAATTATTATTGTTGTTGTTATCGTTATTGTTATTATTATTATTATTGTAAGCAGAGTCAGGATGAGCTCTACCCTGACATCTGGTGGTGAATTGTGGCGAGTTATGGAAAAGAACTTCAGGGGCTGATCTTGTTCGCATAGGCACACCCACCCCACCTAGCATGAGCCCACCAGCAGTCCAAATGGTCACTCTGGCTGCTGTGGGATCCCCAGTTTCTCTGTTATTGGGGCAGGAAGAATAAAGTGTTGTTACCCTGATTATGTGAATCAAGTACAGTGGAACTGTTTTATGACAAAGGGACTCGCCATCAACTAAGTAGCACTCGCTAGACAAGGGACATGGATTCCACAACCCAGTGAATTGAGAGAGAGAGAGAGAGGCTAGGGCTAGGGCTAAGGCTAGGGCTAGGGCTAGGGCTAGGTACTTGTACCTGCTGGTATGGGTGTCTTTCCAGGGCCTGAAATATCAATTGTACCTCTTTCTCTCCCCCCCCCCCCCACCCCACTGTGGAATATCAGATCTAATTTTGATTTCATTAGGAGTATAGTTACAAGCTGTTGAGCTGAATTCACTTTGGGCCAATGGTGCACCAGCATTGATGCTCCCCTACTACATGCTGATATCACTGAGTGATGTGTTAAGTAGTGGGGAGGGGCGCTGAAGATATATTCTGGAGTGGCTGGCAGACCAGTTCACGGGACGGCTGTGTGGAGCAGCTGGAGGTGAAGGCTGCAGCAGAACACCACGGAGAGGTGCGGCAGTCTGCCTTGGACCACATAAGGTGCCCCTTAACACCCCTTTGCCCCCTCCCCAATTGCCACCCAGGCTGGGAGGTAAAACTCTGCAGATAAAATTTTGAACTCTGGGGCTGCACTGACCAGGGACAGAGACTTTTGGGTTGTTGGACTTTTGGGTGATTTTTGGGTTGCTGGACTTAAGACCCTGAGGGGAAAAGGAAACTGTCAAACTTACTTGGGGGTGGGTCTTTTGCTCATGGTTTGTGTTATGAATCCTGTTTGTGGTGTTTCCGCAACATAATGCTGCATTGTTTCCCTCCTTTATTAAAAGGATTTTGCTAAGCTCAGACTCTGTGCTTGTGAGAGGGGAAGTATTGCGTCTTAGAGGCCCCCGGGGGGTGGTATGTAATTGTCCCAGTTACTGGGTGGGGGCTCGAGCAGGTTTTGCACTGTATTATTGAAACGGAACCCCTAGATACTGAAACCGGCCCTTTTTGCTGCCAACTCAGATGGGCAGAAGGGTTACATTATTATTATTATTATTTTATTTCATTTCAGCTAGATCATATCTGTGATAGCATCATTATTACCACTCAGCCACCCCAAGGTATCCATGTGACAAATCGGAATCATACAAACAGTGATGAAAAGCCTGTATTTCAGGAATAGATTCTCTAGCAGGGCTTGCACTGCATTCCAGTTGGGTAGCATAACCATGCATCCCCTGTGATTTGGCCTCCTGCAATTTGCCATTGGCCGTGACGAGGTTAAAGCTGGTGCACACAAAGCCAAGCAGCTGAGTTTCCCTGATGGCCAAGTGACCCCTAAGGGACATTGCAAACATGCTTCATAAAGACACCTGCTCCGTGTCTGAACAGATACTGCCTGCTGCCCATGCAACCTCCTCTATAACTCTTTGTCCTTTAGGGTGAAGATCTCTGGTGTCAGTGGCTCCCCTTCTAGCAGGAATTGGGTATGTTGGAAGGTTTCAGTATCTTTAGAATGCACAGTGAAGAGGAAAGGCTGCAAGCTGTTTCCATTTGCAGATGTTCTGTGCAGCGGCAGAGGACTCAGCTGGGCTCTCGGCGTGACTCCATGACGGGGCCTGAGGGCAGGCAGCACTAGGTAGCTTGGGAACTCCTCCCCTAAATCTGCTTATAGTCCTCGGTGGGCTATTCAAGCTACACAGAAATATGAGATTCAAAATGAGCTCGGAGTGTTAAAACCCCAAAGCCCTGAGTCAGGATTTCTCAAGGGGTCCCATTTCTAGAGGTGCCGTGTGCTTTGTGCCTGATCCTGCCAGGGGCTGAGTGTGAAGAGACCACAAAGAATATAAGTGACTAGTTCCACAATAGCCTCAGGTTTGTTTGCTGCTGGAAATTTAATCAGCAAATTCATTTTTAAAGGTTTTTCTCCAGATTAATTGTGAATGCTGGAATTCAGAGCTGATTGCTCTGCGGTAAAAGGTCTGATGAGGCATGGAATCCCACGATCCTCCCACCCTCACTGCGGTTTGACTGTGCTTGCCCTGCGGGTCTGAGTGGGTTTGGCACCTGTGGTTCTTCCCTTTGGGAGGATGTGAGTAGTGGTGAGACCAGTGACCAGCCAGCCTTCTTGAACCAAAATATTGTTTAATGTGAACTGTAGGAATAAAGCGTAACATGGGAGAATAAGAGGGTTTTCAAAAACCAGTCTGTATGCGTCTAACCCCAAGCCCTACCACTCTAATGGGGAACCAGGCAGGCCAAGGGCCTTCAAGCTTCCCCAGTGGTGTCTGTGCCTGTCAGTCTGAAGAACTTCTCAGAAACAGCTGCCCCATCTCTCAACAGACTCCCAGAACTGACAAAACAAGCTGGATAACGTGGCTAGAGCCTGGAAATAAGGCTCTTCCCAGCCTGTAGCTCTGCTGTTGTCTCTCAACCTCCCTGAAGTGCTCACTGAGCGATGGCTTTTCTTTAGCTGTTGCTTCCCTTCCTTCATGTTTTCCAGCAGCTCACTTTAAATTAAGGATAGCCAAACAGGTTTCACCCAATACAACCATAACATCAACATCCCAGTAGTTAACCCAATATAGCTATAAGCAAACATCCCAAGAACTCGGTTTAACCTACACATTCCTTATGGAACCTCAGCTCCATATCTGTCCCAATACCGTTTTAGGGTACTACTTATTTTAGGAATACAGGCCAGAGACAGTCAGAGAGAGAGAGAGAGAGAGAGCAATAGACTACTTTCATGTGGAAAATGAAGATCCATTTCCATGAATACTCCTGCATTTGATTTTGAAATCCACTTCCTGCAAACCCTCATTGTAGCTGAATAACAGGTGCTGGGGTTACTCTGTACAAGAGTGTGAGAGCTCAGGGAATGAATATTTCATATATCGATCCCAATGGCGGTTACCACTCCGGATACAGGCTACAGACTGACAGACCAGAACATGAGGGAAACCAGTCAGCTATTAACCCAGGGACAGAGGAGCTACAATACTCCACATACTGTTTGCAATGGGTTTGTGCTATTAACCCTTTGTTCAGTGAACAGTTGTACGATTCCTTCATCTGGTAACTGACCAGTAGCTGTTACAAACACTACATTCAGGGTCAAGAACACAATCCCTGTGCAATACCTGTGCAAGACTTTCCAAAAAGTCATGAAAGAACAGAACCCTGGTCTATGTTTCAGCAGAGTAGAGCTGAGGTGCAGGAATCAGGAGTGTAATATTGGTTGTATGTAATTTACACCCATCACCACTTACACGAGCATGGCTGAAGTAACTTGCAAACTCAACTGGATATTAGTGCAAACCTAGTATTTTCACTATTCACCCATATGTGACACTAACCCCACACCTGCCCAAATGAAGTAACTGTCTGTGTTAGCTTGTAATTTGCCAAATATCTACAGACCGTTGCATGGGGAAAGGATGCAGGTCCTGTGAGGATGAAGACAAGGGTGTGGGATGATAGAACTCTCTGGATTCAGTCAACATAGGTCAGGCAAAGCACTTCAGCTTCTCTTGGAGGGATTTTTGGGGATTAGAGCATATCACCATCTGAATTTAGTAAGGGAAAGTTAACAGAGCCTAGTTCTCATTGAATTTAAAAATGTAAATCTGGAGTGATGCCGTTCAAGTCAATGTTATTGAATTAAGAACTTGTGCCAAAGAATGTATCTCATGTACTGCAAAGAGGCAGTGGCTTAATTTGGACTCTCAGGAATGAAGAAAATTAAAAAGTGTATAGAATGAGGCAATGAAACACGTTTATAAATAATTTCAGTGCAGGACAGATAAATACATTGACAGTTTAACCCATGCACTTGCCATGTGTTTACACACATCTCATGATTCAATGGACCACACTCAGAAGTGGACGGCCAGAAAGAGTATCTGTGGGAAAGCCACATAGTAAAATCACACAGGGCTCAAGTAGGCTTTGGAACTCCCAGCCACAAGACATCAATGGGGCCAAGAGTTTAGCAGGATTCAAAGAGGGACTGGATGTTTATATAGATAACCAGAAAATCCAATTAGAGTAGTGAGGATGGTTTCAAAAACTCTTCGATGGGCTCTAAACCTTTCTGATTTGCGCCACATAATTTGTCTAATTAGTGGGTGCGGGTTATTTCAAAGCTCCCTATTGCAGGGCGTCTTCCACTTCCTATGAAGGATCTAGAACTGGCCACTGGATAGTAGGCTAGATGGACTATGGGTCTGATCCACTGTGGCAATGCCTATCTTCCTTTTTGTTGTGTAATTCAAAGACTATGTTTTTGCTGGTTTCAGAGTAGCAGCCATGTTAGTCTGTATCCGCAAAAAGAACAGGAGTAGTTGTGGCACCTAAGAGACTAACACATTTATTTGAGCATAAGCTTTCGTGGGCTAGACTCTAAGGTGCCACAAGTACTCCTGTTCTTGTTATGTTTTTGCTGATCTTCCTTGAACTCCTGGAAGTCTCTAGATTTTCATTGAGAGCAGAAAGATGTCTCGTTAAATATCATCTAGTCTCCTGTCCTTTTTTCTTTTAGGAAGGAAAGTTCAGAACTCCTCGGACCTGCCCAGTACATTATGTCAGCTGTCAATGACACCAAATTCAACTCTGCAGTGTTTCTACTCACTGGGATACCAGGTCAGGAAGATGTCCGTCTCTGGATTTCTATCCCTTTCTGCTTCATGTATCTTATTTCGATAGTAGGAAATTCAGTCATTCTGTTCATTATAAAAACAGATCCAAGCCTCCATGAGCCCATGTACATTTTCCTTTCCATGTTGGCTATCACAGACCTTGCCTTATCGATATCCACCATGCCGACTACACTGGGTATATTCTTGTTTAACTCTAGAGAGATCAGCCTCAATGCCTGTTTTGCCCAGCTGTTCTTCATCCACATGCTTGAATGCATTGAATCCTCTGTGCTCTTGTTGATGGCCTTTGACCGCTTTATTGCAATCCGTGACCCACTGAGATATGCTTCCATCTTAACCCTGCCGAGAATAGGCAAGATGGGACTGGTGTGTGTTCTAAGAGGGGTGGCTGTAATACTCCCACTCCCTTTTCTCCTTCAACGGTTCCAATATTGTCTATCCAATGTCCTCTCCCATTGCTACTGCATAAACCAGGATGTCATGAAGCTGGCTTGTTCGGACATCAGAATAAACAGCATCTATGGCTTGTCTGTTGCACTCTTGACGGTGGGGCTGGACTCGCTACTCATCTTTCTTTCTTATGTGATGATCCTCAAAACAGTGCTGAGCATCACGTCCCACGCGGAGTGCCTCAGGGCCCTGAACACCTGCGTCTCCCACCTTTGTGCAGTCCTGCTCTTCTACATGCCAATGATCGGCCTGTCTGTGGTACACAGATTTGGGGAGGGCTCTCCTCCTTTGCTTCAGATTCTCCTGGGCTACATCTACCTGCTCGTCCCGCCCCTGATGAATCCAATTGTGTACAGTGTGAAAAGCAAACACCTTCGTGCGAGGATAATCAGGGTGTTTGTCAAGTGAAGGGTCAGTTCATCATCCAGCTCCAGCTATGGTGACACGGGAGACAAATAACATGGGCCACGTATTCCATCATGGACCCTTAAATCCGAGATGAACTACTGATCTCCACTATGTAGAGACAGGTTCAGATGGAGTCTAAGACCTGGAGTAATTGGAGAGCGGCTGGTGAGGGAGGACACTGCACTGGGAGAAGGAGACCAAGGCAGGCAGCAGTATTTAAAAAGTGACTTTGCTCATGGTGAGCCAGGGGACCGGTGGTATGCTGGCCCATAAAGAGCTGCGTCGGTGGCTGCTCTGACCCCAGAATTCCTCTCAATACAGTCAATAAAGAGAAAGGATGTGAATGTTGTTTCCCATTACACCTGGCCTGTCACTGTCCTGTCTGTGGATAAACATTCACAGGCCATGAAAAATGGTGCAGAGCTGTTCTGCTGTCACTATCCTGGCCCTTCCTGGGTGCTCTAGGTGCTGTGTTATCTATGAGAACTGCACCAGCTGGGGACAGGGGCTATTCCAGGGGCACGGGCACCCACCCTCCCCCTATGCCCTCAGTCAGGTGTTTGTGACTGTGTCTTCTCAGACACATGATTAACACAGGAGCCACAGGAGAAGCCATTCAGGCAAAACCCTTACCCGAGGCTCTCCACACAGAACACCTCTGAGCCCACTCCCCACCGAGGCAGAGCAGAGCGGCGTGTGTGAGTGAGGGCCTGACACACAGGAGTCCTGGCAAGAGACTCAAGTCCAGGTTCCCTCCTCCTGCCCCTATTTGTGCTGCCCCAGCATTGAAAAAGAGTGGAAATGGTCCTCATCTCCCCAACATTGGCACAGTTAGCTCCTATCCCAGAGCAGTCCATTCACTGTAGGGTGACCACCTTTACAAAATCAAAAGAGGGACAGAGGCAGGAGCCCCACCCCGTCTCTGGCCCACCCCTCTTCTTCCCCCATGAGGCCCCACCCTCTGCTCCTCCTCTTCCCCCAATGCTCCACCCACTCTCCAGGCCAGAAGCTATAGCTGGGCCATGGTAAAATTTGTCTGGGTAGCTAGAGCCTCTGTGAGGAGCACCAGATCCTCCACCTGCCCTGTACAGAGGGCTGGATGGCCCAAGAGAAGCCCCCAGCCTGTGTGCCTACCTCCCAGGATGCACACCAGGGAAGATGGAGAATCTGGGTCTCCCCACACCAGCCTTGGTTCCAGGGATAGCTCTTACTACAGTCCAGCTGGTGGCCTGGCCAGGGGGGCGGATCCTCATGGGAAGTGGAGGAGTAGGGGGAAGGGCCTAGTGGGAAGAGATGGGGCAGATGGTGGAGCCGCTGCAGAAAAGGAGTGGGGGTTGCAGCAAGCCTGAACCAATGCTTACCCCAAAAAGGAGTTTGGTGGGGGGCTCCTGAGGAAAGGAGGAGGGTGGGGCTGGAGGGTAGGAGATCTTATGTTTTAGAGAAGACTGAATTAATGGGACCCCACAAAGGGGGCTCTTGTCTGCAGGGCTACCTCAGGCCACTAGGGGGCACTCTGGGGGTGGCCCCCATTCCCAAGGACTTAGCAAGAGTGAGCTGTGTACCTGAAAGCTGTTACCAGTGGGCGGAGTTTAGCCCAGCCCCTCGGCTGCTCTAAACCCCACTGATGCAGGGAGGAGAACAGGTCAGGGAATCAGACCGTAAGATTGGGGCTATGTCAGAGTTCCACAGAGCAAAGGCTTCTTACAACAGCCTGCTGTGACAGCTGGCTTCTGGGAAGCCCTGTGACTCCAGCACCTTGGTGTCTGGGGCAGACGTGGGGGTACTCAGGAATGACAGTGAGGGGTAGGTAGTAAAATTCTGAGGGTAGTGTTGGAGTTTCACCAGACCGGTGTTTGCAGCCAAGGAGGCTGAATGGGTCTAACTGCCAAACAATGGAGCAGCAGCCATGGGGGCCTCATCTTAGATGGTGTGGCTGGGAGAAAGCAGTCTGAGGGCAAAGGTCAGCTTCACACCTTGGCCCTGTAACACAGACACGGCTGAGCACTATGGTAACTGGGCCCAGGCTCACACAGGTTTCAGCAAAGGCTGCTTCCACAAGAAAGGGGCAAACAGATGGGAAGATGCTCCCAGAGATACAGGGAAACTAGGCTGGGTCTGAAGCAGGGGCGTAATCATGAGTGGGCCTGGGTGGGCCATGGCCCACCCATTTAGCATCCAGGCCCACCCAAATCGTGGCAAAGCCCCCCAATCCACTGGCTGGGACTCCCAACTGCAGCTCGGTGTCCAGCTGTGTCCCACTCCTGCCAGCCCCACGCAATGATGCCCTGGTCACCCAGCCCAAATGGGGTGTGCCTCGTGGGTGTGGTCTGGGCCAATAGCAGATTAGCCACTGGGTCTGGGCCAACGGGGCCGCCCCAATCTGCTCCACCTGCCCAGCGCTCCTGCGGAGAAGCAGGGTCCAAGCACAGGGGCTTGCCCTACTCCCCCCGCCCGGCGCTCCTGCCCGGAGTAGGTCGCGGTGTGGGAAGAGCACCCCGGGGGGAGTGGGAGAAGCCTCCTCACCTGGACCCACTCGCAGGCAGGATTGTTGGACAGGGGAAGTGGGTCACTCCCGTGCACCCCAACCCTGCTCCCGTGCAGGAGTGCTGGGCAGGAGAAGTGGGGCAATCCCCCCTGTTTGGACCCCACTAACCTTCAGGAGCACTGGGAGCAGCAAGCCCCCATACACCAAACCCACTGTCTGGTAGGAGGGGGGCTGC